>NC_062230.1:15363971-15712641 GCF_902686445.1 Sciurus carolinensis | reverse complement strand
GAGAGCACAGGTCACGTGCAGCGCCTATGCATTGCTCCTTCTGCAGAGCCCTCTCCTCCCAGGGAATCAGTGCCCTGATCTGTGCTGCGGCTGACAGCCCTTCATGGCTTCACTGTGCACCTTTGATTTGCTGCTTCTTAACTTCTAATAAATGAACTGTCCCTCCCAGGTCTCTTTGAGGCTCTGTGTGGAACACTTCATGGCGTGAATACACCAGGTACCCCTTCTGCTGTGCATGCACTTTGAGGCTATTTATGGTCATCAGTTTTATAGACTGCTTAAGAAATCCACTTCGACTCAGTACAAATTCTCTTCCGCAACTATAGTTTTGCTTCATGTTTAGGAATTTCCTTGGTGGCAGTTTGGGGGGTGAAGTAGAGCCATGCTGTTCTCTCTTTGGGTGTGGATACCCGGAGTCCCAGGACCATTCTCTGGAAATCTCCTTGTCTGCTCCACAGTCCTGATCCCATGACCCCATGGGGCCCCCTGTCTCTGAGCTGCACTCTCTGTCCCACCTTTATCCCTCCCCCGCATCGGGTCGCCTGACAGAGAACATCATGGTCTTGTAAGGACCCCCACCACTGCCACAGCTGCTGCCTCTTGTCTTTGTCTTCAGGAGTAACTTCGCTCTGATCGGCTCCCTGCATCGTGACACACACTATAGAATCAATTTGCCGTGATCCACAAAATTAAATTAATCAATTAAATAAAACCCGGACATTTAGATGGGCTATATGAAATCTATGACCCCTTTGGGTTTTTTGTTTGGTTTTTTTTTTTTTTTTTGGGGGGGGGACGGTACTGAGGATTGATCTCAGGAGCACACTTAACCACTGAGCCACATCACCAGCCCTTTCTTATGTTTTCTTTGGAGACAGGGTCTCACTGAGTTGCTTAGGGTCTCACTGAGTTGCTGAGGCTGGCTTAGAACTCACGATCCTCCTGCTCAGCCTCCTGAGTCACTGTGATTACAGGCATGCACCACCATGTCGGCTTCTATGACCACTTTGTACAGAACCGACATCCCAACCACACAGGGACTCCCGAAGGAGTTGCTTGTGCTGTTTACCTGGGTCCTCTTGAGTCTTAAAGCTTGCAGACCAGCTTCCTTATAAAAATCTTACACCTGTTGTTTTTCCTATGCTGTTCATATTTTCAAGATTTTATGAGTGACATCTCTTCTAAATTTGCCACTGATGTTAGAGAAAACTAGCTCATTTTATGGATGTTTTGTATCCAGTGCGCTTCCTGGCTCTTAAGAATTTCAGCAATTCATCCTGATGTTCTTGAGTTTTTCCATAACTGTGTGTTTCTTCCCTTCTGTCCTTAGACCTCCTGCTTCCATTAGTTGCTTCTGCTTTGGCTGAGAGCCCAAATGATGGGGAGTGAAGACAGGCAGAGCGGAAGCTTTCACGTAGGGTGCTGTAGGTTTTATGCCATTTATCAAGTTAGGGAGGTTTCCCTGTTGTTATGTTTTAGATGTGGTGTCCCCCAAAAGCTCACATGTGAGACAAGGCAAGAAGGTTTGGAGGAGAAATGATTGGGTTATAACCTTAACCTAATCAGTTAATTAATTCCTGATTAACTGAGTGGTAACTGGGAGGTGGGTGGGTGTGGCTGGAGGGAGTGGTCAGTGGG
The DNA here is from genome assembly GCF_902686445.1 of Sciurus carolinensis. NCBI lineage: Eukaryota > Metazoa > Chordata > Mammalia > Rodentia > Sciuridae > Sciurus > Sciurus carolinensis. The sequence continues at coordinate 15,711,003 of NC_062230.1, read as the reverse complement.
GGTGTGGCTATGGGGTACATATTTGTATCTGTAGAGTGGAGTCTCTCCCTGCTTTCTGATCATCATGTGAGCTGCTTCCCTCTACCACACTTTTCCACCATGATGTTCAGCCTCACCTTCAGTCCCATAGGTATGGAGCTGGTCTTCCACGGACTAAGATCTCTGAAACTGTGAGCCCTCAAATAAACTTTCCTCCTCTACAGTTGTTCTGGTCAGGTCTTTAAGTCACAGCAGCGAAGAAGCTGACTAAAACACCTGTGTTCCTGGTTGAACGAACATTGAGTTTTACCACCTTTTCTCATCTAGTGACCTGACCACAAGACAGTTCCCTGTTGAGGCCAAGGCTTATTCATTGTCGTGATTTGGATCTGGAAGATCCCCAGAAAGCTTGTGTGCTGAGAGCTTGGTCCCCAAGGCTGCGGTGTTCAGAGGTGGGGCCTGTGGGAGCTGACTGGATTGTGAGAGCTCTAACCTCATTAGTCCCTTGATGGATTCATAAATGAACAGACTAGGAACTGGTGGAAACACGAGGAGGTGGGGCCAAGTTGGAGGAAGTGGGTGACTGGGGGCAGGCCCTTGAAGGAGACACCTTGTCCCAGGCTCCCTTGCCCCTCTCTCTGCTTTCTGGCCACCATAGGCCCTCACCATGATGTGTTGCTCACTACAGGCCCAGAGATAACAGAACCATGTGGTCATGGACTAAATCCTCTGAACATGTTAGCCAAAATAAACTTTTCCTCCTGTAAACTGATTTTGCTGGTATTTTGTCACAGTGTCAGAAAGCTGACTAACACATTAGCTGATTTTGATATTCAACCACTCTTGCCTCCAGAATAAACACAACTTGGTCGTGATGAATTATCCCATTCATACACTGTTGAGGGTTGCTAGTATCTTTTCAGGTTTGCTATTTTCCTCTCTGGTGCCATGCGAGACAGGCTCTGTTATCAAGGGCGGACTGGCTTCTGGCAGTGCGTTGGAAAGTGTTTCCTGCTTGCAGTTTCCTGTAAGCATGAAGGGTAGAATTATTTGTTTCTTGAATATATTGATAAAAATCACCAACTAAGACATTTAAATCTGGAATTTTTTTGGAGGGGGCATATTACTGGGGATTGAACCCAGAGGCACTTTACCACTGAGCCACAACTCCAGCCATTTCTATTCTTCATTTTAAGACAGGGTCTCACTCAGTTGCTTAGGGCCTCACTAAGTTGCTGAAGCTACCTTTAAAATTGCAATCCTCCTGCCTCAGCCTCCTGAGCTGCTGGGATTACAGATGCCCACCTCTGCACCCAGTTGGAATTTTCTTAATGGGAAGATTTTTAATTTTAAACATATAAGCACAATCATACATTGTTGGTAATGATGCAAATCCACACACTCACTTGGGAAACTTCCCGTGACATGGCACTCTGCTCCCAGGACACCCAGGGAACTGTGTTCATGAGTCTACCCAGGACACGTGTAAAGCACCCACATCTGCTTATTCTAAGGGTCAAAAGCTGGAAATCACCAATGTCCATCTGCAGGGTCAGGGAACAGTGAGGTATCCATCCATCCCCTGGAACAGAACGAACGGCAGATTCCTACAGCAAAGGTGAGCCTCTTGGCTGTATTGAGGGAAGGAATGGGAGACCAGAGCCCATTGCCTTCAAGCCCAAGCAGAGCCACCTGATGGAGACACACAGGTGTGTCTGAGGGACCTGGGGTCAGGAGAGCTGCTCTTAGAGGGAGGACACTGAAGCCCCAGAAGTCTCACTTGGTTCCAGACGTGCTGTGGGGCTTGTCACTGGTGTGCACTTGTACACTTTACACAGCTCACCAGGTGTCATGCTCTGATAAGAAGGGCAAGATGTGGGTAAGATGTGGGCCCAGGGCAGACACGTGGGCAGGAAGGAAGAGGAGCCTGCACTCCGGCTCTGACTGCTGGCCCAGGCTGCTCCTTCTTTTCGCATGTCTGTGGGTGATGTGGACGTCCACTGCCCACAGCCGCTGTGGTCCCCTTTGCACTGGGCAGATGACGGCCTTCCTTCTGATGTATGCAGGGTTGCAGGAACACCAAACCACGCACAGTCCTCTGGGACCTTTGCATGAGTCATACCTGCCACGTTCCGAGCTGGACAACAGGGCTCCGCTCTGCCTCCCAGAAGTCCTGCAGGAATCTCGTGCCTATTGTGGACATTAGGCAGCTGAGGCTTCCAGATGGACAATGGAAGCAAAGCAGCTGCCCCAGAGGGACATCTCACCAGTTCTTAGCTCTGGACTGGTTGCCTTTCCTCGGCTGTGAGGAAAGTATCTGCTTTTGGCCTCTTTACTCACTGAGGTCTCCATATTGGCTTTTTAAAAATCATCCTCTTCATGTAATTAGCACATTGGCTCCTTATCATTGTCCTTGCAAATCTTGCGCTGGTTTAATTTGCGCTTTTGCCTTGGCAATGGGGTTTTAACACAAATGTTTTGAATTTCACCTTAGATAAGTGTTCCTCGCAATCTGCTTAGCTTAGAAACACGCTCCAGCGAGGCCTGGGTTCGTTCCTCTGTGTTCTGAATTCCCCAGCAGCTGATTAGTTGAGGCCAGCGCTGCTGCTTGTTAGCACTGGGCCGTGAGTGAAAAGGGCATCAGTTCCTGGCCTGGCGAGGCTGGTCTCAGGGCTCAGGGACAAGGCATGCACACTGGGCCTCCCCAGTGTGGGCCTCCGCCTGGCCAGCCATGCTGACTCAGCCGCCTGGACATGTGACCATCCTGGCCTCATGCAGCCTTCAGCAGAGCTCCTGGTTCTCAAACGTGGGTGCATCAGAACCACCTGGAGAGCGTGTACACCCTAGAACCTGCGTTCCTCATGAGAGCTCAGTGACATTGGTCTGAGGGTCATGCTTTGGGAAGCCTCATTTCCTCCAGACAAGAGGCCTCGGAATCAGCCCTTAAAAAAAAATCTGCAAAAGACTCTCACCTGCCAACCTGAGGAACCTCGCAACTGGTTAAGACAGAGATTCTGGGAAGGGCCAAGGCAGGGGGCACTCCTGGCAGGGGAGATGCACATTGGCAGACTGGCCTGCAGTTGGTTAAAGTCTGGGGGGGCAGAAGGGGAGTGGGAACCAGCCTCAAGGCTGCTGTGCCTAGGGGGCAGCAAAGTGGGAGAGAGACTACTGAAGAAAGGGACTTTGGAGATCCCTTCATTAAGAAGTGGGAAACCTGAGGCCCAGGAACAGGGGTACCTTGTCCAAGTCTGAGCTAGAAGTCGCTGTCTGGCTTTTGTCTATTTGCATCGCAGGAAAACCACAGTGGAGCTTGGACCCTGAGTCCCGCAGTCTCTCTGCTCAGGGTAGTTTCTCTGGGCACAGCTCCAACCACTACAGTCCATCGCAACAGGGAGATACTGGGACCCTCATGGCTATTGAATCAGAACTTCCCGCTGACCACCTTCTGGTCAAGACCACCTTCTGGTCCATCAACTGCCCTCATGGAACAGGTAGGTGTCTTTCTGGATACCAGCACCAGGAGAGAAGAAAGAAAGGAGAAGGATCTGCACACCACAGCCACCTGGAGGTGATAAGCCAACCCCAGAGACCAGTAGGCTTCAGAGTTGGCCAGGGACACCTGGTGACCCATGAATGCTTTGCAGCCAGCAGCACCTCCCATGTTCCATATTGGCATGTTCTACAGAGTGACCCGTGTCTGCAACTAGAAGTGGTGACCCTCCCCACACCCATTCTGGTACCAGGCTGACAGGGCCTGGATCTCACCACTGTGGGCCTGGTTCAGTCACTCGGTTGGTTCGGACAGGGTGTCGTGCCCGTTTCCTGAAAACTGTGGGCCTAGAGTCAGCTCCAGTAGGAGAGACCCCAGGACCTGGAGTCCTCATGTCCCTGTGGCAGCAGCTCTTTCCAGGAGCATGGGGCTGCCTCCCCAGGGTTGGACAAGGGACACATTCACACTATTATTCTCCTGGTGTCACAAAGCAGGGACTCTGCAAAAGGCGCTTGGAGAGCACCAACTTTGAGGCAGCAGGACATTCCTGGACAAGAGCAGACACGCGCCGCGAGGAAGCTGTTCCCTGAATTCCGGATGTGGCTCCCGGCACAGGCCTGGTCTTGTGGGGACAGGCAGCCCCTCCTGGTGCTGACAGCCCAGCCCTGCGGGCAGCCTCTCTAGACTGCAGGTGGCCTATCGCAGGCGGAAGATCAAGTCCCCCGGGGGGCCCAGGAGATGGATCGCATTCCTGGGGACCCACCCAGCCCCCTGCAAGTCAGTCCCAGGAGGACAGATAAGGAAGCTGGAGTCCTGGAACTCAGACTTGAATATGTGACCCAGATCCGCAGCTAAGTCCACGGAGCCCAAGGCCTCGGACCCAGGATAGTCACGGAGATGGCCCCACAGCAACCCAGGCAAGCTCGCAGATAAGATACCCACACAAACAGCAACACAAAGGCCACTCTCCACTGCTTCAGCCCTGTGCCAAGCACTCAGCGGGCACTTTATGGCACATTACCTCATCTGTGCCCCACAACAACCTTGCCAGGTGGGAATTTCACTCCCTGTAAACAGATAAGGAAGCAGGATTCAGAGAGGCGTGGGGCCGCCCAAGGTCACACGGGTTATAAATCGGGCCGATCCTGGATCCATCTCAGGCCCACCTGGATGCACAGCCCACCTGGGCACCTGCCCCACACCCCTTTAATAAAAAGGACAAATAGACTCTTTGTTTAAAGAAGACTTTTAAAAGCCATGCAGCGGTTCTGCTTCCAAGTAAAGAACAGAGGTAGGACGCAAACACTGGCCTGGCCCCCAACTTCCCACCCATGTGGCAGCGAGGCAAAGCCTGCAGGGTCAGGGGCCCGGGGCCAGCGAGGGAGGGCGCTGGCAGCTAGCAACAGTGGGGGATGTAGGCTGGCCGACTGCAGCCCAACTCATGCACAGAGAGCCCAGAAGGCCCAAGAGCAGAGGCGTGAGGTGCCCTAGCGGGCCAGCAATCTGCTCCACCCTCCCAGCTCTGTATCCCTTAGCTCCTCTCCTGGTCAGTTGGTCTCAGGTCTGGGAACCAGACATTTTGGAGAGTGGGACCAGCAGAGGCCAGCAGAGGGTCTTCGGCCAAGTGCAAGAGGAACTGAGATTGGCCTTCTGATAGTCCTGGGGCCCTGGCTGCCATTCTGGGCAAGACCCTGGAGGATCTTTCTCCAGAAATTCGGTGAACCCATGGGGAACAGCCCCAAAACACGGACCCTGGAACCTCCTGGTGAAACATTCTTGTCACCAGCCCTAGGAACCCATTGGGTCAGGGTTTCTAGACCAGCACAGACCTGGCACAGGCCAGGCGGGTTGGCTTACCACAAGACAGAGTGGGGCAGGAGAAGCCTGCAGTGGGGAGACAGTGCACTCAGGCCTAAGACTGGAAGCGGTGCAAAAGGAACAACTGGAGGACCAGAGGGTCCAGACATAAAATCCAGCAGCAAGGAAGAGAAGCTCAGCAGGAATTTGGACCACAAGCTCAAGATATTTTTCAGAAAGTAGAGCTAAGGGACAAAGTGATATGAAATTGAAGAAAAAAGATTTTATAAACATGGATGACCACGGATGATTGAATCAGGAAGTCCAATGGGAGTTTAGGTAGGAGCTTAGAAAAAAACAGAAAGAGAGAGAGAGAGAGAGAGAAAATGGAGGGGAGGAAACCATTAAAGAACCAAATCAAGGACTTATCCAGAACTAAAGGAGGGGAGACTGAGATAGTCTCACCATAATCGGAGCCTGCAGATTCCACATTTTGGTTGGAAACAAGAAGCCTTGAGACCTGGGGCTTACACAGAAGATGCCAGTCAGACAGTTACAGAATCATGGACGGAACAAACAACATCCCCAAAACCCTGCAAGGAGGAGCTTCCACTGAGGACTTTGAAGTTACCTGGAGGTCTGGAGACCAGGACTCACTGAAGTTCAGGGGACCATCTCAAACAGCAACCACATGAGATGCTCAGATGAGGCGGACGCTCACACAAGTTTCCAGAATGGGGCAAGGGCAGGAGGGTCTGATTCCATAACCTAGTTTTTAAACTTTAAGACAGCATGGTTGACTACACTCTCCTGCCATATGGACAGATGTCATATTACTGGCCGTGTAGCGAAAGGATCATGAGCGAGTCCTGGCTTAGGTGACCAGACTTATTCCAGCTCCTTGTTGAGGGCTTGCAGTTTCTTTTCTCCCTTTTTTTTTCCCGGCTTTTCCCCAGTAATTGTACAGTGCAATGGTTTGGATTTGGAATATCCCCAGGGCCCACGTGTTAAGGGTGTTGTCCCCAGTGTGGCACTACTGGGAGGTGGTGGAAGGTGGTGGACTATGGAACCCTAGGCCCTTCCTCTTTCTCTTTTGCTCCCTGGCCATCAGGCAAGAGGTTTCGCTCCCTCCCCACGGGCCCCAAGCAACAGGGCCTGCGATCATAGACTGGATCCTCCAAAATCGTGAGCCAAAATGAACTTTATAAGTTGATTGTCTTTATTATGGTTATGGAGAATTGACCAACAAGTACAAGAATGGTCCATGAACACATACTCTGCACACCTGTGTCGTGTAGGAGAGAAACCCAAACACGGAACTGCCAGCTGGGAAGCTCGGTGTTGGTGGGCTGTGGGGGTGCCCTCTTCTCTTGTCCTCACAGCGATGCAAGTCGCCAGGCTTCAAATTTGTCAATCTGGTGGCCACAGAAGAGGGCAGGGAGCTTGTAAAACATGTATGAATTCCTAGGCAGCCCATGTGGCCCAGAGTCTCCCCTGCAAATCACCCCCCAACCCCCGCCATTCTCCAGGTACTTTGTTTGCTTTTTTATTGTTGATTTGCAGGCATTCTTTTCTATAACTGGAATATTAACTCTGTTGCAAATACACTCTCCCATTCTGTGTGTTTTAACTTTTCAGCACTGTCTTTCTGTGCTGGGTCTCTAATTTCCACATGGACAGATGGACTCATCTTTTTCTCTGTGGCTTCTGAGGTCTGTGTATGTTTGTGAAATATGCTTGCTGGTACAGAGACTCAGTCCTGTGCACCTCCCAAAACTGTTCTTAGAAAAGGCTCTGCCAGTCCTCAGAGACTGTGTGGATAAGCTCTGAGCTAGAGCAGGAAATTTCCCAAGAGATTTAATGAAAGGTCAGATTGGCCTACCCTGGTGGACACTGTAACCCAGGATGCCCTGACCGCTGACCTTGGGACCCCTGAAAACTGAGGGAAAATTCCATATTCTCCCCAAAGGAAGCAACATTCTGATCCCTCAATCCAAGGGCAAGCTTCATACCTGTCCCTTCATACATATCAGAAGCAGGTGACTGACATGCAGAGTTGGAGAATGACCTTCTAGGTGCCTACTGGGATCCAGGGAACAGAAACTGTGCCTCCAAGGCATGTTCTGAACTCCAAAGGGCCTTTGGCACCCTGCCCTCCCCTAACACATGCCACAGGCTGTGGCTTCAGCTCCTGGCCTTTCCTGGCTAGATCAACCAGCTGGTAAGATGGGCTCCACCACACATGGCCGTCCCAAATGGTTGGTGTCCCACAGTTTGCAAGGTGACTGAACAAGGATCATGAGGAACCTGCTTCAGAGTAAAAGTCATTCGGTCCTTGTAATGACTCCATTTCCCTCCTGTGTATTTTGTTTCCCCAACTAAACATTCATTTCCCAGAGAGTAAGGACCCTGGCTCACATTTCTCCCATTGCCTGAAGAGCCCAGCACACGACAGTGTTCCGGAAAGGGTGTCCTGATGTCCTGCTGCATCACCTGCACAGGTAGCTTCTTGGGGACTTCGGGACTGAAGTCTCCCATTGCAGGTTCCTTGTCTACAAGAATGATGCCCAAGATCACGGGCACCAAGTTCCTAGGCTGTGTCCCCTGAGCCACCCCACATTCCCTTCCAGGACTCCTATAGGACAAGGCTCAAGGACCAGAGCCTATTTCCTCACCTAAATGGGCATATTTGCCTCAGGGTCCTGAAGACCTTGCCAAGCCCGGAGCTCCAGGGCTCTGGGAGAGCGAGGCAGTCACCCACCTGGTTGGTGAGGATGGTGGAATGAACAGCAAAGCAGAGGCCTTCTTGGCTGGGATGGGCTCCAGTGGCTCTGCTGGGAAAGAACCCTGATGGCCTCCAGTGACAGCCCAGCCCCACAGGGAGCAGTGGGCAATTGGGACAAACCAGCTGCCGTGTCAGCCTCATTGACTCCCTGTAACACTCCTCAAGATGGAAATTTCTACTTCCCCGCTTTGCAGAAGTTGATGCAGGAGAACATGGTGACAGTGAAAATTGGGCCTGTTCCAGGTCCAGCAAGTGCTTCTGAGTGTGACCCTGGATTGCTGCTCAGGTGCCCTGAACACCATGCTCTGAAAAGCGAGCCAGCAATTGGGCACTGTCCTCACTGTGCTCCACACCAGCCATGCACCAAGGGAAAGCTCAGCTGTCTTAAGTCATCGAGATGTGCACTCTGAGAAGCCCATGCATCCACACCACTTCCTGAGCTCTCGGGGCCAGGCAGGAGCAACCACCCTTTATTCCAGAACCAGGGCTCACTCCTCACAGGGTGAGGAAGGGCTGGGCAGGGAATCCTAAGCTTGGGGTTCTTTTTAGCTCCATGACATTCTCTCCCTGAAACATTTCCTCTTTGGCAGGAAGAGTACCTCCACCATGCATATGTGGCAGGTGGATTTGTGGGGTCCAGGGCCTGGACAGTGTGAAGGGTCAGTGGACTTGGAAAGATTCTCATGGAGTGTGCATACATGATATACATAAGTATTCATGTATGAGTATGTGTGTGCATTTTGTGTGCAAATGTAATAGTGCACATGTGCTTATGAGCATGTATGTGTGTGCATGAATATGTATGGGTATGAGTGCACTTGTGTGCATGATCATGCATGCATGCATGAGTGTGTGCATCAGCAGATATGTACATGTGGACATTATGTGTCATCATACACGCAAGTGCACAAGCATGTATGTGTGAACACCTGTATGTAAATGCACACATGTGACTTCAAGTGTGTTCCTGATCATGTGTGCGAGCACATGTGTGAGCATGTGTCTGAGCATATATGATGTGTGTGCCTGCATGGACATGCATGCTTTTGTGCTTGAGCAAGTTGTATGTGCAGGAGTGATCACATGTGTGCATAGGCATATATGTATTGTGTTAGCACTTGTGTGAATAAGCAAATGTGTGTGTGAGTAGTTTTTGTGTATGAACATACATGTCCACGAGCATGTGTAAGTGTGCACATGTATACTATAACTATATGTGCAAGAACATGTGTGCATGAGCATGCATGTATGTAAACTCATGAGTATATATGCATGCATATGAGCATGGCTAGGTGTGACTATTTGTACATAGGCATGACCATATGTGTGTAAGTGCATGTGTGTTAGAGTATTATGTGCATGTGTGCATATGAGCACATATGTGTACATGAACATGCATGTATGCATGAATTCATGTGTGTGAACACACAGTAAGTGTGTGGACTCATGTGTATGCTGAACACAGGTGTTTGCACATGAGCATATATGGTATGTGAGCATGGGTGTGCATAAGCATAAATACATGTATAGGTGCATGAGCACTTATGCATGTGTATGAGTGCATGTGTGTGTGTGCGCGTGTGTGTGTGTGTGTGTGCGCTTTAGAAGACACAAGTTTTTCCTTTCTCTGTCGAGTGATACCAAGTGCTTCACTTTGGACCTAGGAAAAACACTCATCTCAAGGGAGAGGGGACACAAGTCCAATGGAATGGGAGAAGCCTTCCCACGTCATGTTTTAGTGGATGTCTCTTACAAAGAATAGATCTGGCTGTTAAGATGCTCCATTCAGGAAAACCTCAGCCACTCCCTTGCGTGGGCATCAATGGAGTCTTTGCCATAAACGTACCTCCCATCACCAGTGAGGATACTTGACCCAGCATATCCTCTGGGTCAGCATCTCCCAACCCTGGGCCATGACCCCTCCTGAGGACACATGCCTCCTGCTGTCCCAGGCCCTGCATGCTCCTGTTTACCAGCACTGTCCCTGTGTGCTGAATGGGCCTCCAAAACTCTTCTCTGGAATATTAAAGTACTGAGGATCTCATGGCTATGTCCCAGGGCAGAGCTGGCACAGGAAGTCCACAATTTTTAGCACCACATAAAACCACTGCACCCAGGCCTCTTTAGCTTCATGGCCTCTCTGCCAATGGCCAGCCTGTTAGCTCAACCCCACTCTAGCTCATCAAAACCTCAGGACATCTTGGGAAACCAAGTCCTGCCTCCTCTCCCCTTGGCCAGCAGGCTCAGCCATGGCCATGGTGGGGGCTCAGCCTAGAAGGTGCTGGGCACCGCCTGCCACGGCCAGTCCCTCTGTCCACATTCTCTCTACACCCAGGGAATAGAGAGGCCCACAACTTGCTCAGATTTTAACCTGGCTCCCGCCTGCCCCCTCATCCAGCCACCAAGCCTGGGGCTCAGGGACAAGGGTTCCCAAGAGCCAGCTCTCAGCAAGTCACCCGGGACCCCACCTCCACTCTTTTTCTTAATGGTTAACTGACATAATGAAAACAGGTGATAATGAGGTTTCTGATCCCATATCGGCCTCTCAGCCAAGGCGCTGTGATCGCCTGGAGCACAGAGCGTTCCACTCGGTGGCCTGCGCAGCCGACCACCCTTTCATCTGCAGCCAAGCTGTTCAAAAAAGAGAGCTTTTTCCCAGACCAAACGCCCTTTGCCAGTGCAAATTTTGCAGTAAAAATAGAAAAGGAAATTCTTCTTAATCTGCTGTTTCATGTGTGACAAGCGGTTCCGCGGTGGGACAGCGGCCCCAAGAATGTGCCACCCTCTCTCTAGGCCTTACTGCCTCCCCCGGGCGAGTGAACACGGCTCGCTGAGGCCCTTTGTGCTCTGCAAGCAGCCAGCCACAGTTCTATTGTGGGGACCAGAGACTCCAGGCTGGGGTTGCCCACATCCCCTTCGCTTTGATCTGAATCTGGCACCGAGGATGCAGCCAGCCACCATCTGAGCCTCCGCTCCCCAGGACTTGGTTCCTCATAATCCAGTCCCTGACCCTCAAGCAATTGTTCACAGATCCAGACCTGGCAGCACAGCCTGCTGTTCCCCCGAAGCAGACAGCAAGAGGACACCCAAGAGAAGATCCAAAGTCTGCTCAGGAATAGTGAGGACAACCGTCGGGCCTCCAGTGTCAGGCTGCTCTGTGGCCCATCTCTGCATCTGCCCAATGCCCTTTATGGCCAGGTGTGTCCTGTCTCCCTAGAGGGCCAACCTCCTGGTCAACCAGTCTGAGAACCAGGAACACATTTTACCAAAAATATCATTAAAAAAAAAAGTTCCAGTGGATACTTTTTGAAGTTTTTAGGATCTGGGCTTTGTTGTCCTAGGATGTCGATAGCTGATAAGTGAGTGAGCAAGCATGCAAATGGTGCACACCCCTCTCAGGGTCCAAAGGACCATGGGGGGACCTCAGCATCTTCTACCTTGAAAAGTGGCTCCAGCTGCAGGACTCAGGACTCACGCGGACCCCAGTTCTGTTCAGGACACGTTCTCTCAGGGAAAGGATGACCTTGCTCAAGTCCTGTTTCAGGTGACCCCCACTGCCCTCCCACTCCTGTGGGATTTCTGCAGGTTTTGGTTTTTCCCACCTGCACTCACATGGGAGGGGACTTTATGCAGGGCTGAGCTCCACTGGCCTGGTCTAGACAGGACTGGCTGCCTGGAGACCCTCGGGCTCCCACCGCCCAAGTGGGTTGCTCATCCATCCCCTCCCAGGAAAACCTCTGTCAGGTGCCAGTTTCCACAGGTGGAAGCAGGAACTCGTGACACAGAAAGGAATTATTCCAAGTTGGGGTTCACACTTCCATAGCACCTATGCCCAAAAGCCAAGGCTGGCAGAGGGCTGGCATGATGCTTGATGGGTGTTGGGGGGTCTTCCTGCAGGTGGAGCAGTGAGCAGGTAGAGGTAGAGGTATGGGAGAAGGGACCTGGGGAGGGACGCACTGCACCTGTTCACCTGCAGAGCTTCCCCAGAGCCTCTGCCCTGCCCCCAACTTTCTCCATCCAGAGCTGCTGTTGTTAGGAGACCAGGATATCTGGTTTAGAATGCACACGTGAATCAGCGACCAAGTGGGTGGCCCACCCGCTGTGTGGTGGGATGCAAGGAACCTCATCCAGCCTGCTGCCAAGAGCTTCCTCTGCCAGAGGAGATGCTCCACAGCTGCACAGGCGGGGGTGTAGAATCCTCAGGGGCCCACAGGCACAGGAACCTGGGGAAGGAGAGCAGATGGGTATGATCCAGGCCTGCTTAACACTGCCCAGGGTGTGGGCATCCAAGGGGCATTGGGTGACAGGGACATCAACCTCAGAGGCAGCCTCCCACATCTGCAGAACTGGAGATGGCTGACACTCACTTCTGAGAATGAGTGACTTATGAGTGCAAATAAACCCACCTGAACCGAACCCTTCAGTCCACCAGGAGAGATCCTGTAGTCCAGCTACTAACCACCAACTGGTGGCTCCAGTGTCCCAAACCCAGGTCTGCTTCAGTTCAACAGAGCAGAGAGCCCAACCCTCTGCAAGGTGTGTGGCTCAGGAGTTAAAATCCTGAGCCTGAGACCAGCCAGGTAAGAGTCAACGAGTGCCATGCCTGTCAGATACCCAGACCTCAGGACGCAGTGTCTGGAGGGAGGACTTGAGAGATGGGGAAACTGAGGCTGAGAGGCAGAACAGGAGGTGCTGACCACAGCTCCATCTCCCCACAGGACCGCTCCTGGGAAGATGTGTTACAGCTGGGCGGCTGTGGAGAGGTGGAGGGAGTCTCCTTGAGATGCGAAGTTCACTCGCAGTTCACCACTATTCTAGTGCTGTGCCCTGGAAATCCCTTCCTTGGCCGTGGGAAAACCTCAGCTGAGCAGGAGAGAACCCAAGTGAGGCGTGAGCGAGCTCTAGTCCTGTGGATCCAAGGACTGGGGAAGGAGGAGAGAGGGAAGGGAAGGGGAAGGGAGGGGCAAGGGAGAGGGCGGGGAGGGGGAGGAGATTGCGAAGGGGCAGCTGGGGAGGGGTGGGGGAGGAGCTGGGGGAACAGGCCACCAATTTTCAAGGCAGTGCCTGGACCAGTGCTATACCAGCAAAGATGGGGCAGGCTCCTCCCGAGAGTCTTCAAGAAGAGGGCCAGGAGGCAGGGGTGGGGTTTCTAAAGAACATCTCCTTCCTTTTCTGACACCTCACTGTTTACCTCTGACGTCTCACCCTTCTCAAGAGCCTTCTGTGGCTCCCACTGCCTGTGATTGGAGTCCTGGTCTTCCCAGAGGAAGTGGCATTTAAACAAGGCCAGGCAGAGGGGAGGAGGACAGCCAGCCAGGGCGTGGGAACCAGTGCGCCCAGACCCAAGGGTGTGTGTGCATGGCCAGAGCAACGGGAGAGAGTGCTTTGAGGACGGAGGAGACAGCAGAGGCCGAGAGAGAGGCCCATCCTGGGGGCAGCAGGCTACACAGGGGATTTGGCTGCTCTGAAAACCCCAGAGGGAGGAGCTGCCGGAGGTGTTGCCTGGCCCATGGGAGGTAGCTACCTGGCTGGGGGGCAGCAGCTTTCTGAGAAGGGTTTTTTTCCTTTTTTTTCCCAGCTGGAAATGCAAACTGGAGAGGTCACCTCGCCTGGCACGTGGCAGGATGTAGCCTGAATTCAGGAGGAAGGAAGCACAGGCAGGAGGCAGCGTGTGAGGTTAGAGGGAGCTGCCTGGCCAAGCATCCACTTCGAGCCAGGACATGCCGGCAGCCAGCTCCCCTCGCCCCACTCACAGTCAGGACTCTGCCCACCTGAGGCCCAGCCCACTCCCTCTCCACACACCCCTGAAATCCTGGCTTCACATTCACTATGCACTGTGTCACCTCTCTGTCTTCACTGCAGGTCAGGGCAGGACCCTGTGGGAGAAGGGTCCACGAGCTGGTGACTTGGGTTTGCAGTCTCATATCTGCTTTGAAACCAGCTGAGTACTTGGGCCGTGTGGACAGAGGGACACTTCTGCATTGTGGAGGACCTGGGACATGAGGCTTGGCCCCCAGGGAACTGCCAGACAGTGAGAGGAAATGGGGCTTGTGCCAGCCCTCGCAGCAAGAATGAAAGGTGCGCAGAGTCTGGAATCTGTGTGTCCCCCCACCCAACTCTCAACTTCCTTGTCTGAGCGATGGAAACAACAGCCTGTTATGAAGCCCACCTTATCAGAGCCTATAGATACAGGTGCTCTCTAGAGACTGCAAGGATGGATGATGGATGGATGGATGGATGGATGGATAGATGGATGGATGAGTGGATAGATGGATGGTGGAAGTGTGGGTAGATAGGTGGATGGATAGTTGGCTGGGTGGATAGATGGATGGATGGGTGGAAGAATGGGTAGATGGGTAGATGGATCGATGGATGAATGGGTAGATGGATGGATGGATGGATAAATGGACGAGTGAAAAGGTAGATGAGTGTACAGGTGGATGGGTGAGTGTGTAGAAGGGTGGGTGGGTGGGTAGAAAGCTTAATGGGTGGATGGTTGCATGTGTGGATGGATAAGTGCAAGGGTGAAGTGGGTGAGTGGGTGGGAGGGAGGGGTGGATGGTGGATGGTTGTGTAGGAGTGAATTGTGGTTCAATGGCCAGGTGGAAGGGTGTATTAGGTGGGCAGATAGGTGGAAGTGTGAGTAGAGGTAGATAGATGGGTGGATGGATGAATGGGTAACATACTGGTGTAACAGAACTTCAGAAAATTTAGAGACAGACAGTTAGGGACTCTCATTTGGAGGGCTGGGGATATAGCTCAGTTGGTAGAGTGCTGGGTTCAATCCCCAGTACCGCAAAAAAAAAAAAAGGAACTCTCATTTGGTTCAGTAGCATTTCCTGTGGACCTATTATACATTCGCCTTGTGTAATGCATCAGGGGAAGTCCATGTGAAAAATGGAGTCTCCAGAAGAGAACTTAGGATATATCACAGCAATTTCTGCTGCTGGTAATTACTTGAGTACTTACCTGATGCTGGAGAGTGAGTCAGTGAGAGTCCTTATTCCTCTTGCACTGAAGCAGACAGCAATCATAAGTCCTGCCCTTGACCTGGGGAGTGGCTGTGTGATGAAGCCAGACTGTGGGAGAAGGGAGGGCGGTGTCTGAGCCTAGCTGGTTCCTCTCTGTGTTACCCTCCATGTGGCCCCAATGTGTGTGGGCTCACAGGGGACATTCCCACACAAAACTCCAGGAAGATCTCCATGACACAGTGTTCCACTCACCTAGATTTGTCACCAGAAACAAATATCCTCCTCATTATTAAGAGAAAACAGTTGCTCAGGGCCAGGTCCAAGTTGAGGCTAACGGGCCAGCTCAGGGAGCAGTGTCAGAAGCTGCCTCTCATTGCGGAACCTCAGGTTTCTCAGAGGATCTGGTTCTGTCCTCACATCTGGTGTCTGCTCCAGTCACAGCTGCTCCTCATGGTTCCTGGTCCTTGTGTCTCAGACTTCAGTGAAGCCCTGACCTTGAATCATGGGACAACTCAGCAGTGTAAATTCTTTCACATTTTCAGTCCAGTCTCTGACAGAGAGATTGCAACTGTCCAGTCCATCACATATCTTTGGTCACTTGTTCTCTGGACTTGGTGTCTTCCCTGGATCTGTCAGCTCTGGTCAAGGCAGAGGGTTTGGAGACCTGGAGCCCAGAATTTGAGGTTCCAAACTGTGGAGGAGCAGGAGACTTCTGACTGAAACATCAGGGCACCTGTAATGTGTTCGGGACTGAACAAGGCACATGACTTCAGAACAAGACGTGGTTCGTCCAACTCTGCAACTTCCCTCCAGTTCCCTGAGTTTTCTGGATTTAGAGCCAGCTGAGTATCTCTTGTCCTCACTCAGGTCACATGACACAGCTCCTGGATCTGAAAAAAACAAATACATCCCCAAAAATCTCTCCACGGCTACTCTGCTCTCCGGCCATCTCCAGAGGCTGCTCTCCATGACCCAGACCCAGCATCCTGCCCACAGCAGTTCCTCCCCCTCAGTCACTGCCTTGCCCAGGCTGGGGGCCACCAGCCACGTGTGGCCGTTGAAACTTTAATTAAAATCCAATAAAATGAAAAAGCCTATTTCCAGCATGACAGGCACTATGTTAGATGGCTCACACAGGACCTTGTGGTGGCAGTTCTGCTGGACTGTGCTTACCTGGAATGTTTCCCTGGCCTAGATGGCCTTGCCTGGCTAACACCGACTCCTCCTCCACTCCACTCAGAGGCGTGGCCTCCAGGACATGGCGTTCTACTGTCCTCCTTGCAGTGTGCTGCCAACAGGAGTCCCAAGTCATGGCTGTAGGGCCTCCTCAGGCAGCATGTCAGGGGCAGGGATGTGGGGCTGGGGATCAAACCCAGGAGTTCACACATGCTAGGCAAGTGCCCTACTACTGAGCTACACCCTCAGCCCTTCGTATTTTTTATTTTAAGACAGGCTCTTACTGAGTTGCCCAGACTGACCTCAGACTAGGGATCCTCCTGCCTCGACCTCCTGAGTCTCTGGGATCATAGACATGGCAACCGTGCCCAGCTTCTCATCAACTTTTGTTAGGATGGGACCTAATGTGCATGGGAGCGTTGTGTTTGTCCTGGCAGCCTGGCCTCCAGCAGGCCCAGCATACATCGGCAGGCCGTGTAGGGGCACTTTTGCGTGGCAACTCCAAGCAAAGGCTAGTGAGGACAACACCTCTATGCCCAGAACACAAGCTGGGCCAGCTGTCTTCATGCAGACCCCTGTCCACCGTGGCTTCCTCCTGGCATGCCCAGAGCCCTGGCCCCTCTCCCTGCCACAGGTGTGTGGCTTTGCCCCAGTGCTGAGCTTGGTCAAACTTGGTGCTTTTTGCCTTGAAGGAAAAGCCCTTCCCGACACCTCCTGCAATGGCCCAGATGGCCTACCTGGGCCCGGGCATGTATCCAGCACCCTGGACCTTAGTTTTCTCCTCTGTGACATGGGGTAATGGTCCCAGGCCCATTCTTAGGAAGGCAGGAGGACCATATGGCCAGGGGACAAGAACAGGGAAAGCACGTGGTCCTCTGAAGCCCTGGGAGGAGCAGTCATTGTTACTGGTTCCACATCAGGAAAAGAAATCAGCACCGATGGTCCAGAACTCCTCGGCAGCCCACACCCTGCTCCTGGTGAAGACAGTGAGAATAGGAGGCTGGGCAGAGCACGGGAGGGATTGGGTGGAGGGGGTGGGTGGGGACTCTGCTACATAGGAGGTGGTAGAAGCTAAGCAGGCAGCCCCTCTCCCGCACCAGAGCAAGGGGGCAGAAGGCAGGGGCTTCTGCTTTAAGCCAGAGTAGACAGTTTTCTTGAAGGAGCAGGAAGCACATGGCCCAATGGGGTAGGCTTTGACCTGTGAGAGCAGGTGATGGCAGGGAGGCCCAGGAGCATCAGTGACCATGGACCAGGACAGCACACGGGAACCAGCCAAGGGGGTGACAGGGAGGCTCCAGGAGTGGCTGTGCTCCTCCCTCCCCTGGCTCAGCAGAGGACATGGACGGAGGCCTCCCCCACCCAGGACTGCTGATCATACCTGGCCTCCAAGCCCAGCCTGGCCCTCCTCCAACAGGGAGCTACTTGGAGTGGGCAAGGGTCTTGGGGGCTCAGCACTGCCAAAGGAAGGCAGTGAAGCTGGCACTCTCCAGGGCTAGCAGGAGCTCTGTGCCCAGCTCCTGGGAAGGCTGGGGAGCTGCAGTCCCCTGATGAACCCGGCACCCACTTACTGGCGTGTGACCTTAGGCAAGAGGCTGCATGGGGCTCAGGTTCTCATCTCTGGGATGGACAGGATCGATACCCCCCTTCTCAGTTCACTGGGAAAGTCAACCAGAGAATTCACAATGCCAGGGATAGGGGACTCATAAGTGGCCTCAAAACCATAGTCAATTCATTTTCCACTCAAGTCCACAGTGTGCAACTAAGAAATTGTGGAGATACCTGCCCGTAAAGCCCCTGGGCTCCCAGACCTGTCCTGGCTAAACTTGGGAGTTCACAGGATACACAGTGGCTTCATTTCTGGGGTGGTGACAGAGTCCCCTCAAGTCTAGGAGAGGGGATCAAGAGCACCTGTTCTGCAGACAACTCTGCTATGGCTTGGATATGGTCCGAGTGTTCCCAGAATTTATAAGTTGAATTCTAATTCCCACTGTGAGGTGTGACGTGGTAGAAAATCCATCTGACTACGTGTTTGGAGGTGGAGTTCTGGGAGGTGCTTAGGATTCAGTAAGTCCCCAGGTGGAGGCCCCGTGACTGAATCCTGGTGGACTGTGAGAAGAGGGAGAGACCAGAAGACACACACACAATACACACACGCGCTCCTTCTCTCACCGTGTGATGACCTGGGCCACCTTGGGACTTTGCCTGCAGGAAAGCCATCAAGATGGGGCCCCTTGACCTTAGACCTGCAGAACTGTGAGCCAAAATAAACTTATTTTCTTTTTAACTTATCCAGTCTGTGGTATCGTGTTGTTAGCAACAGAAAACAACTAGCACAAACACCAGGGGGAGGGGAAGGCCTGACTCCCCAGCCAGACTGACAGACCTGAGAGCGGCCTCCACAGTGTGGGCTCTGGCCCTCCACCCCCCATCCCACCCCCGCTTCTCAGGCTGCCTGTCTTCTCCATGAGACTCCCAACCTGCCCTTCAGTGGGTTCCAGGTCATGGGTCCCTGCAGGCTCCTTTCTGGGGCCCCATGTGTCTCTTTGGGCAATTCCTCTCTCGGCAGCCTATGGAGCGCAAGCAAGCCTTCAGGAGGTCTGAGGGCCTGAGGCTGCCCTGCTGGCCCTGGGTGAGGAACACTCCAGGGTGGCCCCTCACAATCCCGTACATACTCTGAAGCCTGATGGCCTCTGCCCCTCACAGGGTGGGACACTGGATCCAGGTCTGAGTAAGAGGTACAGGAAACCTCTGCCATGAGCAGCGAGTGCCACTCAGCTTTCTTCTTCCAGGGCTCCTCCTGCTCATGGGGAGCTCAGAATGCGGCCTCTGGTCACAGACTCTCCCATGGCAATCCAGAGCAGGAAACGTGGATGGACTCTTTCAGGAAGCCCTCCCTGTGCCAGCACCTCCACCAGCCTCTCTGTGCCTTGACCCCTCATCTGTGGAACGGTCCTAGCAACAGCACCCATGGGTACTGCAGGATAAGGAGGGGAGGGGAGACCTGTCCCTACTCCTCAACAAGAGCTGCTCCTTTGTAGACATTGCTCTGTGAGGGGCTCTTTGCTGTAGCCTGGGGCTGCTGCTCTGGGACATGAGCTTCCCCATCTGTGAATTGGGACCTGGCTCTGGCTCTTGGCTGACCAGAGATGAGGGCCAGCCAAGTGCTCAGTGTCTATCTTGTTCAGTGGGTGCGGCTGCTGGTGACCTTGGATGGGTTTCCCTGGCCCTGGTTCCAGGTTCCCCATTTGTACAATAAGAGGTGATGGCCCCAAGGACCAGGCCCCGCCCAAAGAGTAGGGGTGCATTGTCCCTACTCCCTCCTTGTCTAGGCTGGCCAAGGGAGGGGAGGAAGTGGGGCAGGGCTGCTAAGGGACAGTCAGCCTAGATCAGAGGGCAGGTCCCCCCGAGGGCTGCCCTGGACGCTGGACTGAGATAAGCATCGGAAACTATGTCCAGGAGGAAAGAGCTCGATAGTCACAGGGACTTCCAGGAATTGGAGAGGGAGGTGTTGGGAGCACAGGCCCTCTAAGGTGCCAGCTGCAGAGGTAGGCTTTCAGCTGAGCACCCCCACCCCTCATATCATCCTCCATCCTCAGATACTCACTCCAAGTGCCCCCATCCAAGCCCTGTCAGTTTGCAAATGTCCCCTTGTATAAGGATGTGGTAGGTATCGAATCAGGGCTCACTCTACTCCAGTAAGACCTGGTCTTAACTAATTACATCTCCATCAACCCTATTCCAAATGAGTTCACATTCTGAGATCTTGGAGCAAGGACGCCAGCCCATGAATTTGGGGACACAACTAGCACTGAAGTAGGGAAGGGAGAGAACAGGCTATGGCTTTTGCTTCCAGGATCCTCAGAGAAGGGTCAGAAAATGGTCCTGGTCTGGATTCCTTGGAACATGATCTCACAGCAAAACCACCAGGCCAAAGCCTTATTATGGACTGCAGGACTTGGGGACAGAGAGGAGGGAGAAAGCAGGAAGCAAAGAGCAGCTGAGACTCAGAAAACAGTCAATTACCAGCCCCACAGGGACTCTGCCCTCCCAAGCCCAGGGGTGCTAACCACACAAACCCCCGAGGTGGGTCATGAAGGCACTCAGAGCAAGCCCTGTGGAGGCTGGGCGAGGGCAGAAAATAGAGGGCAGCCCTCCCTGGGAGGGGCCCAGGTCAGCCAGGGCTCCCTACCAAGAGAAGGTCAGAGAAAAGGGACTTCAGTGGGCAGGAAGAGGATGCCCTAAGACCCAGCTCCCACCTGGAAACTTGAAGCTCCCTGGCCGTCTTTTGACCCCAGAATGAGTGGCTCTTCTCCATGAGCTAAGTAAGTCTCCTTGGGCCCCTCCATATCTTGGGGAGCTGGAGATGGACACCAACTTCCAGAGGCAGCGGGAGGTCCCTCCTCACCTGCCTGGCTCAGAATTACTTTCCCCCATCCCCACCTGGAAGCCTGGAGCTGCCTTGGTTCCCTCTCCTGCCCCACCCGATGAACTGCCCTATGGGTGTAGGGACCAAAGTCAGTGTGCAGGGTGTCCAGTTGCTGGATCATCTGGGTCCTCATGAGCCTATGGTACTTTGTAGACCAGGTGAGCATTTGTGAACACCATTTCAGAGCTGTGCAGAGAGGTTCTGGGACCCCAGTGAGTTCACTGAGGTAGAATAAGGGGGTCTACACGGGATCCCTCTAAAAACATGTCCAGAGACACCCTGCCCAGACCCTGACTCCCTCCCACCTGCTCCTCCCACAGAACGCAGCTATGAATCCAGGAAGCAATGCCAGCAACCGGGGCAGAGTTCCAGGAGGTGTAGGAGCAGTGGGAATCCAGGGCCAGGAGAGACAAGCACGTGGCATACCCAGCAGAGAAGGGCCCCGGTCGGCATTTCCTGACCCCCTGCCCAGCAAGAGAAGACAGCCCAGGGGAACACATTCCTCTCCAGGTGGTGCAGGAGTCCTGCCAGTCACACCTGCAAGCCTGGGGCAGGGGGCTTCTCACAGGAAATCCCGCCCTGGAAAGCCCCATTGTACTATGGGTCTGAGACCCTCCCCTAGAGATATGGGTGGCACCAATGGGGGTGCGCCAACAAAGGTGGACCCACAGGAAGCAGCCCACAGGCAGAAGCTTTTTCCAAGGACCGCCAGGTGACCTGGGAAGCCCCTGACCCCTAAGGAGACTCTAGGGGAAACCCCTAGCTCCAGATCAACCACACAGAGGACAGAGAGTACATGCCACTGAGAGCACAGCCCCGACACAGGTCAGGTCCTGCAAGCGATCTACGGGTGTCTGCACTTTAAAATGGGAAACTCCATTAGGATGCCACATTCTAAGATTGAAGCCCAAATGTCCAGGACGTGATTGAAAAATGCTCATTGTAACAACAACCAGGGACACCACCATGAGCCACTCTGCCAACTCCTCCCACCCTCCAGCTGCCACTGGACTGCCATCTGTGCAGAGGTCCTCAGCCACCTGTTAAGCAGCCCCCCTGGTCTCCACGCTCACCGGCATCTTGGCAGGCGCAGCCCAACCCATGCAGGCTCTGGCACCTCCATCTGCTGGTGACGCTCACTGGCTCCCAGGTTCCATGAGAGTCAGGACAAGTCTTCTCAGCCACACCAGAACTGTGTGGAAAGACCAAGCTTGAAAAATTCAGGGTATCCACAAATAAGTGTCAGAAGCACAGTGAATAGTTTGAAGCAGGGGCGTGATGTGGCCGGATTTGCATGATTAAATATCTCTTAGAGAAAAGCAAATCTATGGAGACAGTGAAAGATCAGTGGTCACCAGAGGCACAGGAAAGAGGGAGGGCTGGTGGAGCCCAGTTTAGAGTGGAACAGTTTCCTGCAATAATATACCAGTGGATGCAGATCCAGATCGTATGCCTTTGTCAGAATCCCTAGGTTGCACTGCCAAGAGGGAGCCCTGAGCCACCTGCGGGACTCACTAACAATGTAGCTGTACTGATTCCTCGTTGTAACAATGTGCCACATTAAGGCCAGATGTCACAACCAGGGAAACTGCTTGAGGGATTATATTTGGGGATTCTCTGTACATTCAGCTCAATTTTTCTGAAAACCTAAAACAACTCAGAAAAAATAAAATGAATGTCTCATGGTTTCAAAAACCATGAGACAAATGAGCATCCGTTAGAACATTTAAATGAAATCAGGTGAGAACAGACATTGGTGAGGTTGCGGAGCATCGGGGACCCTCTCGCTGCTGGTGGGAGTGAGTTCAGATCGACACAACCCCTTGGGAAACAGACTGTGCCTTCCAATGCTATTAATGAGCCTATTGCAGGAGCCATGCGTGTACCCCAGAAACACGTGCCCAGGCTCATCAGAAAACACGCACCTGGAGATTTGAGGTGCCCAGGAAGAAATAACCTTGAAGCTTATAAACTGTAGAAGGCTGTGACTGGTGACTGCTACATTCAGTGGAGGCTGCAGGTGCCAGTGAGCCTACTGGGGACCTGTTTATACAAAGCACAAGAACAACCCAAGCCAAACCGTGGCGGTGGAGCCAGGGTGGGTCTTTCTTCAGGAGGGGCCTGGAAGGAGGGACAGAGGTGGGGCAAGAGACCCCTATCTGCTTTATCTCATGGGAGTTGGTCATGTCAGGTGTTCACTTGGTGACAGTTGTCCAAGTTTGTGGAATGATGATTTGTGAACTTTTCTATGGAAGTTTAACACCCATTTCTTGCTTCTTAAGTCACCCAGGCTACAGAGCACAAGGGAGATAGGAGGGACTGCAATAAGAAGGCGTTTCCAGCTGGAACCCGAGGCTGGGTCTGGTCACACTACTGCCCGGGTGGCATCTCTGCCTTTGCTTGAACTCATCTCCTTTGCCACATCGGGCTTAGGTACAGACTTTGCACTCCATCTCTTTCCTGGAACCACACTAGTGTGCCTGTCAGGTCTGTGGACATTGGAACCTTTGAGTGAATCGGCCCTGCCCAAGCCCTCAAGGTCACATCACGGTGGCTCCTGCTCACCCTACACTCAGGCAGAGCTCACCACCTCCCACAGCAGAGAACATCCTCCTCCACCTGACAGACCCAAGGGTTGCTGGCCCTTCCTGCCTGGAGCCCAGGGCCAACTTGAGTCCTGCCTTCTCTAAGGTCTTGGCCCAGCTGAGGACAGGGACAGGGTTGCCCAGTCCCATATCCCCTCGTCTTGCAGTCTTGATGTGCTCTGGGGCCTCCCTTCCCCCAGAGCTGGTGCCATTTGGGGGATCACCTCGCATGGTCAAGATGGGGCTGCATGCAATGAGAGATGACCAGAAAGTCAAGGTCCTATAGTCCTGCGTGGCACAGACACATGGAAGGTGCCTTAGAAATGTGTGCCGACCCATTTAATGACCAGAAATTATTTCAAATTATTGTGCCCACACTTCCGCCTTCTACCCTTCTTCTCCTCTGAGCTGCCCACCTCATTCTCTGCCTGACTGTCCTATGAATAGTTGGTCTTCAGAAATGACCAACATGAGGAGAAGCCCTGGCCATTTATAGTAACAAAGAGAGGGCAAATGTGGCCCCAGAACCAGGCACTTGGTCAGTCCAGGCCCCATGCCCAGCCCAGCTCAGCCAGTCCGCTTCAAGCTCAGCAGTGGCTGACATGTCTATAACAGGGTAGGGTTTCTGCAGGAGTCTTGGCTTCTCACATGAAATGGGTGTATCTCGTAGGCCATGGGAGAATTAAATGAGCCAACGCCGGGGAAGCACTGGCCTAGTGCTGACTTAGGCACTTGTTCTCTGCCAGCTGATCCACAAGGATCAGCTAGATCCTTGTACTAGAACTTGGTACTGTAAAGAACAACCTCCAGGCCTCATGGTTTAATGTGACCAAAGGGACTTCCTGCTCCACCCTGTGGCAGCTTTGTTCATCCCTCATCCCAGGGGGCCTCAGTGACAGACTCTCCAAGTCACTGCCAAGGCAAATGGAGGTGAAGGGGCAATAGCCTGTGGCCCTGCAGGCTCACATCAGGGTGGCATCTGTCATTTCTGGTTATATCTCAAGGCCGGGTCAAGTCACCTGGCTATGCCTCAAGCCAGCAGTGCGAAGCACATCAACAAGCACCTGGGAGAGAAAGCCACAGCTCTGCTGAGTGGCCAGGACCTCACACCTGGCCCACAGGGTGTCCTTAGAGACTGGCTCTCACCTGCCTGCTCTGAGGCCAGCCTGAGCACTGCTGACCCCCTGCCACGCAGACCTGCTCTGCAGCTCTGGAAGCTCAGAGCACTGTTCCGTCATCTCCTCTGTGGCCAGGTTGGGTGGCAATGACCATGAGGTGACAGCTGCCCTTGCCTACTGTCTATCTGTGTGCTGTGTTTTCATACATTCACTCAATGTGCTGGGCACCTCACCTGCCCTGTCCTTTATCTGGGGGCCACTGGCAGCATGCCGACCCAGGCTCTGCCTCTGCTGGTGACCTGCTCTTAGCTCCCATGAGGTCCTTCAGAGAGTGGCCTCAGCTAGGACTTGCCTCACCTGAAGCCCACCACAGACCAGGGCTCACATCTCAGGGCTGAGGCAAGTTGCCTAGCCATGCCTCGTGCCAGCGGGGGAAGCACATCACAAGTACCTGGGGGAGGGAGCCACAGAGCTGGACACACACGTCAGAGGATACGAGGGCTACACTACTTCTCAGCTCACAGATCTCTGACCTCAGGCAGGATTTGTCCTCCCATGTATCTCTGGCCACACGACAGTCAGGCCATGTGCCTGGAGCGAGTCCTGAATCACACCCAACTTAAAACAAATTCCAATCTTCACACACCCCCAGGCCCTGCCCAGAGCTGGAAAAGTGTTGGTCTTCACTTCGTGGTCATACCAGGGACACTCAGCCACTGTGACTTCAGAAGCCCATTTCAAGGCTACAGGATGTGTTTTCAGTCCTTCCCATCCCCTGGTCCCCAAGAGCCCTCAGAGGCAGGGGCTGGGGTGGTTCCCTCTTACAGATACAGAGAGGAGCTGGCATCTTATCTGAGGTCACATAGCTACTAAGCCATGGCCTGCCTCACTCCAGAGCCCTGCCTCAGGGGTCTGATTTTAGGGGAAACTGGAACAGGTTTGGAGCAGAAAAGTCAGAATTAAAACCAAACTGCAGGAATATTACCATCAACACCTATTCCAATGTGGGTGGGCCTCACAGGAGGCCGGCAGAGGTGCCATTCTAGAGACAGTAAGTGGAATGGGGTGCCAGGGCCGGGGAGGGGACAGCGAGTCAGTGTTCAACGGAGACAGAGCTTCTATTTGGAGGATGAGAACATTCCAGATAGTGGGAATGGCTGCATATTTAAATTGGTTAAAACACACTGACATACACACTCACAATCACATACACACACAATCACACACACTCACAAACTGCACATGCATATATGCAAATTCACACACACACTGCACACATACACATACTCTCCACATACATGCATGCACACTCACACACCACACACACACTTACACACACCCCATTGTCAGCAGAGCAGCTGACCATCAAGAACCTGCCTTCTCCCAGCTCTGACAGAGGTGCCCATTCTCTTCTGGGGTGAGGCATCTCAGGACCACAGCAAAGGCTGAGGCTGCTCTGGAGAATTTGCCTGACTGGCAAGGACTCTGCACCAGATATCAGAGTAGAATTATTTGTCCCCTCAAAACAGAGGAGCTGGCCATCCAGGAGTCGAAGATGGTATCTGGGACAAGGTCACAGTCAGCATCCACCATGCTGGACAAGGAGGGCTTGCAGCTCTGGGGGGCTGCAGGGGCTCCAGATCCCAAGCTGAGTGAAGCCCACCAAGTCATATGGCCAAAACCAGGTGGCCAGCTGGATGAGGACTTGACAAGAGCCATCAAGGATGTCTACATTTGCTGCTAGAGATGAGGGCCAGAACTTTCCAGCCTCCAGAGAGACAGAGGCCTGAAAGACAGAGACATGAGGCTACCAGGGAGACATGGGGGCTCTGCTGCACCTTCCTGGAGCCTGGGTAGAGCCAGAGGGCTTCCTGGAGGAGGAGGCTGTGTAAGGCCAGAATGTCAGCTTAGGAAGAGCACTTCGTGTGGACAACAAGGAGCCACCCAAGATTGTGGAGCCAACAGTGCACCAAGGGTCAGGTAGCAGGGAGCTCTGGTCCAGAAGGGTCCAGAAGCCCATGGAGGGTCAGGCAGTGAGGACCCCTGTCCAGAGGGACCTGGGCATAGGTAGAGGGTCAGGGCCCTGTGGAGTCTTAAATAAGTGAGCAGGAAATAACTGATGAAGCCAGTCCCCAGGTCCCCATTCCTAAGGTTTCCCGTGGGGCTCCTGAAGGCAGACCCTGGCCCCTCATGGGTGGCCTTTCCCTGGGTGGGCACAGCTAACCACTGGCAGTGGGGGGCTCCTGCATAGTAGGCAGGGGATTGGTGTGGGGCTGAGCCTGCAGGAGCAGCAGACTGGCTACCTGGGTCCACGGACAGGCTCCCGGCTACAGCCATCCTACCAGCTGCCACCACAAGTGAGGACAGGTTCAGGTGCTCTTCACAGGAAGCCCAGGAAGCGCTCATTGCTGTGGAATGTGTCTGTCTGCTGCATTTCTCTGCCAGGGCCCTGATGGAGGGTGTGACAATGGGGGTTGCACCGTCCACACCCTGTTCAGAACCCCTGGGCTCTGTCCCCAGGCCTTGGGGAGCCACCTCGGGCTGCACCTGGCAGGGTCAGGTCTCCCCACCTGAGCTGGCAACCTGAGCCTGAGGCAGGCTCTAGCCAAGCGCGGCTGCTTACCAGTGCCAGGTGGGGAGGCCATGCATCTGGGGGGCCCTGAGCTCCTGAGGGATGAGCCAGGGTGACAACAGGGAGTGGGCCCTTGCCTCCCCACCTGTTTGCCTTGGGGCTCCCTTCCCACAGCCCTCTGCGCCCCCTAGACCCCCTCACCTTGGCAGCTGGGGGCCCCAGAGCTCCACCTTCATCCCATGTGGAGGAGCAGGTTGGGTAAGTCCCTGTGGGCGGAAGCTGGCGTGATAGAGCCAGCATCGGTAAATAGATCTAATGAGCCAGAGATGGCTGAGCCCCAGTTACCACCCCTCCACATCTCACAGTGGGAACATCCACAGTGCTGGTGGGGGAGGAAGCCCCCACATCCCTATGCCAGAATACACCCACCCAGCAGGTGAGAAATTGAGCTTCCCCTCAAAGCCTCACAATTGGCAAGAGGAAGAAGGACCCAAACCCAGACTCTGCGCCCAAATTCCAGGTGCTTTGCAGCAATTCCTGGGCCACTGAGCAGGGCACCTGGTACCCAAGGGGAGATGAGGGAGGGAACGAGGACTCTAGCAGGCCATGCAGGGGACTGGGGATGGAGACCCAAGCCCTGATCGCAGGTTTACCTCCCTCTGCCACATGAGCCTGTCACCAGACCCTCTCCCACTCACTGCAGAGTTAGGTAGCAGTACCTGAATGTTGACAGCCAGGGGGGCCTGGATGTGTGGTGTCTGCAATTCCTGTGATGTGAGTACTCCCTGCTCCCAACAGGCCAACTTCAAACCACCAGAGATGTCCTGAAGGAAGAGTTGGGAAGAAAGACAAAGTGATGCCATGGTGTGGTATTTCCACCATTCAGAGTGATGTATGGTAGGTAGTCTCAGGCATGCAGACAGGGGTTCAGAATGAGGCCCAAATCCTTTCTGTAAAACAGAGCTTGCAGGAGCACAGTAGTGCTCCATGTCCCTGTGTGGCTGAGGCTGCTTTCCTAGCCAGTCAGAGCCAAGGGGACAATGGAGACTTTGGAGCAAAATAGTTAGGAAGTGATGTTTAAGCATTTATTACCTGTTTTAAAAAATAGCTTTGTTGAAGAATAATTCTTCAATAAATTGTACGTATTTAAATTATTGGTGAATTTGACTTACATATACACCTGAAAAACCATCACCCCCATAAGACAATCACTCCCATATTAGGTTACTTTACTGTCCTAGAATTTTACACAGAGTCATGAACATGTGCCTGTCTCTGCCTCTCCTTCTCTACACCATTACTTCGAGTCTCATCACTTGCTGCTGACAACCACTCCACTCGATGCACAAATTAAAACTTGCACATTCTCCTGCAGGTGGGTGTTTGGGTGGCTCTTGGTTCGACACTATTTCAAATAAGGCCACAGAGGACATTTGTGTACAAGTCCTCTTGTGAGTGGGCAAAGACCAGGAGAGGCGCAGCTGGGTCTATCAGAAGCCTACACTTAGCTTTCTAAGGTGTGACTAAACTGTTTTCCAAGGTGTTTTTGTACCTTCCCACTGACTATGTAGGAGAATTCCTGTTTCTCTACATCCTTGTCCATACTGTGTGGTCAGTCTTCTTCATTTCAACCACTCCACTGAAAGTATAGTGATATTTGATTGTGGCTTTAATTTTTATTTCCTGAACAGCCAATTAGATGGAGCATCTTTTCATGTGTTCATTTGTCATCCATGTGTCTTCTATTCTTTTTATTAGTTTTTCTGTAAGTTTATGAGTGAGTTTTGAGAGATTGTGTGTACTCTGAGAGCAAATTCTGTGTTGAATGTATGATTTGCAATACTTTCACTCTAGACCCTGATTTGTCTTTTCATTCTCTTAATTTGAAGAGCAGATTTTCCTTTTGAAAAGTTTCTATGGATTGTGCTTTTGGTGTCATCTTTGAAAGGGCACAAAGCTTTTCTTTTATGTGCTCTTCTGAAAGTTTTGTAGTTTTAACTTTTGTATTTAAGTGTATAATCTATTCTGAGTTGCCTTTTTCTATGTGGTATAATGAATGGATCAAAGTTCAGATAGATAGAAGATAGATGATATATGGAGTTATATAGATGGTAGATAATAGAAAGACATAGATAGATGGCAGATACATAATTGACAGATATAAAGATGGATAAATAGATGATATATAGATAAAAAAAGGAAAGAAAAAAGGTAACTAGAAATATGGTAACTAGATAGATATAGAGATAGATGATAAATTGATAGATGCTGGAGAGATAGTTGATAGATGATAGAAAAAAAGATAGATGATAGGTAGATACAGAGAGATAAAAGATAGAAAAATGGGTAGATAATAGATTGATGGATGATAGATATGATAAATAAGTAGGTAGGTATCCAGTTGTTCTAGCATAATTTGTTTAAAAGACTTCTTCACAGAATGTCCTTTGTTCTTTCTCGACAGTAAGTTATCCACATGTGTGAGTCTTTCTCAGCTCTCTCTCTGTCCTATGAATCTGATAGATCATCCTGATTACTAGAGTTTTGCAACAAGTCTTGATATCATGTACCTTTGGTCTTCTAACTTTGTTGTTCTTTTTTAAAGTTGTTTGAGCTGTTCCAGACCCTTTGCAATTTCACATGAATTTATGAAGGTTTCTACTGTATACTATCTTTAATAGATACCGAGCTATGGAGGTCACCTGCTTCTTTTTAAATGGGATCTGGTAGTTTATGTCCTTCCTGGAAGCATTGAGTTTATTGGCATGGGCTATTCATACTGTTCAAGTTGTCTCTTCAGTTCTGTAGAGTCTGTAGTGATGTCTCCTTGCTCCTGCCTGACAGTGGTATTTGTGTTTTCTCTCCTTTCTTATCTGCCTACCTAGACCTTTACAATTTTGTTTACCTTCTCAAAGAGCCAACTTCCACTTCATTTATTTTCTCTGTGGTCTTTCTGGTTCCCATCTCTGGATTCCATGCTAATCTTTATTGTGCTTTTTCCTTGACTTTCTTCCTTTTCTGATTTCTTGACATGGAAGCTGAGAATGCTGACCTGCTTCATTTCTTCTTGGCTAGAGGAGTCATTCAGTACAGGTGAGTCAATATTTTCTGTAAAGGACCACCAAGTAAATATTTTAACCTTATTTCTAGTGACACTTTTTGTCTTAAAGTCCATTTCTTTGATGTTTGTAAAACACTACAGTTATCCATGCTGTTCACATGGCCATCTTTCACTTTCAACATGTGTGTCTTTGAATCTAATGAGTGTCTCCTACGGACAGTTATGAGTTGGATCTTGTTTTCTTCTAATCCAGGTTGATGGGGTTACTGAATCCATTCACATTTAATATTATTACCGATACAGCCAGATTTACACCTTTTTTACTTCAATAGTGTCTAGTTCCTCTGTTCTCCTCCTTTTGTAGTTAGTAGAAATAGTCTAGTGTGTTATTTTAATTCCTTTAATTACTTTATCTACCTTATCATCTATCTACCTATCTACATCTCTACTTTTTACATTTTTTTTTTTTTTTTTAGTAGTCACTCGAGGGCTAACAATTTACTTCTTCATTTGTCAGACTTTACTTCAGATTTATATTATCTCATTTCCAATAAGATACATAAATTCTGCTTCTGCATGGCTCCATACCATCCCTGTTTTATGCTATTGTTACAAATCTGCTGACAAAACATATTCTAATTATCGCTTTAAATTATTTTACACCTTTTACAGAGACCAAGAGAAGAAAACATGTGTAGAGAAGTCTTTTCGAAATATGGGTGCTAACTTCCTCACTGATCATGTCTTGTTCTCTTCATCTCACCTTATGGTCCCACCATTTCCTTGTATTTTGGCTCCGTCCCCACCTTGCTTCTCTGGTTTGTCATTGTCAAGTACATTACATTTCTATGCATTATGGGCCCAGCAGTAAAATTTTATAGGCATTGCTCTATGCAATTGCTTTTTAAATCAGTGAAGATAAGAGAGAAGAAATGTGTAATTATCCAGCCTTTGACAGTTACTTTGCAGGTATTCTGTGCTTTGGTGTGGATTGAATTGCTATCAGGTGTCACTTCCTCTCTTGGGTATTTCTCATGAGACAGGTCTGCTGCAGTAAATTTCCTTGCTGTGTTTGTTTACCTAGTGATATCTTTGCTTCACCTCCATTTGTGAATAAATAGTTTTCCTGGACACCAAATTCTTGGTGAACAATTGTTTTCTTTTCTTGAATCTGTCATTCCACTTTTTCATAAGCCGGGCAGTTAGCTTTATGGGTGTTATGGTTTGGATGTGTGGTGTCCCCCAAAAGCACTAGTGTGAGACAATGTAAGAAGGTTCAGAGGAGAAATGATTGAGTTTTGAGAGTCTTAACCTAATCAGTTTATTGATCC
Organism: Sciurus carolinensis; assembly: GCF_902686445.1. Classification (NCBI taxonomy): domain Eukaryota; kingdom Metazoa; phylum Chordata; class Mammalia; order Rodentia; family Sciuridae; genus Sciurus; species Sciurus carolinensis. The sequence goes on along the minus strand of NC_062230.1, from coordinate 15,679,712 downwards.
CTGGTGGGATTAAATGGGGGGTAACTGGAGGCAGGTAGGGTATAGCTGGAGGAGGAAAGAATTAGGGGGGGTGGCTTTGGGATATATATATATTGTACTGCAGAGTAGACTCTCTCTCTCTCTCTCTCTCTCTCTCTCTCTCTCTCTCTCTCTCTGTCTCCTTCCTGATGATGCAAGCTGCTTCTCTCTGCCATACTCTTCCACCATGATATTCTGCCTCACCTTGAGCCCCAAGGAATGGAGTCGGCCTTCTGTGGACTAGGACCTCAGAAACCTTAAGCCCTCAAAGGAACCTTTCCTCCTCTATAATTGTACTGGTCAGATTATTTAGTCATAGCAGCAAAAAAGTTAAGACAATGGGATTCCTTTTATGTGTGATTAATTATTATTCTTTTTCTGCTTTCAAGGTTTTCTCTTCATCTCTGGAATGAAGAGAGAATGTCTTCATTTTCTCTAAAATGTCTAACTTTTTTTTTTTTTTTTTCCTAACCTGTGTGTGGGTCTCTGTATTTATCCTACTTGGAGCTTGTGGAGTTTCATGGAAGTAGATGATTGCTTTTTATTGAATCTGGGGTGTTTCAGCCATTATGTCTTTGAATGTTTTTCTGTCTTCTCCCAGCCCTTGCACGGGGCATGCGTGGGTGTTGGTGCCCAGTGGCACATGTATCCTTTTGCTCTGCTCTTTCTGCTTCTTCCTTTTTTCTCTCTTTCCTTCAGATTATTTAATCTCTACTGAGTTATCTTCAATCTCACTGATTCTTCAGCAATTTCAAACCTACCGTTTAAGCCCCTCAAGCAATTCTTTTGTTTTGGTTTTTGTACCTTCAACTCCAGAATTTTCACATGGTTCTTGTAATTTCTCTTTACCGACGTTCTCCATTTTGTGAGTCATGGCCATCACGCTTATGTTTCAGCCTGGTTTCCTCTGGTTCTTTGATATTCTTTGTTTTTATTTCCTGGAGTTCTTTGACATTTTCAGTAGCTTCTTTGAGTTTCTGTCTGCTAAGCATAGCACCTGGGGCCCCTGGAAGGCACTTTATTATTATTATTTTTTTTTTTTTGGGTGCTGGGGATCGAACCCAGGGCCTTGTGCTTACAAGGCAAGCACTCTACCGACTGAGCTATCTCCCCAGCCCCTGGAAGGCACTTTACATTCTGTGCTCTTTTACTGGACCACACTTTCCTGTTTCATTGCGTACCTCATAATACCTCATTGAAAATGGAACATTTCAGATAGCATATTGTAACCAATGTGGGTTCTTATCTATACACCAGGACCTTGTTTGTGTTGTTAATTTGTTAGTGATTTGACTGAACTCATTCTGTGAAGTCTCCTTCTCCTCCTGTTATAGTGCGTTCCTTTGATGGTCTCATTGTTATTTCCCTTTTTTTCTTTATCTTTAAACCAATCTTAAGAGTCACCTCTGATTTAGTGCAGTTTAATGGTAGTCACTGGTCATAGTTTGTGCTCAAGTCCCAAACCAGTAAGTTTTCCCCTTTTACATCCAAATATCATCCTACCAACGGTGTGGTTTGGAAACTGCTTGTCAGTTCAGGAAGTGTGCTATTCACCCCTCACTGTCACTCTCCAGGGGTGAGGTCCCAGGTGTGCACATGGTCTAATGGATCAGCAGGTGTTGCTGGCCTTACAGAGCACATCCTCCATGATCTCCTCCTTAGAGTCCCTGCTTACCTGCCTCCACTGGCCTCACACCAAGCCATTGCAGCCGATCACTCTGTTGTTGTCCACATTGCCCTGGAACAAAAAATATTCCATAGTCAGATCCAAACAGTACCAAACAGTTCCTTGACAGGGAAAGGGCTGCCAGTTCTCTTCCCTAGAAGATCCTCACCGTGGAGTAGTAGCCAGAGGGGAGCAGACCCCCCCCCAACTTTCTGCTGCCCTGCTCAGGAGGACTTCTCAGCATGTGGAAATGAACACAAGATCTACTAACCTGCTCCTGAACACTCAGAATGGCTCTTTCACTTCAGGGAGCTGGCGAGTGGGTGCTCTCCACTCAGTCACCAGGTTCTCAGGAATAGCTGTCCCATAGCACAGGCTCATAGGGAGGTCTCAGCCCACAGTTCAAATGCCAAAGCCATGATTGTTCTGCCAAGTTCCATAGATTCTGTTACACAAATGCCTCTCCATCTCCAGATTTCAGACCCTTGTACTTTGGCTCTAACCATTTTCGGATCTGTCCATCTGTAGAGGTATGGCCAGATTCTTCATGAAGCCATTCCCAGAACTCACTTAACTTTTTGGAGACTTAAATAAGAATTCACCCCACTTTTACCATTTTAGATGCTTCCTTTATTTTCTGCAGATCCACATATATCTGATATCACTTTGCTTCTTCCCAAAAGGCTTCCTTTAACATTTCTTGTCATATGGGTCTGCTGGGGATGAATTCTTCCAGCTTTCGCATAGCTGAATAGTCTTTACTTCACCTTTTTTAAAAGTTATTTTAGTTGGGTATAAAAGTCTAGGTTGCAGGTTTTTCTATTGGTAATTTAAAGGTTCTTTTCTACTGTCTTCCGTCTTACATTGCTTCTGTGAGAAATCTGCTCTCATCTTTTTGTTCCTCTCTCTGTACATGATGCACCACTGGTTTTAATCTGGCTGCTTTAAAGATTTTCTACCTATCACTCATTTAGAGCAATTTTTAATGTACTTTGGTGTAATTTTCTTCATATTTCTTCTGCTTATGACATAAGATCTTCTTGGATCTTTGGGCTCATTTTTCATCAAATTTGGAAATTTTCTGACCATTATTTCCTCAAATATTTTTTCTGTTCCCTTCTCATCACCCATCCTCTCCTTCAAAGACTGAATTACACATACATTAGACCACACATATATTGTCCCAAAGTTCACTGATGTTCTGTCCATTTAAAAAATTTTTATGTTTCACTTTGCATTGTTTCCATTGATGTCTTCAAGATCACTAATCTTTTCTTCCATAACATCTAATCTGTCTTTTTTATCTCCCCGATGAATTTTTACCTCAGAAATTATAGTTTTTTATCTCTAAAAATTTGATTTGGGCTATTCTCTGTCCTCCACATCTCTGTTGAACTCACACATATGGGATGAAGTGTTAATAACTAACCTATGTCCTTGTCTGCCAACTCCAACACCTGTGTCAGTTTAAATTGATTGAATTTTCTCTTTATTATGAGTCATATTTTCCTGGTTATTTATCTGACTGCTAATTTTTCAATGGATGCCAGACATTGTAAAATTTACTTTGTTGGTAATATTTTCCACTCTAGGGGCTAGATCTGAGAACTCCCCTCAGTGCCATGAATTCTGGGGCATGCCAGTGTGACTAGAAAAACAAGTCTCCTCCTCACTCTGAGTGCTAGGCTCCACCATAAGCCTTTTCAAGGGTCTCTTCCCTGCCTTGGATGATTTTCTCACACCCATGCACCAGTCTGTCTGTCTCAATTCTCAAGGACCATCTGCAAATCTGAAATTTTCTCTTCATGCAAATCCTTATCCTTAGAACTCTCGCCACCAGTCTCCCCTAGACTCTGCTTTATCTCCTCAACTCAGGATATCCAAGGATCCCCCTCTACTCCTGTTCCCTGTGCCCAACCATCCCAGGTGGTAAGTGGAGGTTCCACAGGAGATAGCTCATCCACTCCATCTTTCAGGGAGTTCCCCCCTTCCTGGCCTGACACCCAACTTCTTGAAGACCATCGTATTTTGTCTGTCTTTATGTTGTTCTGGTGGGAGGGTAAACTAGCTCCATTTATAATCTGTTTTGACTGGAAGTCCTCACAGTTTACTTCACTGTGAAAAAGAAGCATGTTCCTCCAGTTCCTATGACCAGTGTCTTCTACGCTGGCTGCTACCTCGTTCACTCCCATCTTCCCTCATCTGGGACAGAGCAAACACATGGTACATGCTCAAAAACTGATTGTCTGCTGTGCTGGCATGTGATTTTCCTCACTGAATTTTCTTCCCCCACTGTGGAAATACCATGTGATGGAGAACCCTCAGGGCAAGTATGGACTCACAGTGTGCCAGGGTCCCAGGAGAGATAAGAGGATTCAGCTCAGGAGCTACAACCAGAGCATAACCAGGAGGGTACATGTGGGAAGTGGGCTTCTATAGAAACTGTGGTCTCACACTCAGGCCATGTTGAAGCCACATGCTTCATAGCACCACGACATGGTGTCATGGGCCAAGGGCCAGGTAGCCCAAAGGAAAACTAAAGCCCATTCAAGTTTATTGAGAGGGAAGAGCTTCTCAGATGACTTTAAGCATGTTGATGACTTTAAGCATGATGATGTTGAGGAAGAAAATTTAGCCAGGGACAAAGGAAGAGAAAAGAACAGAGGAGACAGCTCACACCAAGGCCCAGAGGCATCAGATGGTTGGCTTGTACAAGAAGACATCAGGTTGAGCCTATGAAATTGCCATGTTTATAATCAAAACTGCTGAATGCTGGTGATTTCATGCTTAAAACTCATATAAAGTATGGCGCATGAACAACCTACACATAAATATTTTCATTTTATGTTTTTTGAAGTAACTTACAGTACAGTACACAAATCTTGATTCTAACTGCTTGATGACTTACATGTACCATTGTGTGACCACCATGCTGATCAAGATATGGAACATTTCCAGCACCAAAAGTCCCCTCAGGCCCCCCAGTCAGTACCCTCCTCCAAAGCCTGGCACATGTAATTGATCTTTGAAGTTCATATAAATGGAATCACGGGCTTTTCTCTTTTGTGTCTGATTTCTTTCTCTTAGCACTATTTGTCAGATCTATTCCTGGTATGGCAAACAGGACACACTATTTAAATGGGTTTTGCTTTATGGTTACCTTCCACTAATTAGTAACATCCCCCAAAGACAAGACAATTTCTGTCTTTTATCTGCCAAATTCTCTGTGCCTAGAACCTGGAACAGCAAGCAACTCAGTAAATGTTTTCTGGGTGGACGGATGGATAGATGGATGAATGGGTGAATGGAAGGATGAGGGGATGGATAGATGGGCAGATGGATGGATAGGTAGATGGATGAGTGGATGGGTGGATGAACTGATGGATAATGGATGAATGCAGGGAATGATGGAAAGATGCATAGATGAATGGATGGATAGAGGGAGGGAAGTATGGATGAATAATTAGGTGGATTGATGAGTGGAGGGATGAGAGGGTAAGTGGATGAATGGATGTGAGTGGGGTAGGTAGATGGATGGATAGATGGGTGGATGGGTGGTTGGGTAAATGGATGAGTAGATGGATAGGTGGGTGGATGGATGGATAGATGGAGTAGATGAATGGATGCATGGATGAATAAATAGATGAGAATGAACCAATAGGTGGGAATAGATGGAGAGATTAGTGGGTAGGTGGATGGATAATGGGTGACTTGGTAAAGGAAATGGCAAAAGGAGAGCCCTAAGCCAGGTTTCACACTTTCTCCCAGATTCCTCTAAAGAAAACAAACAATACACAAGATAGGAAGAGCTATTGAGTCCTTACATCCAGTATCTATGATCTAAGTTTTTTCATAGGCACATTTTACAAAGATTTTTTAAAACCATGTGTCCTTCTCTATACCAAAGTTCATATCTAAAACATTGTATTATAATTTTAAATAATTTATTTTTTTCATATTGATTCAGAATCAATATTCTGAATAAATTATTTCACTCTCCATGCAGTGAGATAGGATGAGGGTTGGAAAAAACCCTCATAATTGTGACATAATTTAAAGGGTTTTAAACACTTTATTGATTAATGGACACCATTTCTGGAAGAAATCATCTATACAATGTTATCCATGAGCATTTTTGTTATGTCTAGAAAGCTGAGGAGAACCAGGATTCATCTTAGCAGAAGGGAAGATGGAGAAAGAGGGAACCCACGTCTTATCACCCTGTGGTTCCACTGAGAGTGACAATGGGCTCAAGTACTACATACTTGAGTGCATCTCAGGAAGAACACCGGGCACCACCAACCACAGGGACTCCAGGCAAGTGCTCCATTTGCATTCCAAATTTTCGAAAAGTGACCCCTCCCTGGTGTGTGCCACAGACAGGACAAGGAGCAGAGCACTCTGTCTTCTTGTCTGCAGCTGAAACTACCACGCACTTCCACACATGTGTGCGCCTGCTTGCCATTGAAGGCACCAGTCTAATTCCTGGGATTTCTGTCTTCCATTCCTCAGTCCAGACAGTTAAATTACATAAATAAAGCCACGTGTTGATCCAGGTCATTGGCCTGTGGGGAAATGGAAGCTATTTGCTCAAGTTTGGGTTTTCACACCTGAACCTCAACAAAAAACTTAGGTGGTCTCTTTCCTTTTAAATTATCTGGACTTTTATAATGTATTTAAATGTTTTATTAAAATTCTTTCCAGTAACATTAATAGCACTTATTGTAAAATGGTTTCAGCAATATGGGAATGTGTAAGATTCAAAGTGGGAGCCCCTTGAAAGAGATGAGTCTGGTCAAAAGCACACAGGTTGAACTACACTTGGACAGGCACACACATAGAGTACATATCATGTGTGTACACACATCAGTTACACAGGCAGAAACCAGCTGCCATTGTTGGTTTTAATAGAATTGAGATGACACTGAACCTACTTTTCCTTCTCAGGGAGGCACAATTCCCACAGAATTGACCAGACCTCAGGTGGTGGGTGCATCAGAGGGGTCATGTGAGTGTGGTCACCAGAGCTGGCTAAAGCTTCCAGAGCCTTCCATCTCACCTTGCCCTAGACCTGCACAGAAGCCTCTATGTCAGAGCCCTCTGGTCTGACCCAGAGAAGAATACCCACCTACCACCCCAGGTACATTGGGTTAACACCGATGTCCTTTTGTCTCACAAGAGAACACAATGGCAGGACTAATAGAGGGTCAGGGAAAAAACTCTCCCCGCAAAGTTGGCAGCAAAAGTAAAACAATAATTTGAAGGACAGTAAAACGGGGCCAGTAAAAATAAGTGGAAAAGAGGGACACCCCTGTCCCAGTGACCCAGGAGACCACAGGCAGTAGGAAGAGACCCGATGTGGAACTAGACTTGAGCACTCACCAGCCCAGTTACCAATATGCTGGTTGGATGTGCACATTCACTGATGGGCCCAGAAACCAGCACCACAGCTGAACTGAGAGAGAGCACTTTGGATTGGGACCTAACAAAATCCCTAACGTCGATCAGGCATAGCTGGACCCAGGGACCCACATGGTATCCTTGTTCTCATGTTTCCTTCCAGTTATCAGCTGGCTCTTCTCAGATGGCAACTTAATCTTCAGGCAGTCTCTACTTTGTGGTGGGAGCAGCTGATTATCTTAAGGACCAGGTTTATGGGCCATCCCAGAGACAGGGGACCTTCCCTACCAGGAGCTCAGTCGGAGTCCCTGGAGGTCTCCACCCTGAACCAATTCCATAGCCAGGGACAGAGAACTCTGCTGGCCAAAGTTGGGGAAAAGGAAAATGGATCAGGCTTCTCCCCCACAGAGTGAGCAGAGCAAGGTTGGGGAGGGGTAGCTTTGGCTTTCCTGGGACATGTGCAGGGCAGGCAGGTGCATTTTGACACCTCTGTGGTATGGAGTGAGTCTTATAGCCTCTCTGGGCCTCAGTTTCTCCCTCTATAGAGGATGACTGTTCCCTTCATAGAAGCTGATGCAGACAGGAAGGTGTATGGTTGGCCTGCCTGACAGACAGGGTGCACTTACCCTCCAAAGCCTGAAACTGACTTCCTGACCCCTCCAATGAGGAATTTTAAAACCTGAATGCAGAAAACTCTGGCAATAGTGGGGGCAGGGACACCCACAGCAGCATTAGAGAGGCAGGTCCTTGTGCACAGAGCTTCTGGGAAAATGTCCTCAGGCCTTGGCATCAACCAGTCCCTTGCAACCTATACCTGTGGCCCTGTTACAGCATGAGACTCAGTGCAGTTCCTGTTAGCACCGACGCATCGGGGAGTGCAAAATGCTGGAAGCTCTTTGGGAAATTGTTTGGTGCTTTCCTAAAAAGTTAAGTACACATCTGCCCTCCAGCATTTGTTCCACTGCTGGGTATTTAACCAGGGGAAATAGAGATGGATGGCCACAAACTCTCACACAAGCATTCTCTTAGCAGCATCATTTGTAAGAACCCAGGAGGATTCAAGATGGCGGACTAGAGGGAGGTTGCATTCCTCGTCGCTCCATAACTGGGGTTTCAGGCAGAGAATATCTGTTTCTTGGTAAGGCAGTTTTTGCTGTTTATTGATCCCCTGCTGTTTACCCCATTTTTCTACTGCGATCACCTGCAGTCTGCCAGCATATTGACTACTTTTTGAGTGCAGATTGCTCACTGTCTGGCGCCTACCATCCACCATTTGCCTGCCACTTGCCTGTCCATTGGCCCATCACCCACCGCCATATTGTCCAACAGCAGTCAGCAGACTGAACACAGACTGCAGTGGAGCACCAGCTGCCTGTTGTTGCCTGGAAGTTCACTGTCACAGTACCTGCAGGTTTGGTTACGCATGGCTACCACCATTTTAAGAAAACAGCCAGGTCTTATAGGACCCCTGGCCAGACTGACTGAGCCCCGTCTCCGCTCCCCACCACCAGGACCCCCAGACTAACTGACTGAGTTCTACCACCAGGACCCCCAGATCAACTGATTGCACCCCGCCTCCAGGATCCCGCAACCAGACCGACAACACCCCACTTCCAGGACCCCTGCCCAACCAACCACATCCTGCCTCCAGGACCTCCAACTGACCACACCCACACTCCGAGCTGCAGCTCCCCATTTGCCAACACATTTGGAAGCCAGAGCGGTCATCTTGGATAATCCTAGAAGCTGTATCTCCCATCTTTAGGTGGGGCAAATCCCATCCTGAGACACCTGCTGAAGACTGGAAGCTCATTGTAAGTCACCTCATACATCAGGCTACTGAAGACTGGGAGGTTTGAATACTATATGACTGTTACAGTGTAGATTTTCCTTTTCCTTCTTATTGAAAATTTTTAAGTTTTTATTTCTTTATTTTTCTTGCTCTCTTTTCCTTTTGTTTACCTGTACCCTCAGAGTCTCTTTCTCCCTTTTCCCATGCTAACAGCCTACTTCTTTTGATTACACTCTCATTCTTTTTATGATCTAGAACTTCTGTATATTCTTTTCTTATCCCATTAACAGCTACATCCTACACCTCTCCGCATCTTCTTTGTCCTCCATTAGAAACTGTAGACCTTATTGTAAATCTATTTGTTATACTGAAGATAATAATTGAACTCATTCTGTTTATTATGACAATATTGTTAACGTCCTCATAGGGGCTATTTCGTTTCTGGTTGCTTACTGTCTGAACTGGGCACTGCTAATATTGATCCCCGCCTTAAAGAAAAGGTTTTGGAAATCTATAGGGTCACTATAAGCCTACAGGGGGGAAACTGCAATACCCCAGATCTGCAGTGCTAAAGGGGAAGATACATGAACAATGTGAAAAAACAAGGGAAGATCCAAACAAATCTATATTCTATATTAATAGAATTAAGTGACAGTATGACAGAAGAAATGTCAGAAAAGGACTTTGGATTATACATGATTAAAATGATTTGTGAAGCAAAGGATGAGAAAAGAGAGCAAATGCAAGCAATGAATGATAATACCAATAAGCAGTTGAAAGAGCAACTGCAGGAAGCAAAAGATCATTTCAACAAAGAGATAGAGATTCTCAAAAAAAAAAAAAAAAACCAAATGGATATCCTTGAAATGAAATAAACAATAAAACCAAATAAAAAACTCAATGGAAAGCATCACCAACAGACTAGACCACTTGGAAGACAGAAACTCAGACAAGGAAGACAAAATATTTAATCTTGAAAATAAAGTTGCCCAAACAGAGAAGATGGTAAGAAATCATGAACAGAATCTCCAAGAACTATGGGACATCATGAAAAGACCAAATTTAAGAATTATCGGGATTGAGGAAGGCACAGAGATGCAAACCAAAGGAATGAACAACCTATTCAATGAAATAATATCAGAAAATTTCCCAAACCTGAAGAAATGGAAAATCAAATACAAGAGGCTTACAGAACACCAAATGCACAAAATCACAACAGATCCACACCAAGTCACATTATAATGAAAATGCCTAACATACAAAATAAAGATAGGATTTTGAAGGCTGCAAGAGAAAAGCATCAGATTACATATAGGGGAAATCCAATATGGATATCAGCAGATTTCTCAGCCCAGACTCTAAAAGATAGAAGGGCCTGGAACAACATATTTCAAGCTCTGAAAGAACATGGTTGCCAACCGAGAATCCTATACCCAGCAAAACTAACCTTCAGATTTGAAGATGAAATAAAATCCTTCCATGATATACAAGAACCCAAATCAGGAAACAACACAGATATCTGCTGACAGGAGAAAGAATCAGCAAACTGTGACATGTCCTCCTCATGAAAAAGTTCACAGTCAGAGAAGGTTGCAAGCTGCCAGTGCATTCACCCATGGATGAATCTCAGTAACTTCACATTGCACGAAAGAGGAAAGACATGATAACATGCAATTCTGCATGGCACAAAACCAGTTAACCTGGAAATCAGTTCAGAGGTTGCTCAGGGATGGGTGGTGATGATAAGGGTCAGCAGGAACCTTCAGAGGGACTCCATGATCTGCCTGGACATGTTCTGTTAGGTCCAGCTAACTGGTACACTCACCGACCCACAGTGTACCTCTGGAGCGGCCTTCCAAGCAAATGAAGGAAACCAGGTCTCACAAGATTCATCAGCAGTGTTAAAGGTTGGCATAGCAGCTGCCATCTTTGGGGAATCCTGGGGGGTTCCTAGGTGCTGGGTACACCATTGCCTGAGCTGTTGCTTGCTTCTTGTGTTGGCTTGCCTGGTAGCAAAGCACTTGAGCTATGTGCTTCAGAGGCATACATGTGGCACCTGGATAAAAGTTCACAGAAGCAGGCCTTACCTTAGGCTAGAAGCCACCATGTGCTGTGTCACAGTCATTCATTTCCTGGACCATAGCTCCCTCGTAGGACCCCCATGGGATACCATCAAGCCAAAGCCCAGTCACTACCCCAGGACCTGGTCACACCATCTCCCTGCATGGGGTTCCCCATGTGTTTGTTGGGAGTGTGGGGGGTAATCCCAGCTGCTAAGGATCTCCAGTTTGGACAGAAGATCCCAGATGTCTACCATGCAGCAGGAACCTGAAACCTGCCTCCCTGTCTCCTGCCCATCTGTGCCTATCCCTCCCAGAAGCCCAACCCTGTCACCCTGAATCTCTAGGGCCATTGCTCAGCAGGGCCAGAACTCTGGATAGGCAGAACAAGTGTCTGGGTTTCTGAAGCCAGCAGGGGAGGGATGAGGCTGGGTCACCTGCTGATGTTTTAAAAGAATAAAGATCTGTGTCACCGGCCCCTCCCCTGGAAACCCCACTCTGCTGCCTGCTGCCCACCCTTCCACCTCCAGACCACCCGTTCACCCAGTACCTTCCAGACAGCCCTGGGTGGGAGAGGGTTCAGCATGTGGCTGCCCCCAGGGAGGAACTAGTACCCAGTCCGAATCCTCCCTCCATGGGTGGGGGCAGGAACGTTCTCCACACAGGTCTTCAGAGACAGAAGTGTGGCAAACACCTGCTTTGAATATCAAGGCTCCCAAAGATCAAAAAAGAAAGAAAGGTATTTTGGAAACATCTAATGTGCCAACTAATTAAATGTCTGATTATTAACAAGCTCCCTCACAGAGGGAAAGGCAAGATCCCCAACCACCCTCAGTGAAAGAGAGACAATGTCTGTCTCACACCGGAAGCTCAGGCACCAAAACAAAAATAGACAAATGAAACTACATCAAACTTAAAAGCTTCTGCCCAGTGAAGGAAACAACTGAATGGGAAAAACCTAGGAATAGAAGGAAGTATTTGCAAACCATTTGCACTGTATCTGATAAGATGTTAATCTTCAGAACTTACAGGAAGTCCTACAACTCAACAACAAAACCAAACAACCTGATTAAAAAAAAAACCAGGTGGAGGACATGAACAGACAGTTCTCCCAAGAAGAGGTAAAAATGACCAACAAGCACATGAAAAGACGCTTATCACTAATCATTAGAAGAATGCAATAGAACCACAATGAGAAGCTACCTGGCCTATCAGGATGCTACAATCAAAAAGCACAATGGCAGGTCTTTGCACTATGGACGAGAATGTAAAATGGCACGACTGTTATAGAAAATGGGAGGAGCCTCCTTAAAAAATAAAAAATAGAATTGCTGCATGATCCAGCAATCCCAGTTCTGAGTACAAATCCACAAGGGTTGAAAGAAAGGATCTTGAAGAAATATCTGTGCACCTGTATTTGTTGCAGTATTATTCATGACACCTGAGAGGCACAAGCAACCCAAGTGTCCATTGATGGATGATGGACAGACAAAATGTGGTCCCTCCACATAAGGCAATATTCTTCAGCCTAAAGAGGAAGGGTGTTCTGACCCTACAAGATGAATGAGCCATGACGACATGACGTTAAGTGAAATAAGCCAGTCCCAAAAGACAAACACTGTTATGAAGTAGATAGCCCAGCCAAAATCAGAGACAGAAAGAAGAATGGTGGTTGCCAGAAGCTGAGGAGAGAGATGGGGACTCATTTACAGGATCCAGGGTTTCAATTTGAAATGACAAGCAAATTCTAGAGATCTGTCACACAACAATGTGAATATAGTTAACACTGCTGAAAAATGGCTAAGATGGTAAATTTTATATGTGGGTTTTTTAAGTACATAAATAAGACAGCAAGAGAGAGAGAGAGAGAGAGAGAATGAATCTCCTTCTACATCCTGAAATCTGAACCCCTGCACAGGGTAAATCACAAGGGTAAGTTTATTCACTCTTTTCCCCTCTTGACCTGGGTAAGTTTGGCAGTATTCAGGGCATGGTCAGAGGGCAAGACACTGCACTCTGGGCTATGGCTGCCCCTTTCTGCAGCCTCTTACTCCTAAGACTCTAAAATACAACAATTATCCCCTTCTCGCTTCATGGTGGACAATCAACAAGAAGTTCGTGGAAAGAGAATTTCTGGGTTTCTCATTGTGTGACTCAGATCACCAACTAGGAAAACTGAGGTCAGAGACAACAAGAACCCAACTTGTTGCTGGAACAACCACAGTAGGAACTCAAGGAAATTTCCTCTTAGATGCTCAGGATTTCAGGAGAGCTAGCAAATATTCATCTATCCATCCATCCAACCATCCACCCATTCTTCTATCCACCCATTCATCTATCCACCCATCCATCCATCCATCCACACATCCATTTATCCACCCATTCACTTAAAAAATACACATCAAATGTTTATTCTATGCTGGGAACATAGACAGGAAGTAGGAACAAAAAGTCCCTGCCCTCCTGGAGTTCACAGTTCAAGAAAAGAAGATAAATAGGTAGATGCCAGACATATAGATGATAAATAAGTAATAGTTAGAAAATAGATAAATAATTGATAAGGAATAGGTAGATGGATATTAGATGTGTGATGAATAGGTAATTGATTGACAGAGTGGTAATTGACAGGCCAATGGACTGATAGCCGCCATGCTAAACAAACAGGAGGAAGAAGTCATTTTCAAAAACCAACAGGGTAGGGGTGGGGGTGACAGCTGGAGAATGGCAGACCCTCCAGGAGGGGGCACCAGAACTTCTGCTAAAGGCTGTGGGGGTCACAGGAGGCTGCTCCCAGGCCTTGGCCAGTGAGGCGCAAGGGGATCTGAGTCACAGGAGCCCATAGGCTGTGGCAAACAGTGAGGCAATGGGAGGTTGGGAAGAGGGTAGCAGGACCGGTGAGTCCTTAGAGGGTTGGGAGGAGGCTCCTCCAGGCCCTGCTGAAGACCCCAGGTAGCACGTAACCCAAGCTCGCTTAGCTGAGCTGGACTCCCTGCATTCAAGGGTGATCCTGCCCATGTGCTATCTTGAATCCATCCACCCAAACAAGACTTTCCAAGACCTCCCACCATGCTGGAAGAGGCTGAGGAATTTGAAGGCCCAGGGACCAATTCTGATGCCTGAACTAATCCAGGTGGCCTGGAAGGGTAAAAGCTCCCCTGAGGGACAGCAGAGAAGAGGGACACCTCCCCTTAGCTCATCCTGGACCACATCTTACAGTAGGAGGCCTTCCCATGCTCACCAAAACTGCTCTAAGCAGGTTTGGGCCAGGGATAGGCACACAGAGTCAGCCATTCAGGAGGTGCTTCCAGCTCACGTGGATGAGCCAGTCAATGTGGACCACAGGGATGACCTCTGAGCCCTAGGCTCCCCAAAGAATCCAGGTGAGCAAGTAGAGCCAGGTGGGCCCGCCTGTCTCTAGACAGAGATCAGTGCTGTGAAGACACTGAGGGCAGTCAAGGTCACAGCACAGGTGCTGTCAGCTGGGCAGCCTCTGGTCATGTCAACCTCAGCAGCATCTGGGGCTCTGTTCTGGGGACAGACCAGTACCCCCATCACCACCATCAGGGACCAGGAGGGGCTGTCTCTGTATCCCAGCTCTGTATCCCACACCAGCATGTCTATGGGTCTGTTTAGTCCCGCAGGTGGACAGGGTAGGGTCCCCTGCAGAGACTTCTTCAACGCATCCCTCAGTTATGCCTGGAAAGGACCTGCTGCAGGTGTTAGGGCCACAACTCTCCAAGGGGCAGAGCCCTGGAGCAAGGCATATTTGCATTGTTTCCCCCAGGCAATGGAGGCTCTGGGAAAGGAGGCTGAGGGGCCTCTAGAGGCCAGGACCCAGAGGGTGAAAAGCAACTGTTCATTTCTTGGAGGATGGAGGCCCAGGGGCTTATACTATCACAACCAGAGAGCTCTTGTGCTATCACTGAAAATGTTCAGACTCAGCAGCAAGGCAGGCACAGGGACCAAAAACAAGCTCTGCAAGGAGGTGGACCCCAGCACCAACAGCCCTCCCCCTCCTATGCCAGGCAGCTGCCTCCTACAGTGCCACAGCACACCATACCTCACCAAAATACAGCACAGCATGCCAGGACACACCAGGACACACCACACAAGAACCCCCACGACATAGCACAGCACATGGCCCCACGCCATTCTGTACCCCATGGGCATACCTGGACTGAAGCAGGACCCCGATTCCCCATGTCCCAAGTGAATGAGTTGGACAGGACACCCAGTTCCTCATGGCCCGAATCTTTGCCAACCATGCCTTTCCTGCTCTTGCTGCTTCAAAACAGCATTTGCCACTCCCAGAATCTAGCAGGGATTTGGGGGAACATTCAGGAGACTAGATTTTTTTTCCAGGTAGCTACTGCCCTCCTTAATTTCTAGGTAAACTTGGCAGCAGGCAAACAAGGTCTAGATGAGTCCATGGGCTTCTCCTCTCTGAATCAACCCCAGCAATCAGGACAGAAGCAGAGGGCTCCACTCATTAAACACCAGTCAGCCTGCAGCCACCCAGAGGGTCTGTGAGGGAGGGACTGGAGAAGCCAGGAGAGCCTGGGGTGACCATCCCCAGGACACCTCGTTTGGAAAGACCCTGCCTACCAAGAACCAAACCTTCAACAACAGTTCACTCATTCCCCATCTTTTTTTGTTAATCACAAACGTCTGACACAGTGAATCAGAAGCCCTGAGTCACACGTGTCTCCTATGGAACAGAGTGACTCTGTTCAGGCCTTATGTGAAAGAAGCCCAGGATGTACATCACCAGGTAGCCAAGATGTTTATATTTGTCCAACAGTTATAACCTGTTCACTCTAGAGTCCTGGCTTCAACTGGGATCCTGGCTCTGACCACATTTAGTGACATAAAAATGGGCAGGTTACTTTAACTCTCCATGCCTTGGTTTCCTGGCTGTGAGATGGAGCACAAATCCTTGAAGTGACTCAAGGACCCCTAGTCTGAGTGCTCCAGGGGACACTACTGCAAGGCCAGTGAGAATATCAGTTTTCCAACACTGTAACTTCCCTGAGAAAATCAGCTTAAAGCAAGAAAGGTTTACTCTGGTGCATGGTTTCAGAGACTTCAGTCCATGGCTGCTGGGTCTGTGGCCAGGCAGGACATCACAGTGGGAGCTCATGGTGGAGCAGAACATCCAGGAAGCAGAGAGAGTGAACAGGAGCCAGTGCTCCCATTGTTGCTTCCAGCCTGCACCCCACAACCTCACTTCCTCTCACCGGGCCCCACCACCTCTAATAGCACCACACTAGGGATGAAGCACATGGCTTTGGGGACTTCAGGTCCAAGCTGAACCACTTAGGAGGCAGGTGGGTTGGTTCTCTTTTTCACCATGAAGACCCCTCCTCTCATCCTTCCCACTGTCAGATGCCCACCCAGCTTCCTCCTCCCACATACCTGAAGGCCCCTCTCAGGGAGTCTCCTGAGCAAAAGAGTCAGCAGCGACCCCTGAGAGGTCATGAGCACACCAGGAGCTGCCTCACCTCTTCTTCCCAAGGAGGTGCTGTGGCACATGGTACAGAGGACAGAATACCAGGCTTGGATTGGGTCAACCTGGCTGAACCTCACTCAGGCCTCTGCCTCCTGGTATTGGTAGACAAGTACTTGAACTCTCTGGACCTCAGTTTCCCCATCTGCTGGTGCCTATTGGGTGTGTCATCATCACCATCAAGGTCAGGTATCTTGTCACCAGGCACTTATGCACATTTCACTCTTGGTTTGATGGAGACCCATGCTACAGCCACCTTCCTCCCTTTGCAGTGACCATGGTGGGAAAGGAAGGTCACTCTCTGGACAAAGTCACCCACAGTCAGCTCAATGCCTTATCATCGCATGGGAGAAGCCAGTACACCTGTCAATCCTGTTACGTGGCCCTGTATCTGCATCTACAGAGTCTCGGGGGAGCTGAAAGCTAACCAAGCAAGTCTTCCCTCCTCTTAGCATGGCCCTGAACCCTGACAAAGTCTCCATTTCCTAGGCACTTGCTCTGCAGCCAGCACTGTCCTGAGTGCTTCGGTGCATATCTAACCCGGCAGCAGGGTCTGTTGTGTCCCCATCTCACAAAGGAGAAAACCAGGGCACAAAGAGGCTATGCAGCTTGCTGAGCTCACATAGTCACACATGGGGCAGCAACTGTACTGGGCAGGGGAGCAGAGCCCTGTGTGGATGAGGTGGGGGGTCCTTGAGCAACCAGTGGTCAACTGTGATGGCCCCCTAAAAAGGCAAGTTGGGTCCTCATTCAGTGTGTGACCTTATTTGGAGGTGGGGTCTTTCCAGTTTTTGTGAAGTTTAACTGAGATCTTTGGGGTGGGCCCTGATCCAACCTGTCTTTATAACAAGGGACTTTGGACACAGACATGTGCATGGAGAAGAGGAGAGGACACTACTATAAGTCAAGGAACCCCCAAGTGCAGGATAGGTCACAGCTTCCTAAGAGACCCCTATGCTAGACACTGGGGACACAGAAGTGGCCAGGTAGCAGCTGCCCTCAAGTCCCTCCAAGCAGAGACAGAAGATGGGCTAAAATCAGAGAATCGAACACAGACTGGAGGGGCACCAGGTGCTTCTTGTCACATAAGGAGATACATGTTGTGGAACCTCCATGGAGCCTGCAGATTGCTGACCACACAAATACCAGACACACCAACCCCATAGATCATGGAGCAAAGGAGACATGGGTGGTGAAGAGGCAAGGGAAGACATTAACAGCCCCTGTGGTTAGGTCTTACCTGGGAATGAGTGGGTAGGTGGGAGGGCCTGGCTTGTCCAAGGGGCAGCAGCCTCTGCATGGGGTCTCAAAGACTAAGTGAGGCTTGGGACAGCATGAGGAGGGCCTCAAACAAAGGTCACAAAAACTTGTGAATGGAGAGGTCTCTGAGCCCAGTGTGCAACTCATAAGAACAAGCATCCCTGAGGTAAAGCCTATTTCTAATCATGTTTAGGTTCCCAAGGCCTGCACAGAGCAGAGCACACAGGGACTGGAGACATCAAGGGAAAGTGTGTCATCCCAAAGACATGTCCAACTGCACACAGTGCCTGACATTCCCCATGAGAGCCGCATCCATCCCAAGGCACCAGCACAAGTGTTTAGTCCATTTACATTTATTGTAAATACTGGCATCATTGGATGAAGCACACTTCATTCAATGTGATGGATGCACACTTCACACATTTTGGTACTTCTTCCCATATCAAACCTTTTTTGTTCTTCTCTTGTCTTTTTCCCCACTTTCCCTTCCTGCTCTGGTACAAATCAATATTTTATAGTAGTTGTTCTCCAAGTGTGACCAGAGATCTCTTCAGGGGGCCTATGGGGTCAAAGTCTCTGTGTGCATCAATAACACCAGTTTATTTCCTGTCCTGACTCCTGCCCATGTACAACTGGCAGAGTAATTTTCCAGAGTGTGACACATCACCTCACCAGAGTGACACAAAAGCAGGTGTGAGAACCCAGCTGCTCCGTTCAGCCAAACATTCAAGAAATTCACAAAAGTGTAAAACAATGCGGTTCTTCCTCCTATTTATTTTGGAGCATGCAGCTACTTAAACTTAACAATATTAATTTATGTTGCTGTGTGATGGTGGATTACCGTTAATAATACTTTTGCTGAGAGTGGAGCATTAGGGTTCTTATTCCCATCTCAGGGATGAGCAAACAGCAGCTTTCATCCTTCACCTTGGTGTGACATTGGGCTGGCTGGCTGTCTGCCCTGGCCTTGTTCCCTGATCCCAGGACAGAAGTGTGCTCTCTTCTGCCATGGTCACCTCTCTGTCTTGGCAGGGAAGATCTGTGCTGGCCCCTCCCCGCCCACCTCTGAGCCTGTGGGAGGCCAAAGCGGCTGGAGAGCAGGATGTTTTTTTGGAATCCCATCCCAATTGGCCAGAGGCAGCTCCAGTTTGTCCAGGGAGCCCTTGGCTCAGCTCTCCTGGAACCCTGCCCCTCTCCATTTCTTGCATCCAGGCGTGGGGGCAGCCAGGAGTGAGCGGGAGGGCTCTCTGCCAGGCGCGTGGCCTGAGAGGGCCGCGGGGGCTGACGTGCAGGCCTGGAGGCCGGGGCTCTCTTCTCCAGTTTACTTCCCAGCTGTGGGAGGCCCAGGAGCACCCAGGGCCATCACCATGCCCTGGATGAGGCTGGGGTGCTGTCATGAGGTGGAGGCACAACCCTGCTCAGGCAAGGAAGGGTCTGTGCCCCCAGCCCTGTTCCTCTCCAGCCATCCCAGGTGGCCCAGGCCCAGCTCCTTCCCAAGTGCTGCCAGGGACAGAGGAGAGAGCTGTAGGATGGGGAGGCCCTGGCTCCTCTGAAGCCAGGCATCCTCTGATGAGGCTGGCAGCATCCACCTGGACACACTGAGGAGCTGGGACCCTGACCAGCCAACCTGGTTGGCACAGAGGCTACCTCCTCCTGGTCTCAGATTGGGAGCCAACCTAGAGTCTGCTGCCCATTCCCTGCCACAGTTCCAGAAATAAGAGGCGAGCCCTGTGTTCCTACCCACGGCTGGAGTGAGGGCCACCATCTCAACAGCTATCTGTGGTCTGGGCTGGACCTCCATATCTTGAAAACTACTGTCTTCTCAGGTTCCCGTCAAAGCCCTTGATGTTTCCACTCCAAAATGGCTGCCAGCATTGCCGTAAATGGAGACTGAGTAGCCCAGAAGTCAAGCTTCCAGACACTCTAGGCTGGTCTGCCTCCTGAAAAGGTGGAAACACAGCCATAGAGGCTCCCAGAGAAGCTGCAGCGACATAGGGTCTACACAAATATCTCCCCTGCCCAGGACCGTCCTCCAGACATCTACCCAGGTCCAGCTGTGGAGGGACAGCAGGGGTTCAGGTTGTGCCCTCACCAAGCTGGACCCTAGGGAAGCAGCACTGGATTCAGGGTTCAACCTCTCCCCAACACCTTGCTCCCCCAAAACCCCAGTAAGCTCCCCAGGGAATGTCAAAGGACACCTTCACATGGCTAGACCGCAGACAACTGCATACCTCCTCCCCTGTCAAGGAACACCCAGCAGTGGGACCCCCAGGCAGAAGGTTTTCCTGAAGCAACCCAGTAGATGGTCCCTACTGCCTCTTACCACCAGGGACCAAAAGGCAGAAAGACCCAGGGAAAGCTGTATAAAGCTTCATGTACAAGTTGATGGTTCTGTTTTGATCTTTTTTTTTTTTTAATTGGTGGGTAGTGAGATTCTCCTCTGTTCTCCATCCACCTCCTCCAGATTCCTTTATCATCTTCCCACAGGAGCAGTGGATAGAGCAGGGTCTCCCATGTCAAATCACTGAGCAGGATCTCTCCATGGCAGACTGGGTCTTTAACTAGACCCAGGCTGGCAAGAGTGAGAGGCAACTTGAACTTCTTCCTCTGGAAGGATCCTTGGGAGACCAGGATTTCATCATGGCCAAGGAGGACTCTGAAGACTACAGATCCCCAAGGAGGTTAGCTGGTCAGGACAGTGTCCAGGAGCTGGAACCATAGTTCTGTGCTCCCCACCAGTTTGGCCAGGCCAGGGGAGGCTCCCAGCACTTGGCTCCCAGCACAAGTTTGGGAGAAAGAAGGGGAGAACCCAGATTAGCTCAGAAACTTCCGTGGATGAGAGGGTTGCCTAAGAGCCAGGGCATCTCTTCAAAACCTGCCTGGGGCCTCTGCCAGCCAGCCCTGCTGCCCAGGAGAGGCTGAGCCCAATACAGATGTCAGTACAAGTTGGACAGATACCTGATGGTCCCTTGGAAGGTGCCAGGACTCTTGCAGCCCTTAAAACACAAACTTATCACCAGAGGCTGTGGCACAGGCCCGTAATCCTAGTGACTTAGGAGACTGAGGCTGGAGGATCACAAGTTTGAGGCCAGCCTCAGTAACTTAATGAGAACTTAAGCAACTTACCAAGACACTGTCTAAAGTTAAAAAATGTTTTAAAGGACAGGGGATGTAACCATCCAGTGGTAACATGTTCCTGAGTTCAATCCCTGGTACAAAAAAAAAAAAAAAAAAAAAAAAAAAGAGTTCATCTAAGGCTCTGACACAACCCTGTGACTGGGGACTCTACCCTCTGCAATTCACAGGCACAGCTGTAGAGGCCGCAGAACCTCCTCGAGTCAGAAGTCCCATCACTCCCTGGGTCAGAGTAGGCTGGAGCCCAGGTATTTGGATCTGGGGTCCCTGCTCTGCCCACTGCTCTAGCCAGTTCCCACTGTCTGGACAAGCAGAGGTCCCCATCCCTGTGAACAATGGGAGCACTGGCATTTAACCAAGATCACCACAGACCCCACTCATCTGCCCCTGAGACCCAGGCCACCCTGCTGAGTGATTCTCTGGGAAATCCAGGGCTAGGGGTGATACACAATGGGGGGGCCACCCCTCAAGGCTTCAGGCTTGGATTGGGGGTCTGTGGGGAACTGAGGTATTTGGGGATGGGGAGAGATGACCAATTTCACTTATTCCTGAGTAAAGCGCCTACCGCCCATAAGCCTGATGAAATCATCTGCCTTGCCAACACCCGGAGCTGGTCCAGAGCGCCTCGGATGGGGTTGGCCTCTGCTCCAACAGAGGTGGCAAGGGCCAGGAAATGAGGACTGCTCTTGCCAGCGCTGCCCCCACACACGGCGCCTGACTGAGCATGTCAGAGACCTGAGCACCTGTCAGCACATTGTCAACAGATGGCAGTTTGCTCTGAGCACTGGACAGCGACAGGCAGAGCCATCCACTCTGTCACCCAAGCACTGAGTATCTAACACAGCCCCTGAACCTCGAGGAAGCTGTAGGGGCACAGAGCTCTCCTTCACAGGGGACCGCTGCCCATCATGGAGAGCAAGCCTGGTATGGGACAGCTGAGCAGGGTGGTACCCTCCCCGCAAGTACTTCCGCCTGGCCCCACGGGCTCCAGAGGGAGAGGAACATGCCCAGATGGTGGGTAACTCTGGGAGACAGAAGCCAGGAAGACAGACCCAAAGACAGCCTGCAGACTGCACATGTGGTTTGCAATCCCAGAAGATGGGGAAACTGAGGTCCCACAAGGCAGCTACCGCCCGCTGGGCTGGGGCTGAGGCCTCTTGGCTCCTCCCCTGCCCATGACTCAGCATCCTGGCTCAGACCCTCGGCAATTCTCTCCCGCAGAGGTGGCTGCCTGCTTTCTTCTGGGCCCTGGCTCTGCACACAGTCCCTTTCAAAGTGAGTCCTACCCTTGGTCAACAAGGGCTCATTCAGCATAGCTGTGGCCAGCACTGGGGAGAGAGGGGCAGGGCACAGCATTTTCTAAAAGTGTAAGTCATGTTTCTCTCAAAGGAACAGAACAGGCAATTCCCAGAAAAGGAGACAGACTGGCCATGCCTCATGACAAGAGGAACCTTGCTCCTAATCTAGGATGGCCCAGTCAAAACCCAGAAAAGATGCAGGAACCCTTCCAGTGCTATTTGGGATCCTTGAAGGCAGGACCAGGGCTTCCCAGGGCCAGGAGACCCAAGTCCCTATGTCCCTCACACATGCCCCAGGGGCTGCCACACTTGGCTTCTTCAGCAATCAGGTGAGGAAAAAGATCAGGCTTCACCTGAAACCACCCACAAGAGAGAGCAGAGGGTACACTGGACAAGCTGACTGCTCTCTCCCCTCCCCCGGCTGTGCCCAGGCCTGGGGACCTGTATCAGGCCTCCTCCCAGCTTCCTCTGCCCCAGGATGAAGGGGAGCATCCAGGTAAACTGACCAATGGGTGGATCTCACTGCTGATCGCTCTGCACATGCAGTTCCACCAAAGCACTTCCGGCCTGCTGTGGTGCACAGCGAACGCTGTTTTGGTGTGGACAGGGCCAGATTGCTGGGGGCTCAAGGTTCTGAGACTCAGCACGTGCTCTGAACCCCATCCAGGCCACTTTGCTCCCACCGCACCCAACAAAGCATGACCAGAGGCCACACACAGATCACAAGGTGGCACCATGGGCCGAACCTACACACAGTCTCTGAGGTATGGAGGGAAGAGGAGGGCAAAGCACAGCTCCAGGAAACAGGGCGGAAGTGGATACTCCCTTCCAAGGCTGACTGGAGGCACTGTGGCCCTAGGACACATGTTTATTTTCAGGATTTGCCCTAAATGCTCAGGGAGGGATGTTGCCAGAGGGCAATCCTGAAGACAGGCATCCTTCTGGTGCTGCTTCTGTGGACGGCACTGAACCCTCAGGCCAGGTGGTACGGATCCCCAACAGGGCCAGAGCATAGTCACCTGCCTCAATACCCTGATAGTCAAAGAAATGTCAAACTGCAGTGGGCAGTGACCAACCTGCCCACAGCCGTCAATACCTGTGCCATTTGTGGAGTGACTGGCCCTTGTGCAACTGTCTCCAGGCTGGTGGGGCTCAGAGCATCACCCCAGGCCTGGGTCCAAATGTTGCTTTCTTGCAGAGAAGGCAGGGAGAGAAGGGTGAGTTGAGGCCACCACCACCCACCATGGCCAGCCTCCTCCTTTACCCTCCACCAGTATGCACCGCCTGGACCTTCCCTCTCCTTGCCCTCTCTGAACCCAGACCCTGGGGACATGAAGCTAGGGCCTCCCTGCTGCCTGCCAGCCCTGTTCTGTGGAGCCAGTTCCTAGGTATAAATTCTCCCACCATGGCTGATCTCAAGGCCAGCGATATCAGGCAGGTGGAGCTAGGGCAGGAGCCAACTCCACACACCCCAGTTCCTCTTCTGGCTCTTCCCCGACTCTCCTGGTTGGGAGATTTACCCCCAAGGGAAGTGAGAGAATATTCTATCTAAACACATGTGGGTTTTTCAGCATTTTATTATGAATCCTTTGCCCACTCCCAGGATTCTACAGTTAACCACAGCCATAGATTTTTCACCACTCTATCCATCTGTCCATCAACCCACCTTAGTCTGTTGGATGCACTTCACAGTAACTCGTGGACTTCTCAATATTCTCTCCAAATTTCCAGAGCACCATTCCGTGAAGCTCAAGATCTGTCCACAGTTGGCCTGCTTCTGGCAAAATTTACTGACGGTCAAAGCCTCAAATCTCAGAAGAGACAAGTTTTGACAAAGGCGTGTAGTTGTGTAGCCAGGCCCTAGGAGAGGTTACTGTCACCAACTTGGACCAGTGTGGTACCAGATCAGTCCAAGGTGGGCAGGACATGAAGATCTACTGCTCAGTCATGCTGGCCATGCTGGCCACACTCAATGAGCCACACAGACACAGACTCCCCCTGGACGAGACTGCCCAGAGCCCCTTCAGGCCACACTTGGAATCTAAAATGGGTTTGTTCTGGTTTTCCCCAAGCCTTGCTCAGTGGGATTCCCCAGGCACATGTCCCACCTCTGCAGCTGAAGGTGGAGTGGAGGGAGCTGGCACTCCTAGAGTGGACAGGATCCCAGTTTCCTCTTGACAGGATGACCCCAAGCCTGCACACGCAGGCGCAGAAATGCTTGGCCATGGCCAATATGGGCTCCCTGCAGCAGGGGCCTTGCCCCTGGGCATCGTGCGAAGCTCTCAGCGGCTTCAGCACAATTATGCATTTTTCATGGAGGCAAATGGTTCTGTGAGCATTCGTTTGATGCCCAATCCTAATACAGCAGCTATGGGACCTTCAAAGTGTTTCCACCTGGTATTAATAAATCATAGTGCTTAGACTAAATGAGGCCGTTAGCTGTTACAAGGCATCACTGGAGAACAGCACTCCTGCCAAGAGGAAGTTGCTGCCGGGAAGCAAGAGGAAGCTGGCTCCCGTCCCACACACCCCACCCTGCTCTGCAGCCCTTTGCATGTGCTGTGTGGCCCCAGTTGGCTTGCCTGACTTCTCTGAGCACAAGTGTCCACCCCGGATCACAGAGAGGAGATAGTCCCTGCCTGCTAACTCCCATCACCCTCAAGGATACGGCCCAAATTTCTCAGCCAAAATCACCAAATGCTGCACCATTCAATTCTGCTGAACGGAGACCCTGTCTGCCTGGACACCTAGTACACCCTAGGCAGGGTCTCTTTTCTCTCCTCCAGCCTGGACCCTATGTGATTCCTCTGAAGCACCCCTACCCTGGCCCACACCTGATGCTGGCAGACCCGGAGCAGAGCGCTGGAGGTCCTCGTTCTATGTCTGTGCACTTAAAGGCTGGGAATCAATCTGTTAAATTCATCTGGGTTTTCTGTGCTCCATTTCAATAAAGCTCAAGTTGACCTAGACATCCAAGTTCAAAGTTAGAATTCTCAGCCTACATGCTTTCCTTCCTGACCCAGCCTTGCTGATCATGGGTGGACATAACATACTGATACTGGCTGCCATATTCCAAATGACCAACCTGGGTCCACACCCTGCACAAATAGTTGACCTTGGCCTATGCACAGCCCACTTTAGGAGAGGGGCAAGTGAGAAGAAAGCACGGATGGTCAGGAGGACATCTGGGCAGGAACCCTAGGGCCCTTGCCCCTAGTATCTAAAGAGCAGTGTGGGTTTGGGGGGCACATCTCCTTAGCCCATGGGCCAAGGAGGGAGAAAGTAGAACCCTGAACAAGAGTGCCTCCTGCTGGGCGCAAGGGTGGGCCACCCTCACCCGGCTCCCCTGAAGCCCAGGGCTCACCGTCATCTGATGGGCAGTTGTCCAACTCCAAATGTCAAGTGTCCGTCGGACCTTGAGTGAGCCGACTGTGAAACATCACCATTATTAAAAGTTAAATTATGTGAACTCACTGACGAATAAGACAGTAAAAGCACAGGTAGTATATACTCCACAGGCATCACTTCCAGTGGTTTTTCTGGGTCCTGCCGCATCTATTTGAGCCTTATTGGTCGGAGAGGCGCGGTACACTGGGTGCCACAGTGTGTCTTCCCAGCTCTGCACACACGAGTCCCTTGGGTGGCACCTTGTCAGCACAATGGGAAATTACCCATCACCACCTACTGAGGCTCTTCCTCCCCAAGCTGCCATCCAAGGGTTCCCAGCATGCTCTGCTGCAAGACTGTCACCACCCAAGCTGCCTTTCCATTCACAGTGACTGAAGCTTAACCTCCCTGAAAACTTTCACGGGAACGCAGGACACGTCAGCTCTCGGGAGCCCTGCCCAGCTATTGGGCAGTGAGCACAAATCCTTTCAGCAGGATGCGCTTCTTCTGGAGCTAGGGAGGCCAACGTGACCTCTGAGGGTTCCAGTGGCCCGGAGCTCCAAGTCACCCCTCCCCACACTCTGCACTCTGTGACCTTCCACAGAGAGGCTGAGGCCAGCAAATGCCCAACCAGAGAAGGGGCCAAGGCTGGCCAGGAGAGGCCCATGGCCACAATGGATGTTCCCCTCCAGCTCAAGCTGCTCCAAGAGTTTTGCCAGGAAGGCCTGCCACACAGGGCAGTGAGAGGGGGTGTCAGAAGGAGGCCCGAACAAGGCAGCAGCTGGCCAGGCAACCTCGGCCCCCTCCCCAGCAGCCTCCAGACACATCTCTGGCCTACATTTGAGTTCTGTGCAGCCTTCAAGGGAGGCCGGCGCCCACTCCCTCAGACTGGGCAGCCTCGCCTGGTCCCGTGGTCCTCAGGAAAGAAAGGCTCAGACCCAGGACCCAGAGAGCCACAGAATTGAAAAGAGGCGTAAACCCAGGAGTAGCTGGGGGAGGAAGGGGGGCAGGGGGACTCAAAGCCAGCACTCAGGGACAGATTGCTCAGGCCTGTAGCCAGAGTTGGCAGGCATGGGGTGAAGGGCTGCAGGGCTAGAGAGGGGAGTTGGACGGTGGGGTCAGCATCAACACAAGAGCCAAGGGCTGGTCATCCTGGGGGCTGGTAAGCAGAGTACTGGGGAGAGGACACTAGACACTGGGGCAAGAGTTCCAAGGCTGAGGGACAGTGGTCAGGGCCTGGTCCAGGAAGCTGGCTAGCTGGCCTCTCTCAGGCAGGTGTGTACAGGCTGAAGGTACAAAAGGCCATCAGCCGAGGCCACTGGGTCCTGCACAATCACTCAGGCTGTGTTCTGCATGGTCCAGGTGCTCAGAATGAGCTCCAGAGGAGCTGAGGTCTCCCAGCCAGGCCTGAAGCACAAGTCTTCTACCTTAATCATTAGAGGCCCTCCTACCAGGGGGAGCCAGGCTTCTGGAGGAATTTCCTCTAGAATGGGTGGCATGGAAGCCCTTGAGTTGGCAGCCAAAGGCTGAGCCCTGGTTTGCAGAGGACCAAAGTGCTGGTGACCTCCCGGCCAACAGCGCCAAGCAATAGGGCTCAGGGATTCCAAGCTCTCCAGAGACACCAACCTGGTGTTTAACCAGTGGCTTCATGGTGTCCCTGTCCCTGAAATAGAGTACCTGTCAGGGAAGGAGTCTGCCCACAACAAAACAGATTTCCCCAGAGATGATGAACTGCCTCTAGGGAGGTGAGCACAGAGGCTGCTTCACCCTCATGGCATTTGTGACAAACCTCCACACCCTCCTTCAGTCAATTCCCTCTGATGACATTCAGTGTGACCTGGGGGCTCCATACTTTGGTGCTCAGGAGACCCAGGACCCAAGGGAGTCCAGGTCCCAGGGAGGGTCTTGAAGAGGCAGGAGATCCAGGCCTAACCACTTAGAAACAGGCTTTCCATGACTGAGCAAGGTCAGCTGCTGGGAGGGAACCAGGTGTTACTGGGTCACCATGTGGGAAGGGAACAACCTGAGAATAGACCCAACATAGGGACAGAACAACCAGGAAGCCAGGCCCAAGGGAGGGTGGTAGCCCGAACCAACCATGCCTGAAGGCAACACCAGGTAGAGGGCCTTAGCATCCTCCAGGTCCAGGAGATAGAATCCCCACTCAAATTGGGTCAACAGGACATTTATGTCTCATATGGGGATTCTATCTCCTGGACCTGGAGGGTGCTAAGGCCCTCTACCTTGGGTCCTGTCCTGCCCTCTGCAGCCTTGGTTGCCGTCCCCTTCCCCAGGGATTGGCACACAGTTGGCTCTCAATTCTGTCTTCACTGCATCTGCTCATGATCCTCCTGCCTCTCTTCCCACCCTCTGGTGGTCCCTCCGAAGGCTGCAGCATCCCCCTGTAGTTACTGTGGAAATTGACTCCAGAGGACACACAAATAGCCCACAAGAAGGGATCCCTGAGAGTTGAGCTTCTGCCCCATGGTAGCCTCCACACCCCACTTCCCTGTCTGGCCAATGCAGAGGAGGGAGTTTGTAGACTGAGAATCATAGTCTGATCTATAAGGTCACCGCTCTTACTTTTCCCAACATGGCGCTGGTTAGCCTTCTCTTCCGGATTCTACTTCCCATCGCTGTTCCCACCAGCGCCACGCCATACCCAATCAGCACTCAACACCTCCACCTGAAACCCACGGCAACGGGACTCGTCCTATCAACTCTCACCCAGTTTCATGCCCCCACCAATCAGCACACACCCGGCCCTACATAAACACACTCCTTTCTGAATAAAGCGGAACTACTCTGGCACTTAGCTTTGACCTGTGTCTCCCTGTGAATTCTTTCATGATCCCCATGGTTTCTGGCTGTCTGCCCTCAGAAAAGTTGCTTAACCTCTCTGAACCTTATGAGTTGAAAATAGGCTCAATGACACCCACCTGCTAGGGTTGTGAGGAAGCAGAGAAAGGTGGGAAGAACAAACCAGCACAGACCAGTCAAGCAGGGGTGCTGAGCAGGGTTGATCCATGGACTGGGCTGGGCTCTGTCCAGTTTGGCCTGGTGTTCTTGGGTCGTGGGAATGTGACAGCTCTATCCTTCTGACTGCAGAAAACCCACTAAGGAAAGCCATACACGCTTCCCCCACTCAGCTCCTGTGATACTGTTCCTCCAACCCAAGAGGAAGGGAGGAAGGGATAGGCCATCCTAACCCCGGTGAGGGACAGCAAATGTGGGCACCTGGGAGGAGACGCAGGCACTCCTTCCTCACCTGGGCTTCCCAGTCCTGGAGCATAAATCATCCATGCAGGTAACAGATGGGCCCTGCCCACTCTTCTGCCTGGGTCAGCCACGGGTCAGCAGGCAGTGAATCTGCAGGGATGGCAGGTTTGGTGCCAGCTAGGCAGGTCACAGGCTTCAGCATCCTTGGGGGCCAACAGGAGCTGAGTCCTCTATGGAGGCCAAGGGCACGTCTGGCACAGAACCCCAGATCTTAGCGTGCCTTGGTGGTCCTGAGCAGGGTGGCATACTTGGAGGCCCCACCTCTATTGTGAAGGATGGGGCTGGAGCTGCCATCATGGGACCCGGCACACAACAGGCTGCCCAAGCACTGGCTGGGGACCAGCGCCCTCCCTGCGGCTGCTGCACCTGGCTCCCCGGGGATTTGGCTGACTGACACCTGCAGGTGATAGATCAGCCTCCCTCACAGGATGGCAGACGGCTGGGGGCAGGCCAGACCTTGTGCAGCGGAACCACCGGAGGTGGCCCAGTCCTTCACAAAGGCAAGGGGCCCTGGGCCCCCTTTTCTAGGGGTCTGATCCGGCCGGACGAATGCCCCCGGGAAGCAAGGCGGGCGGCCCTCGCCAGGGCGTGCAGTGCTCCAGCTGGAGCAGAGGCTCGGGTTGCTGGGTCACATATTTTCCAAATGACAACTGCTGCTGGCGCAGGCCAGCACAGGTAGGGGCAGCCAGGCTCTGTGTGGGGCTGGGAGGCCCCCGGATGCCCCAAGACCGCCCAACCTGCCCACTCGGCCTGGCCCCGGCAGCCCAGGAGAAAGGGACAGAGCACGCCCAGGCATCCAAGTTGATTGGGTCAGTCTTCCTAAAGCACCCGAGGCACAACGCTCTGGGGTGTGCAGGGAAGACACAGCAGCTCTGCGAGTTACCTGTAAAACAGGATCACAGAGCCAACCTGCAGGGCCGGGCGAGGCCCATTCGGCACGCGCCCCATGGACGCCTACAACCCAGCCTGGCACGTGGCTGCCACTCAGCAGCAAACCCTCTCCCCACGGTACACTGGAACCCAAGCCTACAGAGAGTCCCTGTGGCTATTTGCTGGAGAGAAGTGGGCACAGAAGCAGATCCCCCACCCTCCAGGACATGGACATCAGGAAATTCTGGGGTGCACAGGAGAGTGTGGATGGAGAACTCCATCTTCCCCAACACTGGTTGTCCACTCAGAGACCCCCAGAGTAGGTGCCATGACACAGAAGCACTCAGAGGGCTCAACTCCCAACATTCTACCCTGCCGTCTTGCCATTATAGTTTGCAAGTCTCTGCTGGTGGTCCGACTGCTCCCCCAAACAAAGAAACTCCCTCACTCCCAGGACAATTTTCTGAATGGAGACTGATGTGGGCTTAGCTGGGAGGCACGTGGGGGCAGAGGTTAAGGAGCCAGGCTTTGGGGGCTAAGAAACCCCTCTCAGATCTTCCCTCCACCCCTGGCCAGAGATGCAGCTTCCAGTACCAGATCTTTTTTGGGACAGTGGTGTCTACTTGGGACAGAATTGAAGCTGTAAGTCTGGTAAAACACTTAACCCAGGGGCCTCACTCAACAAGTCACCTGCTATTGTCGTTCTTGTTCTTGATGGTTTAGCATAGTTAGCTCCTCAAGTTGCAGCCCACTCTGGGTTTGGGTCCCCCTTCCAGCCCCTCCATGCTAGCTGGGGACCACAGCCCCAAGGCAGAGGAGCTGCCTCTGTGACAATAAATTGAAGGCTGCTGCTGAAGAAATTAGAAGTCGCCCTTCTCCCATCTCCAAGAGAGCTAGGCCAGGGGCCCACCTTCCGGAAGAAAGCCTGGGGCAAGGGATGCGCTGAAGCAAGGGAAGGGGCAGAATGTCGACCAAGCAGTAAGTCAACACAGTTCAGACAGAAATCCCCCTCGCCTCCAGCACAGGGCAGGGGAGAGGGGATTTTGCAATGCGCCGGTGCAGTGCGGCAAACCTCCTCACAAAGGCTCTCGCTGCCTAATGGATTGATTTAAAGCTCGGCCCTGATCTCCGGTGACATGTTATTTGTGTAACCTGCAGTTTTCTGCTCACATAGTAATTTTCACCTCCCTCCCTGTCAACCAGGGGACAAGTTTTCACCTTAAGTTGGAGCTGATGAGCAACAGAAATAGCAGGAGGCTCCTAAATGAAAGTAATCCGCAAAGGGGCCTGACTGACGTGCACACAATGGGCGCCCGGATAATGTCCGGGTTATCAAAGCAGACCAGGTGGGCAGGCGGGAACAGGCATGTTTCCCAGGTTTGGGCGTCTCCCCCACCCGTCTCTCAGGGGTCCAAGGCATGGATGAGCAGGCACAGCGATCTCTGGTCCCGTGCATTTCTCT
The DNA here is from genome assembly GCF_902686445.1 of Sciurus carolinensis. NCBI lineage: Eukaryota > Metazoa > Chordata > Mammalia > Rodentia > Sciuridae > Sciurus > Sciurus carolinensis. Next base: position 15,648,579 of record NC_062230.1, on the reverse strand, counting down.
TTAAATATGTTCTAAATGCCAACAAAAGTTTGATTACAGTTTAGTTGAGATGGAAGACAAGAGGAAGGAACTGTGATATTCAGTAATTAGAATCTCCTTCCTTTCTATGGAATTGTATTTCAATCCGAGACTTTATTTTTTGCCGTGGATCCTGATGACACACCCTCACCCCAAGCCTGGCAATTCCTGAACAAGATGTCCCTTCCTGATGACAGGTGTGCAGATGGAAAGTTTGCCTTGGGGGCAGACAGGCCTGTGCTGCCTCTCAGGAAGGCCAATTCCTCAGAGGCTGTGTCCTTGCCTACGAAAAGGGAAAAAAGTAAACCTCCATGCCTGATTTGTGTAAGTTCAATGAGAGAATTTGATGGCACATGATAGAGGGGTTATGTGAGCAGGTGTCCAGCACAGACAGCCCTGTGTGGAACAGCGTGCCCCTCACCAGCAGCCAGAGGCCCACACTCCCCAGACCCAGCCCGGGACCAGCCCCCAAAAAGGGGCCTCTGTCTTGTTCTTCTGAGTTGCATTCCTGTGTCTGGGATCTCAGGGTGGCTTGCTGGGTGGCCTGCAGTAAACCTGGAAGATGAGGTGGCTCAGTTTCCCTCCTACAAAATGGACGGAGTCACCTCCTGCCCGCCCGTGGGAGGTTAATGAGTCAGTGTTTGTAAAACGCTTTTCAGATCAGATGAAAGGGCTCCAGGAGGGGGGCCTGCTCATTAGAGGGGATTGTCATGCCCACACCCCCAGAATAAGGGCCCAGGGCAAAGCCCTAGCACAACCTCCGGAGGGCCGAGGCCACAGGGACTGCCACAGCTGGTTCCGTCCTGTGCAACCCGTCCATGAAGTGACCACTGCCCCAGCTCAGGCAGGTGGGCTGGAGGGAAATAGGGCAGATGGTGGGCTGGGCTTGCCCCTCCCCCACTGCTGATTTCCTGTATTTGGGCGACTAGCCCTACCCCCCCCCCCAAGGTCAGCATTTTCATCATCAGTGGGGAGCAGCCTTTGGGGGCCTCTCTGCATCTGAAGGCACAGACGTTCCCAGGTGCTGCCTGTGGCCTGCTCCAACTGAATCAAGCCTGAGAATGGATAAGGGAGCTGTCCCATGATCTCTGGGGACACTGGCTTGCCCAGACCATGTGACTAGTAGATGCAAGAGAATAAGGTTTGAGTCACTCTGTCCCAGTGTGGAGCACCAAGCGCATGGAGGAGGGCCCTCAAATGTGCACTCCAGGAAAGTTCCCACTTTCCTACCCCATCCAAGGGTCCCTCCCATGTCCAGCTCCAGCCCTGGGGCTCTGCTGCCTCTGACCAACCCTCTCATGCTCCACCCCAGAGACCCAGTCCAGTGGACTGGTGGTGAATACCCTTGGAAGGTTGAGAGCCATGCTGTCTAGCCCTGCCTGAGTGCTGTTCACCTGGAGTGGCCAGTCCCAGTGGAGATGAGTCACGCACATTAAAAAAAAAACACACACACAGGACTTCAGACTCAAGGCCAACATTGTGGAGCGTTGCACTAACAAATTTTTATCAATTGCATATTAAAATTACAGTGTTTGGCTTGCTGGGTCAAATATAGTCAGAATTAAACTTTAGCTGTTTCTTTCTACACTTAATGCAGACATATTGTATGTGCTCACATGCAATGGCTCTTGGGCAGCTCTGCCCTGCAACAACCTCCTCATCTTGCCAATGAGGAGTTGGGGCTGAGGAAGAATACAACTGTCTCTGCTGAGTGAGTGAGCGAGTCCTTGGGGAGGTCAAATTCAGAAGAGACCTGGGCTGCAGGTACATGTGCCCACAGGTGGGAGTGGGTGCCTTTGGCTGACCACTCAGGCCTAGCCACCCCACTTGGCTGCCTCACTGCTGCCATCTCACTCTGGAGCTCAAGAGCTTCCTCTGTGCCCCTGCCAGCTCTGTCACCCTCAGACCCCACTTCTCTGCACGTGACCCTCAAGGGACCCAGCACACAGTAGGTGGTCAGAGCAAGTCCAGGCCTCTCCTGCCTTCTTCTGGGGTCATGTTTATTTGTTCATCTATTTGAATCTGACTGATCTCCAGTTATGAAAGTCCTCCTCCAAGGGCCTTGCTGCAGATGTCCCACCTGGTGGGAGACTCCTGCATCATCTCACCCATCCTCAAAGGGCTTCAAGAATGGGGGAGGTCATCGCCTCCACTGTTGGGCTGGAGGACTGGTCCCTACTCCCAAGGGGTTTATTCTTACTTCCTCCTTCTACAACCCTTCTCTCCTCAGTTTTGTCTTTGCTTAGAGTCCCCCAGAAACAGAGACTGAGCAATCAGTTTATTTGGGAGGCAATTCTGGGAAAGATCACCATTACCACCATGTATTTGGTCTTTACCACCCCATTTCCTGGGATACAATTCCTAAAACCCTAGGACTATCTATCAAAAGTGGCTTTGGTATGCCAATAAGTCTACTGGTGGCTTGGAGACCCAAGGTGGCTTCACAATGAGGCTGATCATCAGATCTCAAGGTGGAATCAGAAGGTTGGGATCCAGAGATGGAACAGGAGCAAAAGATTGAGTTGATTATCAATGCTAATGGCATGATCAATTATGCCTCTTCAATGAAGCTTTTATAAAATCCTAAAAGGAACCAGGCACAGTGGCACATGCATGCAATCTCAACGGCTCAGGAGGCTGAGGCAGGAGGATTGCAAGTTCAAAGTCAGCCTCAGCAGCTTAATGAGGCCCTGTCTCAAAATACAAAATAGAAGGGCTGGAAGGGCAGGAACGGCTAGGGATATGGCTCAGTGGTTGAGTGCTCCTGGGTTCAATCCTCAGTACCAAAAAAATAAATAAATAAAATTAAGTGGACAGGGTTCAGAGAGCTTCCTGATAACAGAACACATGGAGGTTCCCTAGAGAGTAGCATCCGAGAGGGCACGGAATCTCTGAGTCCCTCCCCACACATCTACCCCATACATCTCTTCATCTATATCCTTTGTAATAAATCAGTGTGTTTCCCTGAGTTCTAGTGATTCATTGAACTCAAGGAGATGGTTGTGGGAACCTCTCTTTGTAACTGGTGAGTCAGAAGCTCAGGCAAGACAGCCTGGGGCTTGCAACTGGCATCTAGAAGGCAGGCAGTCTTGAGGATCAATCCCTCAACCTGTGGGATCTGACACTCGCTCCAGTTACACAGTGTCAGAACAGAATCAGTTTAGAGGATGGCAAGCTGGTTGTGCTTTGCAAGATTGCTTGCTTGGAGTCAGAACAATGTTGTAAGAGTTTAGTATGAAAAACTGAGTCTGAGTCAAATTCTGACCTGGAGCTCCTCTATAAGAGGGCTGCAACCATCTAGCCTACAGCGCGAAATAAGAGAAGTGGGTGAGTTAATGAGTGTATGGATAGATGGATGGATGGGATGAAGGAGGAATAGATGGATAGATAGTGGATGAATGAATAGATGGATAGATGATGAGTGGATGGATAGAAGGTAGATGGATGGATAGATGAATGATGGATGGATGGTAGATAAGCAAGACATCTCACTGACCTGATCTACCTTACTGACAGTTCATGGGCACCAGGCACATGAGAGCCTAGGACCTGGCCTGTGACATGTAGTCCCATAACCAAGATGGGTCAGATACCATCATATCAGAGGAGAAGTTTATGTCTTTGCATTGCCGAGGGCAGAACTAGTAAGAAAAAGTGAGATCCACCTGTGTGCCAAAGGCCCCTGCTCCCATTCAGGTGACAATGATCCATGGTGAGTCCTCATAGGCCCATTTTTAACAAAAGAGCCATTGATATACCCCAAGTTGCACTGACTTGCTCTGGTGGTCTGATCTGCACCTGGGGCTTCCTGACACCAGGTGCAGAGTTCCTTCCATCCCTACCTCCCTTTACAAGCCCCACCCCAGCTGCCAGGAGGAGAGCCAAGCTCTTCCCAGAGTGGGTGGCCAGTGAGAGGCCCTTGGCCACCACCTTCAGTTGTTCCTGTGACTGATACTTGAGCCCTAGACTTAGCTATTTTTAAGCCATTAAGTAATCCTAGTGGAGGCCAAAAAGAAACTAAAACCCACCTCTAGCCTAGCCAGGAGGGCCGTGGAGATAAAAGGTCATATTGAGAGCAACTGCCAGGCCTCCCATTGTCTCAAGTCAGCTTCTGAATGAAAGCAAGACTCAGAGGCTCTCAGGTGTCCAAGTTAGGCACTCAGCCACCACCCACACCTTGGAGCATACCCTCACTGAAAACCACTCAGACCACCTGGGTCCAGCTGCGCGTTCTCCCTCCCTACAGGCTCTTGTCCTGTCCGCAAAATGGGATCTTCTAACAGGGTTTAGATGCGTTCATCACTGGGTAAGGAGGCCAGAGGTGCTTACAGCAGGTGCTCAGAAAATGACTCCCAGCCTGGTGCCTACCAAAGGCTCAGGGCTTGGGGGCTCTGGGGAATAATACCTGGTACTTAGAAATTTCTGTTGTCAGGGCCTCTAAAACCTCCATGGCACCCAGAACCGTAGCTCAATGGTAGAGTGCTTGCCTAACATGTCTGATCCCTGGTTCCATCCTCTGCACTGCCAAAAACACAAAGCCTGCCTGGCAGAGGACTCACCCCAGTTAGTACCCTCAACTGTATGGAGACCCCAAGCTGAGATGGGTGGAGAGGCCTTTTACTTAACCCAGAAACTCCTACTTGAACATAAAACCAAAGAGGAAAAACCAAAGGAGGATCATTTATTGATCTCCAGATTCCCTGGGGGTTTTGTTCTGTGGCACTGGAGTGTAAATTTCATAAGGCAGAGCTATATCTTGTCACTGCCTGATTTCCTCACCTAGACACAGAGAAAGTAGCTATTTGTTGAATTGGATGGTGGATAGGTGGGTGGACGGGCTATTGTTGGATGCATAGATGTTAAGTAAATTAATGGGTGGATGGATGGATGATGAATGGGTAGATGAATAGACAGATGATGGATGGATAGTATGAATGGGTTGGCCCAGCCTACATGAGCTCTTGGCACTCGGGTAGGTAGCCTCTCACCTGAACAGCTGGAGGAGGGGTCAGTTAAGTCACAAGCCCACTTTGAAGACATGAAAGTCAATTCTCCAAGGTCTTCCTCCCCCCACTATATAAATTGAGCTGATTCCTCTTTAGGAAAGGCCCCCACCCCACCTTCCCACAGCAGCCACACCTCTCCCCATATTTACCACTTTTCGGGGATGGAGACTGAGTTCACTCCCACGGCTACCACCTACCTCCTTAGATACTGGGCTATGGACCCAGGTGACTAAGATGAAGCCCTAGGTACCCCCGAATTTGAAACAGGGGGCTCAGGCCCACTGCCAGGCTTCAAGAAACATCATCCCCCTCCCACCACCCAACTTCCCTCATCTGTGGAGGCTGCAGCTGCCAGAACCTTGTGACATCCTAGGGACATTCAGTGTTTCTTTTTGGAGAGAGAAACACAGGGATAGAGTCCCAAGACCTGAACTGCCAGCCATAGAGCTCTGTCTCCAACCTCTCAGGTCCCAGTGCCCAACCCTGATGCAGGGGTCCAAGGTCTAAGCCCAGGCCTGGGTTTTAGTCAAAACCAGAACCAACAGACTGCGGGACCCAGGAGGCCTTCCCCACTCATGGCCTTTGCAGTGCAGTGGCATAGCAGTGTGAGCCCAAATCTCCAGCTCCCTGCCAGCTTCCAGGAAACACACCACATAAGAGAGGTCACTAGGGCTTCCCAGGCACCCACCTCCCTATTCACTGGCTTCCAACTTAATCAGGTTTTTCTGTACTATAGAGTACTCTACCCCAGTGGGCTTAACCTGTTTGTTTTGACCCCCAGAAATGAGATGCATCTCACCATCACTTCCTGAGGCGCCCTAGAATCCAAGATGCCTGGCCCCAGCTGAGGTCCCCAGTTGCTGATGTCCCCTTCCCCCACAGACTTCAAGCAGGGAAATGAGGCTCCACCTGCCTCCTGGGCAGCAGACACTTGTTCGGGAACATCTTGGGGTCAAAGGAGGGTTGAGTGGCCTCCCCATCCAGCTGTCCTGGAATCCCAGGAAACAGGGAAGTTGGAACCAGAGCAGGTGTCACAGAGCAGCATGACATTCATTGTCCCCCTGCCCAGCCACTCTGCAGGACAGAACAGAAGAGCAGTGAGCACCTTCTATGTGCTGGTGAAAGACGAGGACCTATCAGACACAGCAGCTGCCCATCCCTTGGTGGCAATCAGCACCTGCTTGGGGCTGGACACAGTACAGATGAGTCCCAAAGGGCTGCATTTTGTATTTTAGTTTATTTCAAATAATCTAAATTTAAATGTAAAAGTGAAATGCTGTGAACAAGCCTTTGTGTGGAAACCCAAGGAAAGACCTGTACACAGATGTTCCTTGAAGCTATATTTGCAGTGGGCATGAGCCAGGGCCAATCCAAACGCCCACAGGTGGGTGGACAGATCAGCAAGTCATCGTACATTAGCACAGAATATTACTCAGTCACAGAAAGGACAAAGCCCTGGAATGATGAGTGAAAGAAACCAGACAAAAACACGATTTCATCTGCACGCAAAACACCAACATACAGTGAGGCAGAGTGGGCCTGCAGAAGGGACAGGAGTCCACAGCCCAGGAGGATCCCTCATGCAGCATGCTCGGGGTCTTGACTTTAGTGGTGATTTCACGGCATATGCTTAGGTTACAACTTATCAAACTACACTCTTGAAATACGTGCAGACTGTTGTATGTCAATTTCACCTCAATTAAGCTGTTCTAAAAGAAGAAAGAAAATGTGGTACATATACACAGTGGAGTTCTACTCAGCCATAAAGAAGAATGAAAAGATAGCATTTGCTGGTAGATGGATGGAATTGGAGAGAGGACATCATGCTAAGTGAAATAGGCCAGACTCAGAATTCAAGAGTCAAATGTTTTCTCTCATATGTGAAAACTGGGCAGAGGGGGCATTTGACAGGGCAGGGGGATCTCACAAAAATAGAATGGAGATCACAGAGTAGAGGAAGGGGGAGCATGGGGAACTACTAGGGAATGAAATCTACCAAATGATGCCATGTCCAACATCATTATAGCACAATGAATCCCACTTGTATATATAATTATAATGTGCTACTTAAAATATTGTTCATAATTAATAGTTAACAATAGTTAATTATTGATAATAATTAGAGAGTTGGTTATTAATAATAATTATTAGTTTTTAGGGGAGGGAAAGGAAAGATACTGGGGAGTGCAGGGGTATGGGAGTAGGAAGAATAGTTGAGTGAAACAGACATTATTACCTCATGTACAGATATGACTGCCTGACTGATGTGATCCTACAATATATATATACAATCAGAAAAATGAGAAATTATACTTCATTTATGTATGATTTATCAAAATGTATAAATGTATTCTACTGTCATTAGAATAAATTACAAAATTAATTGAAATGTATGTTATTTGTATGTACAAATGAGGAATAATGAATCCCACTGTTATAATTAAAATGTACTCATAAAAAATAAAATTAAATAGATAAATAAAAATCAATGTTAAAATAAAAAGAAGAAAGGGCTGGGGTTGTAGCTCAGTGGTACAGAGAGAATGAATCAGAGAGGTGAATATAAGTGAAACCCTAATAGGGAGGCTTCCTGGGGAGGAGCCAGCCCTGAGCCAGGCACCCAGGGGTCTGCCCTGCCCTGCACAGGGATTAATGGCCCAGAACTGCCACGCAGCCAGGACAACTTCCGGGTTTGAAACTACACAAGGGGGGCTGGGGAGATAGCTCAGCTGGTAGAGTGCTTGCCTTGCAAGCACAAGGCCCTGAGTTTGATCCCCAGTACCGCAAAAAAAGAAAAAAAAAAAAAAAAAAAACCTTTACCTAAAACTACACAAGGAACCCCTGAACTGTCTGAAATGCCCTGAGACTAAACCCTGAGACTATTAGTTTGAAATAAACTAATTTATTTCAAAATAAAATGAATTTTAAGCAAATACACAGACCATAAAGGCCTAGAAAACATGGGTGTTTCCTACATTAAAAAAACAAAAAAACTTTTGTTTCACAAAAAAAAAAAAAGAAATTAAAAAGAGAAATGACAAAATGGGAAAACGTTTTCAAATTATATCATCGACAAAGGGTTAATAGCCCTGTCATATAAATAGCTTCTGCAAATAAAGAAAAAGATTATAGGAAAAAATGGGCCAAAGAAATGAATAAATAACAGAAAAGGGAAATGCCAATGTCCTTATCATATGAAAATATGCTCAAAAAATAGCCAGTGGAAAAACAAAACTGAAGCGGTTTTGTCTATGGGAATGTGAATATTAATCGAAAGGCATTTTGAGTTATTCTAATCAATTAGAAAACCTTTAAGTGGGTTCAGGCCATCAGGTAAGTGACCTGCTTTTCAACTGTAAATTTCATGAAATCTACAAGCGCACCAAGCATTTCCCAAATTCATATGTGCTAAATGATTTCAAAGACTTTGGATGAAAAAGAATTTTAATATCTCATTAATAATTTTAATTGATTACATTGATATGATATATTGGGTTAAACAATTGTTACTATGATTAACTTTACCTGCTTCTTTTTATCTTTTTAATGTGACTGCAAGACAATTTAAATCACTTATGTGACCCATACTTTTTTCTACTGGACATGCTGACCTTCTTTTCCATGTAAGAAAACTGGGGCCGGGAGAGGGTGGAGTCAGCAGCCCCCCATGGAAGGAAGGAGTGGGCTGAAGCCCCCAGTGCCCCAGAGTGGCCAGATCACCCCATCCTCCTCCGCCACCGGCATGTCTGGACAGGATCAGCAGCCTCTGCAGCCTGGGGATATCAGGCCTGGGGGGAAGCATCCACTCCACCTATGCAGGCCACCAAAGGTCACCCGCCACTCTGCAGAACCCACGGGGAACTGAAGCCCAGATGGTGCCAGCTCTGTAGTGGCAGGATTCTCTTCCCAGTGTGGCTGCCAGTCAGGCACTGAGTTGGGTGAGCCACACAGGGACAGGAGTTTTCTGCGCCCGCATCCCACAGAGATGCAACAGAGAGTCACAGCCACTGGGAAAAAGCATGGAGGCTGTGACCAGTGCCTGGCCCAGAGTGTCCACCTGGGGGACGTTTGTTGAGTGAACAAATGAGCACGGCCTGAATGAGCACCTGGTACCTCCTGGCCTGCATCCGCTTTCCTTTCCGGAGGGCCTTACTACATCCCGCCCCCATGTTTCAGGAGGGTCCTGAAGCCCCTCTGGGGGAGGGGCTCCGCCTCCCTGTGTGCACCTCTTTGCCTGCCTCAGCCTTGGTCTCGCTCCAGCTCCAGCTCTCTCAGTCTGCTTTTCCCCTCTTTCCTCTTTCTTGCTCTCTTGCATTTTCTCTCTCTCTCTCTCTCTCTCTCTCTCTCTCTCCATCTCTGTCTCTTTGCCTGTCTCTCTCTGTCTCTCTCTCTTCTCTCACCCTGGCTTGGGAATAAAGCTAAGAGTCACTTCATCCCTGCATTCCAGCTGGGGCTTGGTTTCTCCCGACCAGGGCAATGAGCTCTGAGCTGCTGCAACCCTGCTGATCCTCTGTCCTGCCCTGGGAGGAGCAGTCAGGTCTCAGGTAGCCAGGAGGCATCCTTCCCAGGACTCTCAGTGGGCACCAGAGCCTCTCCTTCATGCTGTGTGGGTCTAAGCAAGAGCTGGGGTCACCCAGGCCAGGAGGTGGGACGACACCCGCAGTGCCTCCTCCCTGTGGGCCCACTGGACCCTCCCTCCAGGGAGGCTGGCTGCTGGAGCCTCTCTGGGAGTGACACGTGATCGGGTCATTTCCCTGGACTCAGAGCCACTCACCTGCCTCATCCTAAGAAACAAACACCTCTTGCCCAGAGCTTCTGATTGTCCCAGATGGGAACCATGGCTCCACATTCTCGCAGTCTCTGCAGGGAGCTCCGAACCCAGGGAGCAGCAAGGCCAGGGGTTTTGGCAGAAAGTGGCAGAGCTGGGACCCCTTAGGGCACACGGGTCACACCCAGCCCCACCCACAGAGTCCCTGTAATTTGGGAGTGACGTTACCCCCATCAGTATCTGATGAAAAGTCCCCATTCACAGGAGGGTGACTTGTGGTTATCCAAGAATAGCCTCAAGAGCTGCCGCCACCCCAGGAATGCCCGGAAGCCACACCACGGAGGACAGAGGTCACCAAGCTCCAAGGCCTTTGAGGCTCACGAGAGACTTGAGGAAACTTCAAGAAGAGCAGTGAGGGAGGGCCCCTCCATGGCCTGACCCATCGGAGCCCCAGGAGAAAGTTCTGCTTACGAGAGAAATGAATGAGCAAATGAATAAATGCACCAGCCAAGAGCAGACCCTCCCCTGGAGCCACAGAGGGCACACAGCCCTGTGGCACTATGATGCCAACTTCCAGGCTCCAATGTGAGAGGCCGAATCCTGGTGCTTGAGGTCCTTCCTCCAACAGTGGCAGGGAGCTCACATGAGGAGCACTTGCCATGGGTGAGCAAGGGAAGGACTGTTGTCCCCACCATTTGAGGGTGCAGGACCTCAGGATCTGTCCAAGATCGAATAGCAGCGTCCAGGATTCGAGGATCTCAATGAGGGGCCTCAGGCAAGCGGCTCCCAATCTTTGTACCTCAGGCTTTGCATCTGTGAGATGGGTTGATCCTCACACCTCCTCTCAAGCTGTATGAAGAAGGAATAAAATTAGCCAGGGGAGGACCACCATGCAGTCCAGGGCAGGGAACCGCAGAAAACTTGACTGATACCACTGAAATTGTCAGGGCCCAGACACTCAGTGGGGACTCCTCCAAGCCCTTCAAGACTCAGAAGCATGGCCATCCACACCCTTGTTCCTTCCTTGCTGAGCTGTCCCTGCCCTGGACCTGCAAGAAGACATCAGAATGGAAGACTCCACCTCAACCTGCAGGAAGGGAAGCAAAGACAGGCCCTGGGGCCCTCCAGTGGAGATGGAATCCACCCTCCAGGAAGAAGAATGGGGAGGCTGCTCCTATCCCTCTCCTGGGTCTGGCGAGCTGGTGCTGTGGCTGGGAATTTTTGGGGTTGGAGACCCAGAGCTCAGTCCCATGGGGAAGCATCTGTGAGATGGGCTGGTCCCTACATCTCTTTTCACAGTCCCACTCATGAAAGCTGGGGCATCTCAGGAGAACAGGGCTGCCTCGAAGGACATCACACAGCCTCCCACGAGACACCTAATACCTCTCCTGGATGTGCTGCAGGACATGACTGGGATGTGGCCCTGCCCCTGGAATGGCCCCAACTATGAGAGAAGGACACCAGCCCTTCATGTCCATTGAGGCACAGGCCCAGTACCAGGGATGCCTTGCAACCCCAGGAGGTGCCACTGGATGGGAGGTCCAACAGCACCGTTTGCCCAGGTGCCATGAACATCTGTCCAGCTGGATCAGATCCTTGGGAGAAGCCACAGAGGAAGCTGAGCTGGTCACCCATTCAGCAGACGCAAAGCACTCATGTGCATGAACACTCACACCCACCAACTCCCAAATCCAAAAGGAACCTATTTTGATTATAGCAAACCTGTAGGTTGGGTCAAGTTCAAAGATCAAAATGTCTGTTCATTGAGCCACGTGATGCCAGACATGGTCCAAGGGCTTTTTTTTTTTTTTTTTTTTTTTTTTTTGCAGTGCTGGGGATCAAAGCCAGGGCTTTGTGTTTGCAAGGCAAGCACTCTACCGACTGAGTTATCTCCCCAGTCCAGGGCTTTTTTTTTTTTTTTAATTTCTTTTTTATTTTTACAGACTGCCTTTTAACTCATTGTACACAAATGGGGTACATCTTTTCTTTTTTATGGTTGGGCACAATGTAGATTCATACCATTGGTGTAATGGTCCAAGGACTTTTATCCATGAACTCACTAATGCTCACATTAGACCCTTGAGAAAGGTACTCTATCACCCCAGTTCAAAGATGAGAAAACTGAGGCACAAAGCAATGTGGGCCACGTTCCGAGGGCACGTGGTGGTAAGGAGAAGACAGAATCTGACCCCACACCAGGATCCCTAGTTGTGTAAGTTGCCCATTTTTATTTTATGCTTTAGTTTGTTTCATTTCGAGTTAGTTATGGGAGGCGAGGGCCTGGGGTGGGAGGGCCAGATGCTGAGTCCTCTGAGAGCCTAATCGTCTGAGCTCATGGCCTATCAGGTGGCAGAACCACGTGGGTCCCTGGCATCTTCCCACGGATGGCATTCTTGAGAGGTGTTGCTGTCTTTGGAGTGAAGTGACTGCCTTGCTCAGGCTCTGGTGAGGAAGAAAAGACAGGGACAGCTGCTTCTGCCCGCCCCAACCCAGCTCAGGAGCCGCCCGTGAGCTCCTCGTGGCTTCCCGTGACAGAGCTTACATACCCACTGCCCGTGTCCTGCCACTGACTGGGGTATATGTGCTAAGCTGCCATCCCACTGCTGAGCAACCGGGCCAGGAAGGTGAAGGTATGCCAAAGCAGAGCTGAGCCTGAGTTTTACTTCCTGCAGACCCCAAGTCTGAGTTCTAACCACTGAGCAACTCAGTCACAAGGAATTCCTACTCCCTAGCCACCTCTGATTGCTGAGAACCATTGCCTGTCTCTCCCTCCAGCTTCCAGGCCCTGGACTTCCACCCTTGGAGCCATGTCAGAAAGGAGCCTTATGGCCTCAGAGTGCCTGGACATCAGTGCCAGCTGGGGCCCGAGGGAGAGGGAGACTCAGAGGCTCTGTGGGTCACAGGGAAATGAAACTTCAACAGACTCAGTTTTGAGTCCTCAGTAATGGGAATGCAGAAACGTGCCTTCCTGGGGTCATGCCCTGGAAGGTCAACAGGTTGGGCAGCTCTGTGCCTAGCTTCTGGACATGTTCCCTTCTACCAAGGAAATTTCACGAAAGGTCCTTCCAGAGCCTTCTCAGCACAGGTGCAGGCAGGCCTTGGTTTCTCCACCCGTAAAAGCAGAGGAGAGAGGGAAGCCAGATGAGCTCTGACTGTCCTTCCAATGCCCACTCACCTGCCCTGTAAAACACAGCACTTGGGTGTCTCCAAATCCTTGCTATAGATGGAGATGACCAGAGACCTTTCCTAATGGAGGAACTGCACATCACATCTCCACGTGTCCTGACCCTCATGAGGTTTGGATCTGCAAGTCACCCATCTGTCTCTCCCTCTGACCCCAAGGTCAAGGCTCCGTGGTTGGAGCTGAGTCAATGTCCACAGGGACAGCATCCCCCTGACACCCTGTTAGCCTTCAGATGACCAGTAGAGACAGACGTCTCCTCAGGGCTTTCCCTCTTGGCTCCAACCTGGAAAGAGACCTCCAGCCCCAAGTTCGTTTCCATCCCATCCCCACATGTGACAGCAGGGGCCCCTGGGACAACCAGGAGCCCTGGGCAGACCTACCTCTGCCTTCACTGGCCCTCTTCAGGCCCTGCCCTGGGCAACAAAGGCAGAGGGTCCAAGCCCTGAATCACACTTCCTGGGATCAACCTGTCCTCAGTTTCCACATCCATAAAATAGAAGCAAATTGTTGTCAACTCAGAGGGCTCTTGGTGCAAAGTCTTACCAGAAATTGCTGTTCACACAGCAAGCTTGAGCAAATCCCTTCGCCAAGGTGCTAGGTCTAGACTGGACTCTGGGGACATGGGGAACAGATCGGGTGGGGTCCCCAGGGAGTGCGTGAGCTACTATAAATGCCAGACGCATCATTACTGCCTCAGCTGAGCCTCAGTTTCCCCAACTCTGAGTGATGCTCACTTCAGAGGTCCAAGATGCCTGTGACTTTTCCAGTCCTACCCTCCATCCCCAGGCCTGTGTGGTCCAAGTGGCTTTCTGGTGCAGGGATGGGACTAGGCAACCTTTCTCATGGCCAGAGACTAAAACTCCCCCTATGCTCCCAGGAAGGAGCCTGCTCCATGGCCCCCCGCCTGCCCGCACACCCACGGGCAGCCGCAGGGACACGTCCTGGCAGCCCGCCAGCCCCCGACATGCCTGTGGGTGATTCCTGGAGCCCAGCCAGACGCTGTCACACGCCCCAGGGGCCCCTCAGCATTCTTGGCTTTTGTTTCAGATGACGCGGGGTCCTCTGGGAAGGGAGCGTCCAGAGCCAGGAGGGAGCTCTAGAAGTGGCTTGGAATCCCCACTGCAATGGTAGGAGCCTGGGTCTCCCACCCCTGCACCAGGAGGCTGGTGGGCGTGTGGTTTTGGATAGGGCATCCCACTGAGAAGGCAAGGGATCAGGCGCTACCAGTGCTCTAGGTGAACCAGACGAGATGGACTCAGCCCAGCCTTCAGGAGTCCAGTGGGGGCAGGGAAGCGGAACCAGGAGGGGTGTTCACGGGGCTCCAACCGGCTGGCCACAGCTGCTGGAAGGACCAGCAGGAGGCTTCCTCCCACTGCTGGTGGGTGGCCTTGTCCTCCTGCTGACTCCCAGCTGAGAGAGGGTGAGACTGAGATGAGGGCCGGGGGTCTGACCCCACCCCTGCCTCCCTTCGGCCCTGCTGTTACGGGCAGCAACAACTGCACCCTATTTATATCATCCGGCCTCACCGTCCAGGGGCTGCCTCCACAGAGGCCCGGCAGGAACTCCACGAGATCCGTTTACATTTAAAATAAATGTTTCCTTAACTCGCATCTGGTGGTTGGCAGTGAATTTTGGGAATCAGGAGTCGGTGAGCCCACGTCCAGACACTGGGGCAGGCCCATCCTGCTGGACACCCAGGGAAGGGCCAACCTGAGTTGTCCCCAGACAGCAGACAGGAACAGAGCCACACAGCCGAGGCCACCCAACCCCACCATGACTCTTCAGCTTTCTGTGAGTTTTCCATGCCTCCATTTCTCACCTGGCCAGGCAACCTCAGGGTCTGGCTGTGGTTCCCTGGACACCCTGGAAGGCACCTGGAGAGAGCCTCAGCATGTGACCAGCTCCTAGCTCACTCATTACTGACCATAGCCCCACACTGGCCTCCCCAGCTTGAGGCCTTGACCTCCTCCTCTTTCAAATGGGAGTCCTACTCATTGTACCACCCTGCTGACTGCTCTGGGGACCTCAAGACAATAGGGTGACAGGAGCTAGACGCACGGTCTTAATTTCTGGGGGTACCCATTGGACGCTGACCAGGCAAAGCTGGAATCCACAAGACATGGTTCACAAAATTCTGGAAGCTAAGGGTGAATAAGACTCTGCAGCCCCCAGGCCAGCCCTGCACCCAGGCTGCTCTCAGGAGGAGCAGCTGGGCCCCAGATAGGCCGTCTTCGCAGAGAAACGAGCCGTGGGGCCAGGCCAGTGGGCTGGTCAGAACTCAGGTCAGCCCCGGGCATCTCTTCATTCAGGCGACTCTGAGGGGCTGGAATGCTAATTCCCCATGAAGGAATCCCACAGGGGCCATCGGGACCTAGAAACCTGCCCTCAAGCTGTCCTCTGGGCCCTTCTCTGCCAAGGACACCTGTGGGGTGGGTGCCACGGCCTCCGAAGTGCTGAGCGTGAGCCACGCAGGTCTGCTGAGCACTCAGCTCCAAGTCTCCACCAAACGCCCGCCTGCAGGTCTCCCCATGCCTCCAGGCCAGCATCGTGCCTCTTTCAGAGAAGAAAACTGAAGGTCTGGAAGGAAGAGCTGGTGGGCCGCAGAGCCGGGCCTGACACCAGGCTGATCAGTCTTGCAGAGCAGAGAGCCCTGGGATCAGGAGCAGCGGCAATGGCGATGGGTGAGGACTGGCCACACAGGCGCCGTGATGGTCAGAGCATGCCCTCATTGGCAGCCGAGGGCAGTTCACTGACATAACAAGAGCCCACATTGCTAAACTCAGCAAACCCTGGGTGTCAACTGAGTGCAGGGATGTGCCAGGCAGAGAGTCAGACCAGACCTTGTTATCAGGCTGTTGGAAAAGAAAAAAAGAGTGGGAAGGTGGCCCTGAGGCAGCAAGTTTGGGCTGTAAAACTGGGGAAGAAAGGGGGAACACTAACTGTGAGTAGAGTGCTTCAGGGACAGCTTGATCCAGGAGCTGCCGAGTTGCAAAGACTGAATGGTTTTCCACTGGAAGAAGAATCAAGTGGAGAGAAGACTGTGCAGTGTGGCATCAGAAAGAGTATGCAGAATCCCCAGTGCATTGAGGGTGGAGCAGATTCTCAGGGGCCTTGTGCACCTAGCAGGGAGCTGAGAGAGAGCTCCATGTAGATAAAGCAGAGGCAGGACCCCTGGCCAGCAGCCCCTTCTATTTCTGAACTTCCCCCTTAAAGCCACTAGCTGGGAACCGGAGGTGGTGCTGGGCAGGCACCCACCCAGTGGGGCAAGAGCTCCTCCTGCCAAGACACCAGGCACTTCCTGACTTGGCTCGGGTCTTGGGGGGGGGCATTCCAGCTGGCATTCCAACTCCTCCTCGACACTCTGTCCATTTCCTGCCCTGGCTGCAAATTTCAACCATTTCCTTCTTGGGCCACCTCCGGCCTCTGCCCACTGCATGGCCCTGCGCTGACCCTAGGGGGACAGAGGCTGGTCTTGTCCCTGCCAGCTCCAAGTTTGGAACCAGCCCTTCCCTCAACATCCTGCTGAGAGGCCCAGGGTGCTAGGGAGGGATGCAGAGCCACAGTGTGGGAAGAGCCAGGGTCTGGTCCCCCAGCCCAACCCCCCTTGTACCTAACTCCAGTGGGCATACATGTGGCACCTACTGGGTGCCACACAGTCACATGTATGGGAGCTGCTGCTCGAAGCTGAGATTCCAGGCTGATGCTCAGGAAGAAGCCAGTCTCCTCGGGGCCCAGGCAGTAGCCCTGCAGCAGTAGCAGCCTCAGTGGGTGGCAGCAGTGATGCATGGTCCCACCTGGCCTGGAAGCCCCCTGCTCAGTGCACAGTGCCCAGTGGCCTGCAGATGCCAGGAAGGACCTTCTGTGATGTCTGAATGAGACGATCAGGACCCCAGCCGAGCCCCAGGGATCAGGGTGGGAGATGCTTGCCTCCCAAACACCAGGAGCACTTGGGGGCCTGGGGAGCTTCATGGAAGACATGACCCCAAGAAAAACCCCAAAGGATTCCTCAGTTCCCCAGACTGGGCTGGAAGTCCCCCTTCACAGGAGTACAGTGGGGCAGGAGAGCAGAACCAGGAGGGGTGTCCACGGGGCTCCAACCCCGTAGCCGGCATGTTCCCCAGACCGAGTCCCAGGAGCCTGCCAGAGGATGTCTCCTGTCTCATATGTCTCCTGACACAGGAGTCCTGGCTGCTCCTGGGGAAAGGGTCTGCTTGGTCAGCCTTGTATTGGGTTCACACGGTGAGCCAAGAGGACCCAGAAGACAAGACTCATCTTTTAAACAGGAACGCTTCTGCCAGCCACGCAGTGTTGGTGAGGTTTGAACTCCTAACCACCAATTAGCAGCCTCATCTGTGACCTTGTCCCAACCCAGGGTCATCAAGATTCTTCCTCACGCAACCTAAGGAGGATTTGCTGAGGTACAGGGAAGACACCTAACCTTGCTAAGGCCAGAGAGGGACAGGAGGTTCAAGGTCACCCTGCAAGACACACCAGAGATGCACCCAGCACCCCATCTTCCTGCCCCACCAGGGACAGTGCCCGGCCTGTGCCCTCCCAACTCGCAGTGTGGGGGCTCCAGGAAGGGCAGAGAGTGTCCCCTGATCAGCCCTGCGGGGCAGCCAGGAGAACACAGAAGGCCAATGTGGGGCCCAGCATACATAAAGGACGTGTTCATCTTGGCTGCGCCAAGCTGGGCGCCCTCCAGCAGAAGCTGTGAACCCAGACGTGCGGCGAGCGGAAGGTTTTCCACCCTGCAGCTCAGCGACCCGGCCATCCAGCTCCTTGATAAAAAAGTCTGTGAGGCTCACAGCTTGGCCTAGAGAGAGGAGGACAGAGTCCCAACTCACTCACTTAATGATTTAACAGCCAGAACATTCGTGTGATACTTATGCAGTAAATCCTCCCATGGAGGGTTTAGCATGTCACAGGAGGGTTCTCCCAACCCCACCCCATCCCAACCCCCAAAAGAAGAATCCTGAGAAAATCTCATTTCACCATTTCCCATAGAACCAGGTGCAGGGCAGCTGTGGCAGGCATGGAGGGAGCGGCTCCTCACAACGTCCTCTGCTGGTCCGCAACCACGGGGAGCGTGAAATGGAGGCTGCACTGGCAGACAGGTGGCCACTGCTGCTCGGGCTGGGGTCTCGGGTTCCCTGGAGCCTGCTGCCCCAGTGCTGGGGAGGGGCAGCAGCCGCCCTGGCCTAGTATCAAATCCAGACTGGAGAATGTCAGGACTCAGCTAGCTGAGCAGTGGATCCTTGGTAAAACTTTTAAAACCTTTAAACTTTTAAAATATTTATGAGTTAAATATTCAAGTAAAGGGCTGGGGAGATAGCTCAGCTGGTAGAGTGCTTGCCTCGCAAGCACAAGGCCCTGAGTTCGATCCCCAGTACCGCAAAAAAAAAAAAAAAAAAAAAAAAAAAATTCAAGTAAAATTTGGACCAAATTTCAATCCCAAGGTCAGAGCAAACCATACTAATTTCTTCCCTGTCAACACACATATGACCTAACCTCACCTCAACCTGCTCTAGGAAATAGATCAAGGGGCCCCCAGTACTTGGTTGGGGAGGCTAGGGGTATTGGGAAGCACAGGGTTACCTCTTCAAGAACAATACATCTGCCAGGCTTGGTGGCGCATGCCTGTAATCCCAGTGACTCGCGAGGTTGAGGCAGGAGAATCACAAGTTCAAAAACAGTCTCTCAGCATCTTAGGCACTTAGTAACTCAGCAAGACGCTGTCTCTAATAAAATATGGGGGGGAAAAAAGGACTGGGGATGTGGTTCAGTGGTTAAGCACCCCTGGGTTCAATCCCCAGTACCAAGATTGATTGGTTAATTAATTAATTAATTAATTAATCTGTTTGCAGAGCTGCTTGGCACTCCAAGAGGGGCTCGTCCTCTGCTTGACCACACAGACCCCCATAGGTGAAGTGCCATCTCAGGAACCTCGCCTGACCCTCTGTGACTGCAGTTGGTGAGCCACCGAACACCTACAGGTGGCAGGCTTCCATGCACAGGGAGTGGGGAGAGTTTCCCCACCCTCACGAGGCAGGAGGGACCCTTTCCCATGACAAGAAGCTCCTGTGCATCACTGTGGAGTGACAGCTATGTGAGGCCCACGCCCAGTGACGGGGGACGGGCTTCTGGGCATCCTCAGATGCACTTCACTGCAGGCTGACTCAGAGCTGGGAGGGGCTGATCCCCACAGACTGCCCTGCGGCCAAGGGCATAGAAGAGATGGCAGGAGCAATCCTGGTCTCCCGCAGCCAGCAAGGGCTCCTGTGTGCTCCCAGGAGACAAGACCCAGGGGTCAGCCCTTTCTGGGGGACCGTGGGGGCTCCGCCTGAGCTGGGAGCCATCCACATGGCACCAGCAGCCAACGCCCCAGCCACCCTCACACACAGAGGGATGAACTGGCCCAGTTATCGTGTGGCTATTGGGCGTCTGCCTCCCCCGGGCCGCCAGCGCTGTCGGTCGGTAGCAAACACGATCTCCTCTAATAACACAAATCATCTGAAGCTGTGGAAGCCACAAGAGGAAACAGCTGTGCACTGCTGGCTGCGAACAAGGATTTCTACGCCCATCGCTCAACTCGCCCGCTCCAGTTGCTGCAGAATTCTGGATTCTTGGCCATTTTCTGACAGAAGAACGCTCTGGGCTGTGGAGAAGAGAGCTAGGGAGCCTTGGAGAACCCCACATTGTCACACATACACACACACACACACACACACACACACACACACAAACAAACATATGAGCCGCAAGTCAGTCCAACAGACCACCACTGAGCACCTACTGGATGCAGGGAACCGTTGTCTCTTTCCTCACAACCACCAGATCCCTCCATACCACTGTCACCTCTTTATTGCCACAATGTCCTCATGACCCCCACCATCACCTGCTGAAAATAACCACACCCTTGTAAGCACCATAGCCTCACCACCACAATCACAATCACCTCCTCATCCTATCACCTCCTCCTCACCATCACCTCCTCCTCACCATCACCTTCTCATCCTACCACCTCCTCATCCTATCACCTCCTCCTCCCCCTCACCTCCTCCTTACCATCACCTTCTCATCCTACCACCTCCTCATCCTATCATTTTTACCTCTTCTAAGCCATTGCCTCACCACCACCATCTCACACCATCACCTCCTCATCCCATCACCTCCCTCTCACCATCACCTCCTCATCCTATCACCTTTACCTCCTCTTGGCCATGGCCTCACCACCACCATCTCACACCCTCTCTCATTACCATCACTTCCATCATCATCTTCTCATCACCTTCACCTCATCCCCACCTCCTATCACACCTCCTCATCACCATCACCTCTGACCCAGTCTGTCCTCTTCGTCACCATCACACCTTCACTGTCCCCCATCATCATCAAACCCTTGACCCTATTTCCTTTAATAAGGTGTGGCATGTCTTTTAGACCCAGCAAGTGGTAGACATGAAACCATGGCCAGCTCTAGAGATTCCCCCTGCCTGTTCCCACAGTCCTCCTGGCTGTGGGAGAGGTCAGTGGGATGGGCCTGTGTGGAAGGTCCCGTCTCCTGTGCTGATGCCTGGTCACTGGAAACCCAGCTGAAGGTTATTCCTAAATCCTGCATATGCCACTTGTATCGGGAAACTCTTCCCTTCTCCTAATGAAGCCAAGGCGTTAATTTCATGGTAATTATGTGACTACAAAGCACCCTGGCTCCCAGAACCAAGGTGGGCATTTCCTGCATTCTGAGAACCCAACTTGCGTTTATGCAATCCTGGGAAGAGGTTGATGAGCAGCCTGCCAAAGAGTGACTGCCACCTTGAAGCTTTCCCTGGGGTTGGTGGCCGAGTCTGTGAAAACAGTTCTGTTAATCCCTAGGAAGTGAACGCTCATAAGGGTCTGGGGCAGCTGCCCCCAAATCAGAGTTTTTGGCAAAGCCCTAGATATTTTAAACTGAAAAAATCAAAACTGGATGTCAAAGAAGACCGGGCACTTCCACAAAGCTCAGACAAGGATGGCCGCATCCAAGACGCACCTGAGCCTAAAAATAAACTAATCAGGGGCTGGCCCGGGGGCCAGCTGGGTCACGTGTGGTAACACATAGCACAGAGGCTGGGAAGTCCACATACCTGCTCTCCCCACATATGTCTTTTCTATTTTCCTGGAATAAAAGTGGCGGATTCTAGCCCACCCTCCTCCAGGACAACTTCACTAAGGTCATAACTAGTTACATCTGTGTGTGTGCACGTGATCAGAGACTTGTGTGTGTACCTGTCTTTTCTCTCTTCCTGGGACAGCAGTCATGTAACCTTCCAAATAAGGTCACATCCACGGGTTCTGGGTGGACTTGAATTTGGGGCAGTGGCTCCAACCAGATCACCCCCACCATCACCATCTGTGGCTCCCTGTGCCCCTCATCACCTTCTGAGCATTTGATGACATAACCCTGATGTCCATCTGACTCTCCCTCCAAAATATGAGAAAGCACATACATGGCTCACCTCTGCCCATCCAAGGCCTGGCCGTGATGCACTCTCTACATATTCTGGATGGATAAATTGATGAATAAGTGAACCAAAGAGCAAATGAGGGAACACAGGGGCCATGACATGTCTGACAACCTGATCTCTAGGAATGCTCAGTAATGCCATTGGTCCCCAGCAGGAAATTTCTGGATCCACAAACAGCCTGTGGTAAGGAACAGCCTGGGGTAAGGTCTGATCAGCTGGGTGATCCCACAGCCTAGTCACTGTCTGAACCCCACTTTCCCATCTGCACAATGGAGCGGGGGGTTCACCTCACTTCCTTCTTTTCCTCTTGCCCTTCCTAAGTTGACCAGGGCAGGGCCAGGTATGTTGGGAGCCCGGGTCTAATGAGGGATCACTCAGGTCTCCAAAATGGCCTCAGAGAAGGACAGTGTCAGAGATAGGGAGACAGGAGTTCTGGACCTGTCTTTGCACACCAGCCCAGGACTAAGCTCGTGAAGGACCATGGTAAGTAGTTCTGAAGACCCCCACTGTAGGAGGTCATTTGTCCAACTCGGTGGCCAGGCAAGCTCAGAGTTGGGTTCTGGGGATGGGGATCACACCACACCTGCCTGTTACCCTAGGGGCTGGAGGGGAGAGAGCCCCAAGGAGGAGGCGGTTGGTGCCCAGTGTTTTAGTCAGCTTTGTTTGCTGCAGTGACTAAAAGGCCAACAAGAACAATTTTAGAGGAGCAAACATTTATTTAGGGGCTCATGGTTTCAGAGGTCTTACATCTATAGATAGCTGGCTCCATTCCTCTGGGCTCCAGGTGAGGCAGAACAACATGGCTGAAGAGTGTAGGAGAGGAAAGCAGCTCACGTTAATGATCAGAAAGCAGAGCGAGAGATTCCACTTGCCAGATACAAAATATATACCCCAAAGGCACACCCGCAATGACCACCTCCTCCAGCCACACCCTACCCGCCTTCAGTTACCACTCAATTAATCCCTAACAGGGGACTAATTTACTGACTGGGTTAAGGCACTCAAAACTGAATCATTTCACCTCAACCTTCTTGCATTGTCTCACACATGAGATTTGGGGGTCACCTCACATCAAAACAGTAACACCCAGGAAGCTTCTGGAAGGCAGTCACCCTGGAATAAGATCTGAAACTTCCTCACACAGCCTGTCCAGGCCAGACCCCATATTCCTCCCCACAAGAGAAGGGAAGGCCAGAGGGCTGGCAGCAAAATCAGTCCTGGAAGCTCCCTGGGGCTCCAGGGCAGGTTGGGTTTCTAAGAAGAATAAACTGCCTTACAAACTCAGACGGTGCATCCAGTAACTGGAACACCAGGAATAGCCCTGCTGACTCAGTCCCTCTCTATTCTGTGGGAAAGCGCCATCCGCCGGAGCTCTGGCCCCACAGGCTGTGCCAACTCAGGCCACAGCTCCTGAGGAAGTGAGAAGGGATTCTGCGTGGCAGATGTCCTGCAGCTAGGAGCAGCCATGAGGCACACCCTAGACAGCCTGAGTGACAAGAGGGGACACCCCTCAAAGGTGCCTACCCTGGCATTTGCACCATAGAACTGGGAAGGCTTGAAGCTCAGGAACACAAGCTCTTTGGACCCTTGTTCTGACATTTCCTCTCTGGAAACTGCCTTCCCTAGGTCTCCATCTGCACAGGGAAAACCTCTGACCCCATCATGTTAAGAAGGGAAGTTTCTACACACATGTATGTGCACATGCACACACGGAGACAAACCTAGGTCGTTCTGGGTTTTAAGTACAGAAACACCAACTCCCAGTGACTGCAAACCAAGGCAGTGCATTGTCGTGCCACAAGAAACTCAGGCTGATGGGCTCAGCAGTCATGTGACATTCCAGGACTCAGTATCCCTCTTCTCTCCCCTGCCATTCTTGCTGGGCCTCAGATCTCAGAATTGTCCCCTTGTGGTTGTGAAATGATAGCCACAGCTCCAGGTATCACATTATCATCCACTAACATCTAAGGAGCCTTTTGCCCCCTTTGAAGAGCTGGGCAGATGTTTCTAGAGTCCTCGGCAATCTCCGCTCTGGTCCTGGAGTCTTACTGCCAACACAGAGGAGGGCGTCAAACCTGGGGGCAGCCAGTAAAGACTGACACAGAGATACAGAAAACAGACTGGAGGGGAAACCCCAAGCCAGCAATTTTTGGTTGGAAGGATTATAGGAAGTTTGTTTGTCTCCATGCTACTTATTCAAAAGTGAATATGGATTTCTTTTATATTAATAACAGTATTAATCCAGGCATGGTGGCACATTCCTATAATCCCAGCAACTCAGGAGGTTGAGGCAGGAGGATGGCAAGTTTAAGGTCAGCCTCAGCAACTTAGCGAGATCCTCTCTCAAAAAATAAAAGGACTGGGGGTGTAGCTCAGTAATATAGTATCCCTGGGTTCAATCTCCAATACCAAAAATAATAATGATAATTTTTCTAAAGAAATCCTCTCATTAGAGGCTGGGCGTGGTAGTACATGCCTGTAATCCCAGCAGCCTGGGAGGCTAAGGCATGAGGATCACAAGTTCAAAGCCAACCTCAGCAACTTAATGAGGTCCTAAGCAAATTAGAGAGACCCTGTCTCTAAATAAAAATATAAAAAGGGTTGGGGATGTGACTTGGTGGTTAATCACTCCTGGGTTCAAAAAGAAGAAATCCTCTCATTACTAGAGCACAGGATTTAGAATGTAAAACCATGGCTGTCCTCGGAAAGCAATCCCAGGGTCTGTGGGGAAATTAACAGAGTGACCAGTGTTTTCAGGGGTCCTTACCCACCAGATTCTTCATTCATTAAAGAAATTCACTCTAAGCTGTTTTATTTTTTTATAATTTTTAAAGCAACTAATTATTATTAGACCACAAAATCTCAGCAGCTTGACAAAAGAGGTTTCTTTCTCTCCTCAAGACTGCAGCAGTCCACATGGTCACACAGGGATCCAGGCTCCAGCTGAGAAAAGCTCTGGGGCCTCTGATTCCTGATTCCTCTTCATTCAACCAGCAGTCAGGGAAGAGGGTAGAGGATCATGCTGGAGCAGGGTAGACGGTTTTAGTGGCCAGACCTGGAAATAACCTACATCCCGTCCACCCAGCAACATGGTCATACCTTGGGCCACCCATCTCATTCAGGGACAGAAAAGGAAGGGGCATCCGCCACACCAGGGTGGTCATTGCTGTTTGTGCTACTGGGGTCCCAGTCTCCCAGCACACAAACCCCTTTTCATGCACACAAGTGTGAGCAGTGTGCAGAGTTGGCCTCTTTCTCTGGAACAGACTATCACGCACTTCTGCCCAGGGCTTAGAATCTCAGGGGACAGACACAGGCACCAGGAATACAGTAGGCATCATGCATAGCACCAGCATCATGGTGACATTGTCCATCAGCCTTCCCAGAAGCATGCTGCGGACCTGGCATCAACCCTCAGACAACACCCAGTTCTGTTGCGTCCCCAGCCTTCCCATTAGTCCTTCCCTTGTCCAGGCCAATTAACTGTCTATTCTGTGGTCTGCAATCAAGGCTCCTCCCACTAAGACAAGTCAGTGCTGGACTGACAGGGCAGCAGACATCCTCAGGTGGCAGAAACTCCACAGGTCTCTCAGGAGAACAAGAGCCACTGCAGGTTTGCACCAGCACAGGGAAAAAGTGGAGCTGTTTCTGTGGAGTTGGGGCCACTGGGGCAGCAGTCCTCAGGGAGGATTGTGTTCCCCCATACGCTACAGACTGGTGGGGGAGGGGAGAGGGGTGGTTTCATGAGACCCCTCCACAACTGCCAGCAAGCATTCCACACGACCAGGATGGGGACACGAATACCCCTGAGTCTCTCAGCTCTTGTTTTTGTCACATTAAAATACAAAATTAATTCAGCCATTTCTTCTGACCCCAAACTGTCTGAGGAGGACAGCAAGCGGAGAGATGAATTATTCATATCTTTGGAATCCATTATCCCAACATGTGCAAAAATAAATTGGGTTTTCCTCCTAAAACAGGGCTGTTTCACCTGAGGGCTGCGGTCAGAGGGGTGCCGTGCAGACAACATGGGCTCCCTTGGCGCCCCGACACAGGGGAGGCGGCGGGACACAGGAAATGAGGCCCATACTCCTCTCTGGGGGAGAGTGGCCTGGGGCGAGCGGGCTCCACATAGCAGGGATTGAGGCCGCTGCAGGGGCCCAGCAAGTCCTCACCCTGCTTGACTCTCTTGTAAGATGAGTTTCTGAACCACCATTGACAGGCTCCTAGGGGTCAAGTCTGTGGATCTAAATCAGAATGTCCCCATGGTCTTCCTCATGCCCAGGAGACCTGGGGACCTGGAGAGCAGAGAGGTCACCCAAGGCCAGGAGCCCACCCTTCCCAGTCATGCTGAGCCTTCCACTAGGACATCCCTGGCAGGGTTGTGAGAAGGATCAAGGTCACCCACAGGAATTCACAAGGAAGGAGGGACGGAGGGAGGGAGGAAGAGATGAATGAATTGCGCTCAGCATTTTTCATTTTTCTCTCAGATGGCTGCGTGGCAAGTCTGATGACGGCTCTCACATTGGGCCCAGCACACTGGCAGCAAGGGGCAACTTCTTTGGAGGCCCAGACAAATACTGAGAAGCATGGCATGGCCAGCCCAAGGCACAGGCAGGGACAGCCCCTGGACCTCCCTTTCTGGAAGCCATGGCCCTTTCTTAAGACAGACTTGAAATGGGTGAGCCAGGACCCCACATGGGGCTCAGTCCAAGATGCCTCTCGGCCCTACTGGGGGTTCACTGAGGAGGTCCACCCCCACCTTTCACATGCTGCTAAGGAATATTTTCAGCTGCTCTGGTAAAAGGAACCACAGGGATCTGTATATAGTGGGGAGGCTGCTTTCTGGGGTCCAGTCACAACAGAGGAGGTGCCAGGTGCCCCCACCCCAATTCACTGTTTTCAGCAGGAAAAACAGGGTCAGACAGGGTCCCCCGGGCCTATGGAGGAACCCAGGTCACAACCATGGAAGGGGACAGCCAGCCAACCAGCATTCCCAGGACCCTGATAAGAAAGTCCCTCTTCCAAGCAGGCCACCATCCTCTCTCCTGGGTCCAGGAAGCAGCCCAGGCAGGGGAGACCCTGCCACAATTCAGACAGGAATCCAGGCAGGATCTCCAGAATGGGACGTGCTACCTACCCCAAGACAAGCCTCTCACACCCACAGCCGGATGGACCAGTGCTCGCTCCCTTTCTGTGGAATTTGGGCTGAGCCTGGGAGGCTGTTCTGTGTGGAGGGGTCTCCAACCCTTGTTCCTGAGGGCTACAGAGAGAGGGTGCTGCAGTTCCCTGGGGCAAGCAGACCTCCCCCTGCCCACCCCCCACCCCTGCTGCCCATTACTCAGGCAGAGAAGTGCTCGGGCAGGGGCTGGGGGTTCCATTGCATGGGTAGTGTCCTCTCCTACCGACAGAGGTGCTGCTCAGGGACCCTGTGCAGCCGGGGCAGGCTGGGTCAGGTTGAAGCCTGAACCCAGGTGGGTGCAAGCCCTCCTCCCTGTGTCCCCACACCCCTCCTGTGTCCCCACACCCCACACACTCATTCCCGCCCAGACGAGAGACAGGACTTGCTCTTGGCTGTTTTGTGGAAACCCACGGATCGTCTTCAGTGCTCAGAAAGTTCTGCTCCCAGACTGCAGCTTCCCAAGGTGTTGCCATGGAGATGAAATTTCTGTCACAGATGAAAGTGTTCGGGGTCAGGAGATCTCCAGCATAACTAGGACAGATTTTGAGGGGGAATGCCAGGATTCTGA
This sequence comes from Sciurus carolinensis, assembly GCF_902686445.1. Lineage (NCBI taxonomy): Eukaryota > Metazoa > Chordata > Mammalia > Rodentia > Sciuridae > Sciurus > Sciurus carolinensis. The sequence continues at coordinate 15,621,346 of NC_062230.1, read as the reverse complement.
GACACGTGAGAGGATGCTATGCGCACTTTCCCCGGAGGGAGCTTTCGGGCTGCTGCGGATCTGGCGCAGAAGCCCAGCCCCCTCCAGTTTGGCCTCCCCCTCCACTAGCTTCGGACAGCCACTGCCTGGTATTTGAGATTCAATTGCATTGTGGGTTGAGGTCTCAGGACCTGAGATGAGTCCACTGGCCACCAGAAGGGCCTGTGGAGTTGCTGTGGGTCCTCAGGCAAATCGCTTCCATCTCTGGGCCTGGACACTGCCAGGAAACCAGGCCCTCCCCACCCCAGGGTTCTCGACACATTGCTTAGTCGCCTGTCCAGGCCAGCAGTGCTCAGGTCTTTTCCTCTGAACTTGAAGTTGAGAAGAGACCCTCCAGTCACATGACAGGCACTTCCCAGGCTCCGACCCCTCCCACATGCCCTCCCACAGCCCATGGCAGTCAGCACTAGAAATTTCCTTTGTTCCAGGTCACTACGGTCAGTATGTAGGAAAGGCAGAGGCCGAGCCCTAAGCGGGCAGGGGCAGTTAGACAGGCCTAGGGGTCCCAGATCCCTCACCAAGCCCACAGCACAGGTAGGTCAGCCACCAAGGGCTGTTTGCCCCAACACTGGCACCACACTGAGTAAACACAGCCCTCTGCCCTTGGGTGGAGTCCACTCTGCACGGCCCAGGACCCACTGTAATCCTAGAACTAGGTCCCCTAACCCCAGTCTTCACTATCCCCAGGTCCCCAGATCAGGTCCAGAAACTTATCACTCCAAACCCATGAATGGGGTGTAGAGAGGGGGAGGAAGGAGGGCTAACTTCTCAGGTGAGAACCTCTTCAGAATATGGGCCCAAACTGGGGTCCTTGTGCATCCCCACTTATCCTGGGCTGGCACAACCTTCCCTAGTGGGAAGTTCACTTTATAATAGGAAAACCACGTCCGCAGGCCTTGAGGATGTGGAGTGCAGGAGGCGTGCAGGAGCCCCGCCTGCAGAGACTGCACGCGGACCCCCGCCATCATTCCCCCCACTCTGGGCCAAGGCCCCTGCCCCAGCACACAGCCAGGAGGTGGCCAGCTCCTTCTGTGAGCTCCCCTGGCCTCCCCAGACCTGCTTCCAGGCAAGGTCCTTTGCCTCCTAATTGTGGCACTTTATTTGCTCAAACTCCTTGCCAAGGTGCAGATCCAGCTCGTGGCAGGTGCGTCTCCCGGGGCCCTGTATGGAGCTGCTGGACACCCACCACCACATGGACTGCAGGGGCCACTGCTCACCCTGCAGGAGAGACCTGAGCCCACAGCAGGACCAGAGCCATGCTAGCAGCAACAGCTCCCGGGATCTACTCACATGCATCCCGGCCCTGCCATAGCCCTGCTGTCCCATTTCCATAAGCTCCTGCAGCCCATGTCACAGAAGGGGCTGGGGAAGACACAGCTGGCCAGGCAAGGGCCACTGCCATGGGAAGGAGACAGTAGGGCAAGACAAGGACACAGTGCTGTGCCAGTATCCCCCAGCCAATGGCATCCTGGATGCCAGCAGAAACCCTGGCTTTGGAGAATATTTAATAAACTGCAAAGGAAACAGATATATCCAAAATCACCCAAATCATCTGCACTGATACATGAAAACAGGCTTCCTTTGGTGGGTTTTGAGATTCTTGATTTGGTATCTGACTGTAGCAACTTGTATGTGTCTGCATGTGATTCTTGCAAGTGTCTATCTGTTTGTGTGACTGTGGCTATGTGTCTCTCTGAATATCACCCTGATCCCAAACCAGACACCATAAGAAAGAAGTGCAGACTAATAATTTTCTTGAGCATAAATACAAAAATCCTTAACAAACTATTATCAGATAAAACCAATAATATATGTATAAAGAATGAACACATAATGAGGTTATCTCAGGAATAAAAGGCTAATTTAACATTTGAAAAACCAATCATATTAATAGAAATTAATATTGCAGAAACCTACAATGAGATTCAATAGACACAGAAAACATATTTGATAAAATTCAATACTCATGCTTTTGAAAACTTCAGCAAACTAATAGCAGAAGTGTATTTCCTCAATTTGATTAAAGACATCTACAAAAAACCTTTTACAACATCATATTTCATGTCAAAATGCTCAATACTTCTACACAAGAATAAGAATAAAGAATGTTGGGACAAGGGGTGTAGCTCAGTGGTACAAAAAAGAAAGAAAGAAAGAAAGAAGAAAGGTTCTCCATTCTAGGATCTCTTCAATCTTTTCTGAAAATAGTAGCCAAATACAATAGGCAAGAATTTAAAAGCATGAGAGTGGAGAGGAAGAAATTAAATCATTCTTATTTCCAAGTAACATGATTGTACATGTATAAAACTTGAAGAATTCTACCAAAAAAAAAAAAAAAAAGGTCAACTAGAACTAACAAGAGAATCTTATAAGGTTACAAGATACAAGGAAAATATACACAAATGAACTGAAGCAGAATAATCAGACAGAGGAGTAACAAGGGAATAGAAGGCCTAAACAATATCCTAAACCACCTTGATCTAACAGAATTCTCCATTCAACCATAGAAAAACACACATTCTTCTCAAGAGCACAAAGAATATGTGTTAGGCCATAAAGAAAGTCTCAATAAATTTAAAAACATTGAAACTATACAAAATATATTCTCCAACTGTGACAGATGGCATTAGAAATCATTAATAGATGAAAATTTAGGAAAATCACAAATGTGGAAGTTAAACAACATTTCCCTAAATAACCAATGAGTCAGAGAAGAAACCCAAGGAAAACTATAAAATAGTTTTAGGTAAATGAAAACATACACACCCACACACCAAAGCTTAAGGGATGCAGCTAACGCAACACTTATAGGGAAATTCATGGCCATAAAGTCCTACATTTCAAAAAGAAGAATTAAAGATCTCAAATCAACAACTTAATCTTCCATCTTAAGAAACTGGAAAAAGAAGAGCAAAAAAGCCCAAAACAAGAAGAGGAATAAAATAATAAAGACTAGAGGGAAAACCAGGCGTGGTGACACACGACAGTAATCCCAGTGGCTTGGGGCAGGCTGAGGCAGGAGGATCATGAGTTCAAAGCCAGCCTCAGCAAAAACGAGGTACTAAGCACCTCAGTGAGACTCTGTTTCTAAATAAAATACAAAATAGGGCTGGGGATGTGGCTCAGTGGTTTAGTACCCCTGAGTTCAGTCCCTGCTACTCAAATATATATATATATATATATATATATATATATATATATATATATATATACATATATATGTATGTGTGTGTGTGTAAGTAAAATAAAGAATAGAAAAACAATAGAAAATATTAACAAAACCAAGCATTAGTTCAACTTCCTTGATTCAACAAAATTGACAAAGCTAAATTAGCTTCACTGGCCAAGGGAAAAAAAATAGAATCAAATCAGGAATAAAAACAGAAACTCTACTATGAACCTCACAGAAATAAAAGTAATTATAAAAGAATATCATGAACAAATGCAGGGCAAAAATTAGACAACCTAGATGAAATGAACAAATTCCTAGGAACACACAAGCTGACTCAAGAATAAATGACTCCAAGAAAAATGAAAACCTAATAAGCAAATAGATTGAACTCATAATGAAAAATTCCAACTGTGTGTGGTGGTGCATGCCTATAATCTCAGCAGTTTGAGAGGCTAAGGGAGGAGGATTACAAGTTCGAGGCCAGTCTCAGCAACTTAGTGAGGCTGTAAGGAACTTAGTGAGATCCTGTCTCAAAATAAAAAATAAAAAAGGCTGGGGATATGGCTCAGGGTTAAGTGCCCTTAGGTTAAATTTCTGGTACAAAAAAAAAAAAAAATCCCATAATGAAAAACTCAGGGCCAGGCAGCCTCACTGGTGAATTCTACCAAACATTTAAAAAGGAGTTAACATCAATGCTTCACAACTCTTCCAAAAAATAGAAGCAGAGGGACACCCTGACAACAAAACCAGATAAATACATCACAAGAAAACCACCAAACCACCACTCTCCCTCAAGTCTAAATAATTTTTTTTTCCAAAAAAAAATTAGCAAACCAAATCCAACAACACATAAAAATAATGGCTGTATCTCGTGACCAGGTAGCATTTATCCCAAGGATGTAAGTTTCATTCAACATACAAAACAATCAATGTAATACATGATAGTAAGAGAATAAAGAAAAAAAAAACACATGATCATTTCAATGCAGAAAAAAGCAATTGATAAAACCTGTCATCACAGTGGGGAAAATGAGTAGAAGAAAATGTCCTCAACCTGGAAAAGGGCATCCACCAACACCCACCCATAGCATCGTAGCTAATGGTGAAGGACTTACAACCCGGCCCTGAGTCAGGAGCAGGACGAGGATGTCTGTTCTCACCACCTCTGATCCATGTTCTACTGGAGGTTCTAGTCAGGGCAATGAAACAGAAAAGACACGAAAAGCATAAAAGTTGAAAAGAAAGAAATAGAACTCGGCAGAGGCTCCTGTAGCGGTGACCGGTTGTGGGTCTGGAGCACCTCTGTGCCACTCGTGCCTGACGCTTTTGGCGTTTTGCTTCCGAGCCAGCCTACCTCGCTCCTCGGCGCCATGACCACCAACACCACCAACTTCAAGGGTGTCGACCCCAACAGCAGGAATAGCTCCCGGGTTTTGCAGTCTCCGGTGGTGAATTCAGTTTCTCATTAGGCTTTGATGAACCAACAGAACAGCCCATGAGGAAGAATAAAATGGCCTCTAGCATCTTTGGAACACTTGAAGAAAATTCCCCTTCTTGGGCCAAGTCAGCAGGTGCCAAATCTAGTGGAGGCAGGGAAGATTTGGAGTCATCTGGACCATAGAGAAGGAACTCTTCTGAAGCAAGCTGTGGAGACTTCTTTGATCTGAAGGGAGAAGGTGATGTTCATGGAAACATGGACACAGACCTGCAAGGCAGCCTGGGGCAGAGCGAGCACCTGTGCCCCAGCACCGTGCCTGCTGCACCTGTGCCCAGCCCCGTGGCCTCGGCACCTGCACCATCCAGAAGAAACCCTCCTGGCCGCAAGTCCAGCCTGGTCTTGGGTTAACTGACTGTACGGAACTCTGTCATTTTGTTCTTTTGTTTTCTTCATTCTTGTGAACCGTGCAACTCGAGCCTGACTCTGTATCTTTTGAATTTGTTTCATTAAAAAGAAGCATTTTATGTACTGCTATCTTTTTTCGTTTGTTCGTTTTCTTCTTCCTCCTTTTTCCTTTTGAAGAACAGTTTTCTCTTTGACTCCTGGGTCTGTGGGCCATGGCATGAGTGTTTTCTAGTAGTAGACTAAAGGGAAAGTTTTGTGATGCTTAGTACTGTGTTTTTAAGAACAAATCATTTGGTTCCTGATGTGTTAGAGGCTCCTTTGGACTGAGGTTTTTGACACACTCTTCTTGGGTTTACCATGATTGGACAGATCCTTCACAGTCCGCAGGCACCGCCCCAGCAGACCCACCACGCCGGTGGTCTATATGCAGATCTTCTCCATGGCAACGCCCTACCTATGGGTGCCCTTAGCTAAAGCATCTTCCTGTGCCATACGGAAGAGACCTACACCTCACAACTTGCTGCCTGAAAGCAAAGAAGCTGCCTTTTCTTTTAACCTTAAGAATGAGCCAGGTACTAACACGACTGGCTGGCCGCTGAGCAGGAGGAAGGCTTCCAGTGCACAGTCTAGCTGCTGGGATTCAAAGTGGTGAAGCAAGCCAGGGAGGCGAGTCACCAAGGTGGCCCCCATCCAGGAGCAGGTCCCACAGGGGCACTGTTCTTACTGAATAACTTGATGCTGGGTGCTTGATGCCGGTGCTTGACCATGAAACAAAAGTCTCATCTTTAAAATGTGGGTTGTACTCACAATTCTGGACTGTTGCTTAAAGTACACAATACCCACATTTTGAAATAAATAAATAAATAAAACTACTAATTGTAGGTGACGTGATCTTATATTCAGAAAATCCTAAAGAATGCACACACACACACACACACACACACACACACACACTTGAGCTATTAAACAAGTTCAACAAGGTTTCAGAACACAAGATCAATATATAAAAATCAATCAACGTAGACTAGCAATGAACAACCCCAAAACGGAATTAAGAAAACGATTCCATTTACAATCGAATCTAAAGGAACAAAATACATAGGAATAAATTCAACAAAATTAGTACAAGACTTGTACCTTGAAAACAAAATGTCATTGCAAGGAACATACTGTTAAGGGACTGGAAGATGTAATGTCAAGATGGCAAAACCTACAAACCGATCAACACAATCCCTATCAAAACCCCAGCACCTTTGTTGAGGAAATTGACAAGATGACCCTAAAATCCAAATAGACAAAAAAAAAAAAAAAAAAGGTCAAAATGATCTCAATAAAGTACTAAGCTGGAGGACTAACACTTTCTGGTTCAATATTGACTGCAAATTTCATTATTGAAGAGTGTGGAGTTGGCATAAACACAAATACATATTAACAGAATTAATTGAGAGGTCATAAACAAAATCACACATTTATCGTCAGTTTATTATTATGGAGAATAGTCTTTTCAACAAATGATGCTGGGACTACTAGATTTCAACAAACAAAAGAATGAATTTGAACCCCTACCTCACACCACATTCAAAAATTCACTAAAAATGGACCAAAGACCTAAATATAAGAACTAAAACTATAAAACTCTTAGAAGAAAACATGGTCATAAACCTTCATCAATGCATCTTGTATACAAAATTGGGGGCAATCCTGGTCTAATTTGATCTAATTGAACAATCCAATCACCTTACAAATGAAGACACTGAGGCCAAAGAGACGTAAGTCCTTGTGCAAGGTCAGTGACCCGTCAGGGACAGGACTGACTTTCAGTTCACTTCTCTCTGTCTTCTACACCAGGCTGACTCAATGACCATGTTGGTGTGCATTCTCTGTTGAGCTGAAGGATGGATGGTGGATGGTGAATGGTGAATGAATGAACAGATGGTAGATGGGTGGATGACTAGTTAATGAATAGGTAGATGAATGGGTGGATGAATGAGTAGATGATAGTAGATGATGGTGGACAGTGGATGGTGAATGGATGGATGACTAGATGAATGGCAGATGGATGGAAGATGGCTGGTGGATGCTGGATCATGGATGGATAGATAGATAGTGTGTGGATAGGTGGTGAATGAACTTCTTGAGACCCATTGACCACAAGAAACAGGTCTATCCTGTTTGGAATATAGGTTAGACTTTTCTATTTTTCAGTCCTGGAAGTCTTGGGTGGGTGCTACTCTGAGGGTTAGTACTGATTCCTGGCTGCTGAGGCTCAAAGGGAACTGGAGGACAGGGCAGAGGGCCTGGCCCAGCAAAGGGTGGGAGAAATTGTTCTGGGGTCAGGTAGGGTTCACTGGTGCCTGTGGGGCTTAGTTAAGAGCTTCCAACTTGACAGGTACTGGAGCCTCCTCTCCAGGTGGCTGTGCCTCTGTGGGATCAAGTCCTGGCAAGTCTGCAGCGGCTGCTTTCTCTTCAGAAATGCACTGTAGGAGAAGGCCCAGGTCCTGGGGATCCAGCAAGACCTTGGAATCTCTTAGGGGTGCTGCAGGCTGTGCATGAGATTCCTGACCCTGCTCTCCAGGTGCCACAGCCTCTGGGAACCTGCAGGGCTGAGCCAGGACAATGAAGCCTCAGAGGTGGAGGCAGTGGGGGATGGGGGCAGGGGATCTCAGCACTTGTTCCCAGACAAGCTTTGCTAGTCCCAACCCTCAAAGCACAAGAAAACATAGCCCCCTGGTCCCGCCCCGCCCCTTCTTCATGCATTTTCCTCATTGCCCCAGGACAAGTACCCAGACCCCCCAATACTGTAAAACACCCATGCACCTCAGAACTGGAATAGTGTTCTCCCCATGAACATGCAGACCCTCCCCCCAGGAGGCAAGGCTGGCCCTGCCAACTGTATACGCTACATTTGTCTCCAGGTCTGAAGCCCTGATGCCTGGGAAGCTTCTCAGGGTACAGAGCCCCTCAGGCAAGGTGAGGGGGTCACCACCGTGCTCCCCACTTTGAGGCTGGAACATAGAATGGGTTCTCTGCCCTGTCGGAACTTCTTGGGCAGCAGCAAAGGGGAGTCTGTATGTCTATCTAGATGATAAAGGGCTTTCTGGGCAGCGTGGCACTTGGTGGGGCCCCATGTCCAGGCCACAAAGGGGCAGGAGGGTTGCTTCCGCTACCCCCGCGAGGGCAGGGACCTGGGGCTGCGGGCACTCTGGGGACGGATGCCCAATGCGTGGCAGGGCAACCCTCGGGTCAGCCCTCTAAGGAACACTGCCCACTAATCGGCAGGCTGGGGGCCAGATAATGAATACTCCACATTTTTTGGCGGCTCAAAGGCATGGTTGGAAACAGTCGCTGTTTCATTCTGCAGAAACCACACGCTTTTCGTCTGAGTGCCCGCAGGGAGGGGTGGACTCCAGAGGTCGGGGTATGCTGGGGGCGGGCCCCCTCCAGCACGCTGTGGTCACCTCCAAGGCCAGGCTGGTCCTGGCTCCCACCCAGGAGTGAATGCTGAGGGCCAGGCCCTGGAACCCCAGCAAAAAAGAACTCGGGTTGAGCAAACAGCCTGCTGTCCCTTGGTGCCTGGCCTCCTCAGAGCTCACTTGGGCCAGGGTCTCTTCTGGTGACACCGGTGGACCCATAGAAGACTCAGACTCCAGCCCTGAGGGTCTGAGGCCACGGGACTGGTAAGGTCACAGACAGAAGCTCAAGATGTCCAGGGCGAGGCTCTGCCTGGGGGTAAGTGGCAGGAAAGCTTCCAGAACTTCCCGTCTGGAAGCTGACTAGCCCAATCCTGCCTGCATCTCAGCGCACAGCTCTGTGCTCCAGGAAGGGGACGCGTGCATTCTTCCCACCGGGAAGTGCAGGGTGCACAGGGGATGGTCCTGCGGCTGGACCTGGAATGGCCCTCCCTGCTCCTCCCTCACTTCAGGGACCCCTGGTGTTCCCCAGACATGGGGTCAATTCCCTTTTTTCTCATGATAGCTGACCAGTATAGCATCCAGTCCAAGGTCATAGTGGGGTCACCCAAGGTCACAGTGAGGTCACCCAAGGTCATAGTAGGCTCACCAAGGTCACAGTGAGGGGCTCTATCAAGGTCACACAGTAAGTTCACCCAAAGCCATGGGCGGGGGTCCAAGGTCACACCATGGGCAGAGCCCACAGAGCAGCGTTCTAATATCCACCCTCACAAGTGCCCATGTTTTCCAGGCACTCTGCCTCCCTGACCCAAATTCAGACCCTGAGGAGGGCACTGCTGGTCTGCACTGCTGGCCAGCCTACTAGAAACCCTAAAAGTCCAGCTCACTCCACAGCAATGTCACAGGGTACACAGGGACTGGGGACAGTTCCCAGAGAATTGTCGTTTGTGGCTGCACACTGGTCCAAAGGGCCCCGCTGGAAGTGCGCCATTTCTAAGCCCGTCCTGGAGCCCTGCTCCTTCCACCAGGGCCTGCTGTGGTCTCCATCCTGCTGCAGACAGCCTGCATGGCTAGGGCCTGAGCAGGCAGCAGAGCCGGCGGGGAGGCCAGGGCTGCTCCACGTCATCTTCATTGTAAGAAGCAGAACAGGGCAGATGTTCTGAGAGGGCAGGAGTGCAGGAGGGTACCGCCTGTGTCCTCCGGGTAACAGTGTAGTGTGGCACTCACGGAAGACCTGGCTAGCCAGTGGGAACAGACATACACGTGGTGTACTGGACACCCCCGAGACAGCTCTGGGCTCACCACACTTTCCCAGTGCCCATGAGGTCAGAGGTGCCCCACAGGATCCCCCATGGCTTCCTATCTCTGCTGCCCCAGGCCCCAGGCGGCCTCGGCTGGGTATAGATGCTGGGCCCTGGCCTACGGGAACAGGCCCATCATAAATACTGACAGTTCTGAGGTGTCTCCCAAGGTCCTCAGGGACCTTGCGGGGTGGAGCCAGGGGCCTGACCCAATCTCCCAGCCCCCATTCCTGTTCCTGGAACCTCTCTCCCATGAACTCTGCCACTTTCAGGCTCCACTTTGGGGTCTTTGGGGCCAAGGCACCCCAGATGCCCACTTTGCAGCCCAATCTTCAAACAGGGCACCCCACCCCTTCTCCTAGCTACACCTCCCAGTGCAATCCCACCCTGCAGCAGAATGGACACAAGACCTAAGCTCAGGGTCCACCTCAGCCAGCAGTGAGCTCACCTGCACTGTGGGAACCAGGGATTTGTGTGGACATGGAGCAAATGCCAGGGATCCTGAGCCACATGCCCAGCTGGGGGCCTGAGGGACACCTGCCCCAACCCTCCCTTTTGCTTCTGCCAGTCTGGCTAGCTTTCCATTCACTGTCACTGTCTGCTGGAGAATGTGGAGGAGAGAGAGGAGCAGGGCAGGGTGGAGCAGGCCCCCTGTGTATACACCTGGAAGGTGCTGGGTCCCTCCCTGAGGTAGGGGCAGGCAGCAGGATGGAGACCAGAGCCTGGGGGTATCTGTGGTGAGAAGATAGGACCCTGGAGCACTTGAGAGGCTAGTCAGAGGTTGGGGCCAGTGAAGGCCCACTTGCCCCCGAACAGAAGCCCATGCAGAGGCCCCAATATCCCACAGGGTCCTTCTCATAGCCTCTCAGGGTTTCCTTCCTATAGAGACCTGAGCCCTAAGTGGTTGGGCCAGGGACCAGACACAGGGGCGGCATGGGCCAGAGCTGCCAGGTGGGCTAAGGGTCTGATGTGGCACATCCATATCCTTTCCCTGGGGTGCCTTTTGGGAGTTTCCCACAGACTCATCAACCCTCCTCGTCACCATCATTTTCTCTTACAGATGGGGAAACTGAGGCTCCAGCAGTCTAGGCAGGGCCTACCAACCACCTGTTCATGGATCAGTACAGGGAAGGCCGCACAGTGCCATCCGTGCTGAACGGCAGGGGAGGGGCCTGCCCCAGGTAAGAGGCCCTGGCAGCCACCCCCCTCAAAACAGGTCCTCAGTCACAAGAAGCCACATGCCAAACCCACAATGTGCAGGCTGCCTCCACCCTGCGCAAATGAATTTTTAATTTAAATCAACATTCTTTTAAAAAATTAAATCAAACTATTTTAAACTTTCTATCAGAGCCAAAAATGAAATATCACAGCATTGTCACTAATGTGCTTTTAATCCAAAGCACGGCTTAACACGGCCCCGTCTGTCGCAGCCGTCTGGAACACAGGCCAGGCCACACGGCTACTGTGGAGCACCCAGCGCTGGGCTTGGCCTGGGAAATAGAGACATGTTATTTTATCATCATTTCCAGACCTGAGGCTCTGCTCCCCCACCCCAGCACCCACTGCACCCCACTTGAAGCAGGGATGAAGGCCCTCAACAGAACCTTAAGGTAGGGGCCACCCGGGACCCAGGATCCAGACCTCATACCAGGATGAAGGCAGCTGGGCCAGGTTCAAATCCCCCCTGAGCACTCTGGGAGCTGCCTGGGCCTGAGCCCCTCAATCCACTCACCTTACTTCACTGGAGAGGATAGTAAAGGCCCTCCACTCGCTAACCGCACCCCTGAGCCCAGGACACTGCACACTGGTCTCTGCCAGGTTCCAGCATGTCAGGGAGTTGCAGGAAGGGCCCCTAGGCCACAGGCACTGGACATCAGGGTTCCTGGTTTAAAGACTGGCCCTTGGGACAGTCCCAAAGTCCCTCTGTGCCTCAGTTTCTCAGCCATGACACAGGGTATTAGCAGCAGTTCAGAACACCCCGATTGGGGGAACAGGTGTGCAGAGGGTCCTGTATGACTGAGGCTTGAGCTCAAATTCAGCTTCTTCCTGAGCTTGAGCAGTGTGTGGGGGAGGGGGAGGGGTCCAGGCTGTAGCAATTCTTGTCCCATCTCATAGGAGGATCTAGACACATGTTTCTTTGAAACCGAACCAGACGGTTTTAAGTGAACAGCAAAGGGTCCTCACTCCTGGGCTCGGCCACCATCAGTTGCCCAAGATGCAGTCAGGACAGTCAGCCAGTGTGGGGGCTGCCAAGGTCCACAGCACACAGCAGTTCCCAGCATCACTCACACTGGGGCAGGGATCCCAAGGCCCAGAGAGATAGAAGGGTTCCTAGCCACACCTGGCCTCCACAGAATTCCTCTGCTGCCCACTCCCCCAGAACCATGTCCCTGGGACTATCCTTTCAGGGTCCCTCCAAATAAGTCACAGCATCTCAAGTAGGCTGCCTCCACCCTGCAACCCTCAAGTAGGCTCAAGTTCCCATCCCTGGAATTTCTAGAGAAACCCAAAGCTGAGTACAGAGGGGTCATGGTCACCTGCAGGGTTCACACAAAGGGCACTCCTCTGCAGACTCAGGCAGAGGTCCAACAGTTCCTGACTCTGGGGCCTGGCCTCACCTGGCAGTCCCAGGCAGCCCGGACAGTTGAGGCTGGCTGGTTGGAGCCAGTCTGGTCCAGACCAGGGTTCCTTGAGGTGGGGGGCGCGACTAGAGCTACAGAAGGAGCCTAGCAAAGGCTGCAGGGAACTCAGGACAGCAGGCAGGAACAGGACCTGTCTCCACCACTGCTTGGCCTCTGCATCCTCAGGCCTAGAAACACCAGGGATTAGTGTGGCCTGATCCCAAGGTCACAGCATCAGGAGGTGGGAGATGCCAAGACACCCCCCTACCTCCCACCCCCGCCTCAGGCACCTTGACAGGCAATGTCCTCACCACCCTGGGCAGTGGTTCCACCATGTAGAGGTGCAGGTGGAGGCCCTGGCTCAAGGTTACAGCTCCCAAGATGGAAGAGGGCCCAGAGCAGAAGCTGTCTTCTTGGGCTAACACCCAGGTGCAGCCTGAGGCCAGGCTAGAGGGGGTGCAGGCAGGAGCAGAAATGTCAGGAATGCAGGACAGACCTGCAACAAAGGCTGCAGGCGTGGGCGGAGGCTTGGAACAATCCAGCCAGACCTCAGCCTCCCTGGCCTGCAGCCCCACCTCCACCCTGCCTGCCAGGCCAGACACCCCAGTAGGACAGAAGAGGCCCACTGGGCTCCCCCAGGGTCCTCGCCTGGGAAGCAGTGAAGAAGCCACAGGCCAGTTTCCACCAGTGCCACTCCTCTGCAGGGGCCCAGGACTCCAGCTGCTTGCTGTGGTTCCCTTCCCCACATCACCAGGTTTCTGTGCTCTACTGTTTTAATGGACACGGCATCTCACCATCTGGTGGTGTGTGCAGATGGCTCTGCACACACTGAGCAGTACATCAGCATCTCACAGAAACACCAGAGAGGTTCACACATCTGATGCGTCAGAGGTGTAGCTCAGGTGCAGTGCTGAGATGGTACAGGGCCAGGCAGGGCCTCAGCACCCGGCACAGCATCCACAGTGAGGAGGTGGGGACACTCCCTGCAGCCACCAGCTCCAGCACACACCCTCCAGGCTTGCTTTGGTCACTTCAGTGGAAGCCCAAAAGCCACCGCGTGAGGAAGAGGCATGGAAGACACCTAATAAGCATCAGCACCATGGAGACAGACCCCAGCCTCCCTGCCAGAGACAATCCCACGGGCAACAGGGGCTGAGAGCCAGAGGAACCTGGAGGGAGGTGGCTGCCCAGGCTCCAGGCATCCTGCATTAGGCCAAGCGGTCAAGACAGCTGGGCTTGCTTCTTGACACTCGTCCCCACAGGACAAAGCACTCTGGCCTATTCTTGTCCACTCTGGAGCCCAAGGGCAGCCAGGTCCAGAGGCACCAGCCCGGATGGTTCCAGTTCCCATTTTCACCCAACTGCTCATGCACGGGACACAGGGACGAGACTCCAGGAAGAGACCAGAAACACATGACCACAAAAACGCTTTCCACGGCATCAGTCTTGATGTTGTTTCTTTTTTCTTTTGGTTCAAAAAAAAAAAAAAAAAAACAGCAGGTTCGCAGGTAGATAAAACTGATAATATTAAAAATACAAACTTCACCTTTACAAATCAAAATGAAAAGGACAAAGAAACCACACACACACATTTCTGTTAATACAAGCAAAGCACAACATTTTACCAAAAATAAAGATTCTAGGTTCTGCCCCGACGCCACCGCAGTGGGGAGTCCGCGTTGGGAAGCCACTCTGCCGCAGGCACCAGGTCAGCAATCGATGGCTCCCATGGAGTCCTCTCAAAATGGCTTAAATGGAAAAATACGAAGTACGTGGGGCAAGGGGGAAACACAGGAAGCCAGAAGCATGTAGGAAATGATGCATAGGTGGGTATACCGCGTTTATTTTAATACATCTCATTAGTTTGCATCCTGCTAGGAAAAATACCGTCGCTCTGTCCTGACAGTTACAGCAGCCTCGTGTGTTATGGGCGTAAATGTCATCCAAGAGATAATTAAAAAAAAAAGGAAAGAAAAAAAAAAAAAGCTAGGCAAAGAGTAAAAAGGAAAGCTCCATCACTTTATGGTGTAAAAAAACCCACTTAAGGCTCCCGGGAGGGTCCCACAGACTCGAGTGCTGCGGCGAGGAGGCGTCCAGTGGTGGCTCCAAGGCCTGGCTTCCCCACGCCCGGCTCCGACTCCGGGAAAGCACCGCGGCCCAGACAGATCCACCCGCGAGCCCACTGCACTTCCACCCCGCGGGGCGGCCCTTCCGCCGACGGCTTGGATGTTTTTTGAGTCCGTTTTGTTTGTCGTGTTTTGTGGTTTGTTTTCTCTCTCTCTCTCTCTGACAAGGAAGCTTACAGTTTCTCCGAGTGCTACAATACTCGCTTTGCTGTCACACTGAACAAATGTACACTGTCTCTTTGTTCTCCAGAGTGCTCTTGGACACAGTTTTTCACGGAGGAGAACAAAGACCGCAGGCCGGCCATGAAGCACCGTACATAGTAGGTTCAGGAATGTAACACGCCATGTACATCCGTGTCCCAGGAGAGGGCTGCTGCCGATCCTCACCTCACATCTGCAGGGAGAGGGAAGACAGAGGCTCAGTGGTTGGGCCACCAGGCACGTATCACTGAGGCAGTTGACCCAATCAGGGGCACACACTGTGCAAGCCTTAGGATTTAAACCTGCCGTGAGATTTGAAGAATCAAATTTGCCACCTTAACCGTGTTGCAATATCCTGAAAGAATCGGGACTAGGCTCACAGCATCTCACAGAAGAACATGTCTTGAGAGCAAACCCAATGCTCCCATTGTACAGATGGGGAAACTGAGGCCCAGAAGGGTTCTTATGCCCTTCTCCCTGCCTTCCTTTCTTCCAGCATAGGTCCTGGGCAGGTTCTGGAGCTCTGGCAACCATTTTGAGCTTGCAACTAGCTGAAAATAGATGGCACCAGCCCCAGACAGAGGGATCCCTGGGGCCAGACTGACCTATGCTGGGTTCTTTTGTTTTTGCTTTCAATGCTGGCAATGGAACCAGGGCCTTCTGTATGCTAGGCAAGCGCTCTTATCCCTGAGCACACCCTAGCCCCAGTCTACCTCACTGCATCCTACATTCCAGCACCTGGTCCACCCGAAGCTGGAGCCTAAGTGCTCCTTGGCCCTGGCAGCTCTCTCTCAAAGCAGGTGAATGGACCTCGGGGGCAGGCAGAGAACCACCCCTTCGCCACACCCTGGGCTGCGGAGGCCCTGACTGAGCATTGCTGGGCTGCTTCAGGGATGCCAAGTGGGTGCTCTTCTCCCAAGGGGTCCTCACAAATGGGCCCAACCCACGGGCCTCCAGAGCCCCTTGGACTGGCAGACGTCCCCAGCCACATGGCCCAACAGGAGCCAGGGCTCTCAGACACACTATCTCTGAGGAATCTCCTCTAGTCTACGACAACTATTTGTCTTGGATGCCATAGAGGCCCACGTGCCAAGAGGAAGGGCCAGGCCAGACGGGCTCTGGCCTCCTGAGCCAGACAGGCCAACCAAGGCTGGGAAGGCCCAGAGCTGCCCTCCTCCTCTGGGAGGCAACAGACCTCCAACGTCTCCCAGGACAGCCCGTGAGAAAGCAAGTCCTGGCTGACTCTCCAAAGGGCTGCCTTTGCCCTTCTTTCTCCCCACGTTCCTTTTATCTTCCAGTCTGGAGTATTAATATGACTTCTGGAGCTTGAGCAGCCACTTAGGCCCAGGAGGTGGTTCTGGCACCCGGGACTGCCACACCTGCTTAGCTCTTCCCCAACTCTGAGAGTCAGAAACTTCTACCCTATCTCTATCTGATGTTGCTGATGCAAGGGAGCCAACAGCCCTGTACTTCCAGGGTCCACTGGTCCACCTTCAACAACCCATATCTGTAACCGGTTAGGCCTCAGTTTCCCCAGCTGCCAGTGGAGTGGGCAGGAGGTGGTCCCAGTGGGTAAACACGAGAGCCACCATGCTGCCCCAGCATCCCAAGCCCTTCCACTTGTGTGTGATGCTCTGCAGCCCAATCAAGAAGAGCAGAGCAAAGCTGAGGGAGGGGGAGCTGCAAGGAGCCCACGCCCAGCAGACACCCAAGCACGCAGCCCGAGGCCTCGCGCCCGCCCCAGGGAAGCTGATTCGCTGCAGTGATCATCAGTGATCCTCGGTGGATCGGCCTCCCAGCCCTGCAGCATCCCAGCGCCCGGCGGCGGGGCCTACCTGGCTGGCGCTCTAGGTGGGTTTTAACCTTTTTCTTTTCCGTTTTTTACCTGACTCCCTACGCCTTCCTGTTAATGAAAGGGCAGGGACCGTGAGCGGCCTGGAGGCTGTCGAGCAAAGCTGCAGCAATAAATACCTGAGGTGTTTATCTTTCTGAAAGAAGCTCGATCCGCCCTGGCACAGAGACACTTCCGCGTCCCCTCCTCTGCACCCAGGCTGGCAAAAGAGCGGGTCACAGCACCTCGCTGCTATTGGGCATACTGCCTAGCACGGTGGAGGCCAGGACCCCATTGCAAGGCCGCAGCCATGTCCAGTGCCCCCCTTCCCATCTGCTCCTGCTGCCCACCTGAACAGGGGCTCTGCAGGCATGTTTCACCTGCCCACACCCCAGCACCCCAGAGAAGCCAAGGAAGGACCCCACCAGCCTCACTCAAGCTGAACCCTCCTCTCCAGCCAGTTCTGTGGCTTATCCTGTGCTCCCCAGGTGGCAGGTCTCCTCCCTGATGTCCCCAGAAGCCAGGCCTCCAGGAACCCCCAAGAGCAAGGCAGCAGCCACTTACCCGTCTCCTCTTCCCGGTGGTCCGGACTCAGGCTGGAGGGTGCGCACGCACACTCCAAGTGCTCCTCCAGCCTCACCTGGACCTCTTTCAACCGCGGCTTCTTCCTGACGTATTCCACCTTGGCCACCTGCCAAGACAGCAGAGCCACTCACACCTGGGGGCTGTGGACACCATGATGTGGGGCCTGGCGGTTTGGCCCTCCACAGGCGGAGGATGGAGAACAGCCTGAACTTGACTTCCAACCTCCCTCCACCCTCCTCCCGGGCATCCTCCCTTGAGGTGGGAACAGGGGCCAGGTGAGAACAATCTTGGTCCCATTTTCGTTTAAAATAACCCAAAGGTTCATGTATGCCCAGGAGGTCCGAGGGCTGCACATGGCTCAGGGGGCTGGGAAGGCATCTGCTTCCATGTTTACCTGCAGCAGGAATGTTTCCAAATATGTGTTTTACTACTAGTGAGGAAAAAGAAGCCCTGGCTGGAGACAGAGCCCTGCCGCTGAGCTGGGCTGGTGCCGGACCTCCTGCAGGGGAGTCTCTGGCTCCACCTGCCTGGTCCTCTAAAGAGTTGACTGGACTCCAGAGGTCAGATGACCCACATGGTCCCAGCCACTGGCTGACTCCACACCAGGCCTGAGGCTCTCCTCGGGCTCAGAGAAGGCCTGCCCTTCTCAGAAACATAGGGCAGGAACCCAGGCTGCCACAGTGGCCACACGAGGTGGATCCAGGAGTGGGTGCAGGACCACGATTCAAGTGCAGATTGCTTGGAGGCCACCCAGAACTCAGCAGGAGCTCCCTCATTCATGAGCACCAGCCCCCACCTCTCTGGACACAGAACCACAGCCCCACAGCCCTCCCCAGGAGCTGCAGGAGGAAGCAGAGGGTCCTAGGCTCAACTTCCAAGTGTTCAAAAATGGGGGACCAGAAGCCAATCCCCAGTCCTACGGGACAGGCACTGTGCCCTGGACCTACACACTGGGTCACAGGAACACAGCTTAATGTGCACATGTGAATAAATACACATGCCCACCATGAGAAACACACGTGCACAGAGTAAACACTCAGTCCATGACCGTGGGCAGTGCCCACCCAGTAACTCCGTTCACCCCAGCACGGATGAGGAGCCATCTGCCCAGAGAAGCAGTTCTCTCCTTGGTCAAGTGCAAAGACCATCATTCATTTAGCCCTTATACCCTGCAAGGAGACAGGAGTTATCATCTCCATGGCCAGAAAAGGAAACTGAGGCATGAGGAAGCCTCTTGCCCAAGATGGCCCCAAAAGCATGAGTGGCAGCCTGCTCCTAACCCCTGGGCAGCCCACCTGCCCCCGGAGCATAGGCTGGGGAGCAGCTCCATCCCAGCCCCGCAGAGCCCTGCACAGCCATCTGTGTCTACATTGGGAGGGCCCTCAGGGCTCACCTATTCCATCCCTCACTGTCCAGGGGAAAACTGGGGCTGGGAAGAGCAGGTTCACCTAGGCTACCCCTGGAGGTCAGGGAGTGCCACACCTGGCACTGGCCACAGATGAACAAGGAGCTCCATCCAGGGCCTTGGCTCTGCAGCAGTCAGGGGACAAGGAAGGGAAGGTTTCCCACGTCTCCCAAGGAGCCTGGGGGCCAGGAACCAAGAGGACCCCAGTCAGAGGGGTTGGCCCTCTAGCGGGCTGGCAGCTGCCCACAGCTAAGCCAACCCTGAGGCTCTGGGAACCAGACTCTGCTGAACCCTGCCGTGGCTGCCACCTCAGCTGTGTTAATGGTTAACCTGGAGTGCAAAGGGTGCCGGGTGCCTGGCGGGCGTGTGGACTGGCGTGGGCTGCCTCAGGTGTGAACACAGGCTGCCAGGTATGAGCTCAGACTACAGGGTGTGGCCAGGGGCCAGGGGTCAGCCCTGGAGGTTTCGCTACGTCAGGAGGTGGGAGAGATGCCCGCCTGGAGGCAGGTGTGCAGGACATGCCCTGGGCTTCCCGGCCAGGGTGTTCCACCAGGTACCTGCCTGCAGCGGCCCCAGCCAGCCTACACCTGTCCCTTTCCCAGGTCCATGGCCCAGGAGGAGGAGCCTGAGAGCTGTACTGTGCCCTCAGGCACATAGGCCCCCGGCTATGAAATGGGGACATCTAGCTTAGCCACCCAGGGATAAGGTTAGGGATAAGATGCTCTTGCAGTAGTGCCCAGGACTGGGACAGAGCCTGCCCATGCCCCAAAATCAGCCCAGGCTCTGCTCAAAGAGGCCAGGTCTAGAGGCCCCCAGGGCTCCTACATGGCCCACTCTCCAGTCCTCGAGTTTCACATAGTAGTCTTGGCTGCCGGCAGGCAGAGCAGGGTCTCAGAGACCTTCCCTTTGAGGATGGGACAGTCCCCCTACAGATGAAGAGCACCCAGCCATACCCTTGCTGTCCAGGAATCAGATTCCAAGTCTGTCTCCGTGCTAATCACTAGGGAGCCTATAGCACACAAGACTGGGCCCAGCAGCCTCCTCCCTCCCATGGGGCTCTGACCACAGACCCAAGTGGGTGGGTGCTCTGATACCTGCCACCCTGGCCTCTGTAGGGGACCAGAGAAGCAGGACAGGGCTATTAGAGCCCTGGGGCTGGGCTCAGGCAAGGTGCTTGTCTTGGTCTTGGCCTTGGCCCTGGCCCTCCAGGTGGCACAGCTTCTTTGGTCAACAGTAGCCTCACCTAGATCCCCCTGCAGGGTAGACACTAAGGCCTGGGCTCAGCCAAGATGGCCCAACCAGGCCAACCCCCTTCCCCCAGGTCGGAAGCAGGCTTGCTCTTCTCCAGAAACAGGCGGGTACCAAGAGCAGGGTGGGCTCCCGGGACTTCAGCAATGCCACCCTCATGCTCCTCAGAGGGGAACAGATGGGGCTGCTCTGGTCTGGGGGCCCACTTTCTCTCCAGACAGCCCCATGTTTATCAGAGAAAAACAGACAGTGATTTACGGTCGCACCTGCTCCTGGGTCCACGAGGGTTCTGGCGGCTCCGCCACCTCTGTCTGGCCAGGAAATGGCTACATTTTTCTCCCAAGAACACGTTAGGAATATTAAATTCTCAAAAACCTTCTCCACAAAAGCCAATTCTCAAAATAGAGACTATGACATCCCGGGGACCCCCATTCAGGCCCCGGGGCCCCATACAGCTTCCAGCTGGGGGTGTTGTACCCTCAGCACAGGGTCCACCCCCCTCCTCTTTCTGGGACACATGGGCGGCACCTTCTCACACCCAACACCCTGACTCCTACTTCTTTCAAAGACATCCACTTATACCCACCCTGGTAAGCCACCAAGTTTCCCCAGTCACACTGTCACCCTCAGAGACATTCCCTGAGGGCTGGTCCTGATCATTCCGGAGCTTCGGGACAGGGCAGATACACACTACCACTTACTGAGCCCAGCACTGTGACCCTTACAGCAGACATGAGCCCAGGATGGCCCATTTTAGAGAAGGAAATGCTACAGACAAGCCGGCAGCCCCGCTCAGGGTCCCCAGGCTTCAAATCCCAGGACCTTCTGTTTTCTAGGGATGGAGGCCTGGACTTAGAAAGAACATAACCCCAGTCCAGAGGTCACGAGGCCCCACCCCAGAGGCCCTGTGCCTGCCACTCAAATGGATATCTCTCCGAATCCAGAAACCCCTGCTTAGCCAAACCCACACTGGGGCCCTGTGGGAGCAAGCCATGGGTCCACAGGCCCCGCGTGTGTCCTCCCCCAACCCAGGAGGGAGGACAACACCAGACTTCACACTGGCATGAATGGAGCCCTGCCCAACCTGCTCCTAGGGCCCAACCTGGCATCTCAAACGCAGTGACTCCAGACTCCAGGGCTCACAGCCTGACAGGCACCATCACCCACTATGCTGACACTCAGCATCTCCACGCCAGTGTTCCTCACACGGGAAGGACGCTGAGACCCCTTTACCTGAGACCCAGGCTACTACCATCACCCCTTCCCCAGAAGGACCCCAACGACTAATGGACCTACTGGGAACTCCCCCCCAGAACACTGTTCTGGCCTCCACCAGGAAGGGAGGCCCATCCTGGGTGCCTAGTGAGCAGACACCTTCTGGAAGCCTGAGGTACTGCCAGCAGAGCCAGCCCAGCCAGAGCCAGGTGATGACAGTGGGTGCTGCAGTGGAGATGAGCTGACGGAACCTATGCACTGATGCCACCAGACCCTGGCTCCTGAGACTGCCTTAAAAGGCACCAGCCTGAAGCTTTCCAGTGCAGCAGGAGCAGCTGCCAGTTCCGGCAGGGCCAGATCAGATGGCAGCTCAGAGCTGGAACCCCCCCTGACCTCACAGTGGCCCCACAGTGCAGGGCCAGGGGTGGACACTGCCAGGCGAAGTCCATCACACACTACTCACACTGGACCAGGACTTTGGGCCTCTGCTCTGTCTAGGCCAAACAACTGGGGCAGCTCTGTGGACCAGGCTTGTCCAACAGCATCCACATCAGCTTCCACACCCCTCTCCCAACCCTGCAAAGGGGTCTGGAAGAAATGCTGACAATGTGATGCAGGATAGAGAAGCATGGCTGGAACCCCTGGTGGCTGATGGTCAGTGGTGGTTTAGAACCCTTGCAGGTGCTAGGTTCACACTGAGGCCTCCTTTCCACACGTCCCCACAAGAGAGGAAAGACCAGCCCAGGTCCCACACAGTGGTCACAATACTTGAGTCTTTGAGCTGTTCCCATGGAAGTCACAGGGGACTGGCCATCAACCCCAGCAAGACCACTAGACACCCGGAGCCTGATTCACCAGCCCGGGCTGCACTGGGTGGCCATTCCCAGTCTTGCTGCCACCTGCATGACAAGGTGCTTAAAAATCTTCTGAAGACCATAAAGATTGGAGTTCCAGGTGGACAGGGCTGCCACAGGCCTCCCCAGCTCCGACTGGCCCTGCTAACCCCTCATCCACTCATACAAGTGCTTGGCTCCAAATGAGTCTGTATTGCAGGCCCACCTCCCTCTGTCCAGGTCATATGCCTCAATCCCAAATGGAGCAGGACAGGCCTTCTGCTTGGCTTCCACAACAGGCCTCCTGTTCCTGCTGACCTCTTTGTCTCTGCCAGAGCCCCCAGTGTCTGGGGCCAGATGTTCCCCTGCAGCCTTATGGGTGGGTAGGGGGAGAACCTTCCCCAAGAGGGAGCTTTGGAAGGGCCAGACTCCAGCTGTAAGACTCTATCCCCTTAGGCTAACCACAACCCTATGGGCAGGTAAGAACCACAGGGCCAAGGCATGACCCCTGCACAGTGCAGAGAAGCCTCTCCCAGGAAGGACACCTCTGAGGGCACCAGGTCAAAAGACCTTGAACCCACCTGGTCACTCGGGACCAGAGAAGCCACCACTACCTAGCTGTGAATGGACACTCTTTGTCCTCACCCCAGAGGAAACGTGGGGGGTCCCAGAGGCCAGAGGCCATAGGAACAGCCCAGTCCCTCAGTGCCCAGTGCCCACATGAGACATCTCACCTGGATCTGATCTACCCCTGTGCTCAGAAGAACAAGACAACAGGTACCCCAGACTCTCAGGAGTCTATGACCCCACCCCCACCTCCACCATACCACTGATAAGAGCCCTGAGGCCCAGGGAAAGGGCCAGGGTTACACAAGGGATTGAGATGGCCTGGGCTAAGGAAGGGATCCCTGGCCACTAGAGCCTGGAGGACTGAGTCAGCCCCCACTGTCTGCCCTACAGACAGGAGAGTTCCCCAGACAAGCCCTGAGCGCAGGGAAACCCTTGGGCCCCTTAAGGGGAGTGCCAGCCTGGGAGATCCAGCAGTAAGATGTGGAATCTGCTCATTCCACTCCCAGGGCTCCATGAGGACCAAGTGCTGGAGATCATGATAAGTCTTAGCTAGTTGGGCATGGTGGCACACGCCTGTAATCCCAGTGGCTCGGAAGGCTAGGGCAGGAGTTCAAAGCCAGCCTCAGCAACTTAGGAAGGCCCTAAGCAACCTGTCTCTAAATAAAATATAAAAAAGGACTGGGGATGTAGTTCAGTGGTTAAGCATCCCTGGGTTTAATCTCCAGGACCAAAAAAAAAAAAAACAAAAAAAAAAACACCAATGATAAGTCTAAGGCATCCCACCCTGGGTCTAAGACCTGGCGAGGGGAAGAAAGCACTTCCAAGCATTCCCTCCAGGGACAGAGTCACAGTACATGGTGGAATCTGAAATGGTTTCTTCCTAGACTCAGAAATGGATTCCAACACTGCCCTAGAAATGAAACCTCAACCCTAATTCCAGGAATCCTTTTATCCAGGAAAAGTGGCCCCTGCATTAAAAGCCTGGCTAAGCAGAAGTGGCCTGCTCTCCTGATGGGAGCCATGCCTGGCAGGCCTGCCACACTCCCAGCTTGGATCTGCTTGTCCTGAGGGTCATGCAGGACGTAATGGTATCTCAACTAACTGGAACCAATGTCTAGGTTGCAGAACCCTAAGGGTATCCAGTCCCTGGATGGGACCCCAAAGATTCCAGCCTCAACTGGCCTCATAGGAGCCCAGAAACACCCAAGACACTTGCCCTCTAAAGTCCTTCTGAAGACAGAGGCCATGCCCAAACCCTGGCACAGAAAACCCTTCACCTGAGAGGTGTGACACTGACCCAGTGTCACAGCCACTCAAACCTGCTGCACAGGGGGACACATGGGGCCAGACAGGCAGACCCCGTCCCCACAGCCCTAAATCAGGCTGAAAGCTACCAGCCCCAATCCAGCTGCCCAGAGGGACTGAAGCAACAAAATCTGCCCCCAGGACTGAGGGGGTGAAAGAGAAACAGTAACCATGCGAATCCCCCAGGGTTGACCCAGGGGTCACCATAGCTTGAGCCTGCCTAGGAGATGGCTGTGTAGCCAGCTGTGTGCTGGCCCTCAGTGACCACAGGCTGGTGCCAAGAACGCCAACCAGGTCACTGGGTCCTCACCCGCTTCCACCTGGGCCTTCCCTAAGCTGCTTCTTATCCTCCACCACATGAGAGCACCCGGCAGCGAGAAGTGTTGGCGCACATCTGTAATCCCAGAGGCTGGGGAGGCTGAGGCAGGAGGATCACAAGTTCAAAGCCAGCCTCAGCAACTTAGCAAGGCCCTAAGCAACTAAGTGAGACCCTGTCTCAAAAATAAAAAGGACTAGGGATGTGGCTCACAGACAAAGTCCCTCTGGGTTCAGTCTCCAATAAAGAAAAAAAAAGCACCAAGCAGAACATGTGCTGCACTGGTACGGCGGCTCACCTTGACGCTCCGGTGGTGGACCCGCGAGGGCTGGCACTTGACGCTGCTTGTGTTGCAGCAGCCCGTGCAGCGCTTCACCTCCACACACGGGGGCCAGATCAGGAAGTTGGCAGACGTGGGGTCCACCTGGCTCCGAGGTATCTCGTAAATGACCGTCCTGGTCTTGCAGACTGCAGGAATGGCTTCCTCTGCAGAGGCAAGATCGTGGTGAACACAGAGGCCCCTTCCACTTCTGTCAGCACAGCACAGCAAGTGTGCATGCCTTCCTGACCCCGCCTGGCCCCGTCCATGCTGAACGGGCCCAGCCAAGGAAGGAGCTGAGCCCACATCACTGATGCCCCCAGTGTGAGCTGGCACACTGGTCCCCAACAGCCACTCAGGAGCGAGGGGCAAGGTCAGGGCTGTGGGCAAAGGGAATGACCTGACCCCAAAGACCCAAAGAAAACCCTGGGCAGCCCCTGGGGAACAGCCTGGCCACGCTGGGCCTACCTCACACACAGCAGCCAAGGGGAAGGAGGGCAGCAGAACAGGACCAGCAGCAACCCCCCACCACCTGGGGCCTAGCTCACAAAGGTCACCAAGAAGCCACCCAGCTGGCCCCCAGGGAGGAGGCAGCAGCCACTTCCTGCGCTGCTGTCCTCAGTACAGCCCACCCCAGCCCTAAGGATCTCATCTGCCTACCAGGTGTGAAGAAGTCCTCATAGGACTCTGGGGTACAAACCTTCCTCCCCTGATAACCCTTACTAGGCCACCCCCAGACAGTCTCAAGGGGCTAGACAGTCTCTGGGGCCACACAGAGCCTGTTCCCTCTGCCCTCAGCAACACTGTGGGCTGATATAGACCCCTGGCCAAGAGCTGGGGAAGCTGGAAGCAGCTAGGGGCAGGAGGTCCAGTCCACCAAGCTAGCCAGGGAGAGGCTGGCACCCCCTAGGGTGCATGACCTATGTGCACCCTACAGCCCCCACACTCCAGGGCAAGCAGCCCCGTCTTCTGCAGGCTCTCTCAGGAAACAGATATGCCTGAACTGGAATCGAAGGCTCTAACAAAGAGGCCAGCAGGGAAGCTAGCCAGTTCCTCCACCAGATTCCTGTTCACAGGGTGAAGAGACCCCCAAGGGCCTCTAGACACACCAGGGAGAAGTAGGCATGAGAAACTCCCAGGCCCTGGGCTCCACATACTGCTCTGGGTATTTGGAAGGAGCCACTGTACACTTCCCACTCAAAACTCCCCTCCAGGGAGAGGCCTTCCACCCACCCCCAGCCTGGACTAGGAATCCTGAGCACTGGATGCTGGGACCTGGCTGGGGTCTGATCTGAGGGTATGAAATGCATGTTCGCACCAGTAACATCCCTTGCTCACAGCACCTAGAAAGCACCTACATACCACACCCAAAGGTGAAAGATATAAAAGTCTACCTTTTTGTGGGTGCCTGAGGCTCAGAGAGGGGATCCACTTGCCCAGAGTCACACAGCAATGAGCAGTCCTACAATAAGTGGCGGCACCCTCAGACGGAAAGGGACTGAGTGGGTCACCCCCAACCCCAATAGCATAGGCCAGGCTCTACAGAAGACTATTCCCCAAAGGAGGCCCGCCTGGAGCCCCAGAGATAAAGATGAGTGGGGCGGGGCCCTGGGGAAGGTGTCTCCAGAGGCCCCAAGCCTGGCATACCCGGCTGCACCCGTCTTGTGGCTAGGGGCCCAGAGCACTGGTGCTTCACATTAGGAACTGGAAATTAAGCTCCGCCACGTTTTCCAGCAAGGCCTCCACGTAGACAGGCCCCAACAAGACGGGGCACTTAAGGAATTTATGATGGCTCTCCTCTCCTGGAAACTCTTGGCCCGAACTAGGACTGCAGCGCAAGGCAGGCGGGAGACACCGCATGGAGGTGGAGGAGGGCGGCCTCCGAGAGGGCAGGAGGCCAGAGCTGGAGGAGCAGGCCCAGCCTTTGTCTCATGGCCAGCTCCTCCCACCCGCGCAGCTCCTGAACCCACCGATGCTCCTTTTCCTCCGAATGGGCACAGGCCGCTTCTCCTGCGCATGCTTGGTGGCGTGGGCCCTGTGGGCTCTCAGGCTGGTTCCCAAGGCATCCTCGGCTCCTATGGGTAGAAAGAGAACATGGCGACAACTGTCCACACTGTGTGGCCTGCCTCTTTCAGGCAGGGTCCCCACTCGGGACAAAGGGCTCAGTCCAACCCTCCTAGCAAGACAGGTGAGATCCCCCCGGCCCTCTCCTTCTACTCAGGGCTTTTCAGATGTGCAGTGAAACACAACCAGGTCAAATAGTCCTGTCAATGCAGAGGTCCCCCAAACGCAGGGGAAAGCTGAGACCCTTTCAGGAAGGGGCTCCAGGTGGTCTCCCTGATGGCACGTTCTCCAATGAAGCCACGCTGAGGGCTCAACCAGGTCAGAAAGTCCCTGAGGCCATCTAACCCAGAGCCAAGAGCCTGTACCGTCCAGCTGGGCCCATCTCCAGGCTCCACCACAGCCACAGAAATGAACTGAAAGATGGGGCTCCTGAGACTCCTGCTGGTGCTGAGGGCCCCTGCCCCCATAAACCAATCCTAGATGAAGTGTCCTAACCTTGGAGGGGCATCAGAAGCAAGGCCAGACTGGGCTGTGAGCCAGCCCCCACTTGTTCCTGAAATAAGTCTGCCCTGAGGGCCAGAGGTCATGAGAAAACAGCAGAAGGGCAACACGGCGCTCATGGAGTGTAAGTGAGGAGTGGCCCAAGTCCTGAGGCAGGAGTTGTGGTGCCAGGCAGAGAAGGGAGGTGGTCTGCAGAAAGCCATAGAGCAACAGCCCAGCACTAAGACCAAACCAAGAACCCCAACCCCACATAATACAGAGGCTTTGAGTCTCAGACCCTCCAATTTCTGGGACTGAGGAAGGACACAGCCCTACCACCTGTCATGTGGACAGACCAGCCCAACACCACCCATACCTGGATACAGTTGGTACTACGACTGGGTCCTCCAGACGCAGCAGGAAGTCCCAGGGCATGTGTCCAACAGTCAGGACTCTCCAAGATTTGCTGGGTCCTATCCTGCAGCCTCCTCCCCTCTCCAGCTCAAGGGATCTCCCACTTCTAGCCCAGGTAGGAGCCCACCCCAGTGCAGGACATGCAGCCCAAGGCTGCTGTCTGCCCAATCCATCCAAGCATCCACAGTCAATAGCAGAAACCCTGGCCTCCTCCTCTTCCCTGAGATGTCTGGATCCTGCGCAATTTAAATGAGAACCAAAAACCTTGCATAAGGTATGAATGTCCAAGATGAAGGCTGAGCAGAGCCCAACTTTTGACTTAAAATGACTCAATGTTCCAAAGCTACTGATTTTTTTTTTGAGACCCAAAATAAGTTCAGAACATAACTACTCATGCAATAAGAATTTCCCATCAACCAATTGTTACAAGGAGCACTTTTTCATGAAAAAGTGACATTGTGAGTCATGTCCTGGTGGTGCCCATCTTGCCATGGCCAAACGGAAAAGGTCCATCTCAGCTTCTGGAGACTCAAGAAGGACACCAGCAATCTAACAACTTACTACCATCATGCTGGCTCAACTGCTTCCCTGGGGTCTTAACCTTTATGGTTATACAGTAGGCTTTATCAGCCTTTCACCCCCCGAGGAAACCTAGGCCCCCAAAAGTGGAACAAGACAAGGACAAACGGCTAGTGAAAGGACCCTTGGGACCAGTGGCTCAGACTCCCACCCCAGGCCCCTTGGTCCAGTTTAATGCACTGAGAGAATTTCAGTCCTCAAAGCTCAGTGCTGCGGATGTACTATCTCCTTAGAGATGAGCAAGTGCAAGCGGCTCCTACTCAGACAAGCCGGTCCTCTGTTCCTCAATCAAGATGGGGGGTCACAAAAGCAGACCCTTGTTCAGGGGACGCAGTCAAATGGCAGGAATTCAGATGAGATCTCTCACAGCCCCGCACAAATCATCCCCTGAAACCACTCTCAGGACAGTTCGCCAAGCTGTTTCCCTTTGGTCTTCGATGAAGGTGTCCACAAGATGACACATGGCAACTTACAAGATAGAGACTCCTCCTGCCCTGTCCTGGTCAGGTCTTAATGGCCAGGACAGGGATGTTTGTGTATCAGTTACTCAATGACCCACGGGCATCCATCTAGACCACTCTGGAGAACAAAGCTCAGCTGCCACACCACTAGCCACAAAGGCCCCAAACTCTATGGCTGCTGATCACTGAAAGACACATGCAAATCCCCTCATATACTGTACACTGTGGAATACTCCCAGCTCAGTGACATTCTGGGCTGGGAACACCACAGCCTCTGGAGGTTTTGCCACACCAGGGATAAGATATGAGGTTGAAAGCAGTTTTCTCATCTGTAAAATGGGGGTAATTGGCCCATTGGATGTGTTACCTGACTGTCACAAAGCTCCACCCACTCAAGGTGGGGACCAGACACTCAAAGCCTCCCTGCTGGCAGTAGGGCAGAATTACCCTGGAGGGACCTATCACCAAGAGTCCTCCTAGAGACCACTCCTGGGGAAACACACAGCAGGTAGTCAAACTGGGCATCTCCCATCACCTGGCCTTTCCTCGCCCACCCAAGCCTTCTAAATGGCTCTTGCCAGACCAGGGTACCCCTAACAGGCCAGATGTACCTGAGTAGACCTAAAGGGGAGGCCAGGGCCCAGAGGGCAGCCTCTCAAGAGACCTGGCCCCCAGGGCTGTCTACAACCCCCAGCAAATCCCCTCAGTCAGGAAGAGGGGGGATGGGGGCCGGGAGAACCCTACACAAGTTCAGGAGCCAACAGGCCATTCCTGTCCTCTGATCAGACTAGACTCCTCTGCTTCCACACCTGGGAGAGGGGGTGTAGAGATACTTTGGAGTTTTTGTCACAAAGAGTCCCCACCCCAGGTCAACACTGGGGAGCAAGATGGTTTCCAGAGGCCCTCATTTCACTCTCACAGTTTCCCAGGCACTCAGAGAATCCTATTCAGACCCAAATGTCTGACAGGTGGACAGGAGCATATGACCCACCCCTGCATTCCCCAGGGCAGAAGGGAGAGGCAGTCCCCCTTTTATAGAGGCAATTTGAAAACAGCCTGAGGACTATCCGTGCACCCCTGGCTTTTTCCTTTGGATTCTCCGAAAGAGGCTCTAGCCCAGAAGCCCCCAGGTCAGGAATTCCATCCTCAAACCCCACAGAGCTGCAATGCTAAAAGTGTTAATGGTGGGGGTGGGGTGGGGTAGGCGGGGCTGCAGAGACCAGCATAAGAATGGTCCCAGCAGAAAGTGAATGGCCCATTTCCATGCCACATCCAATGACTGACCTACAGGAGGTCCAGCCCAACAAGGTCTCACTCCCACAAGCCAAGAGAGCAAAGCCCTGGAACCTTCTCAGAGAGGCAGTCTCTAGGCCTCCAAATCCACCAGGGACCAGTGAATATTTCCCTAATTTCTCAAACCATACTCTTCGTCCCCAGCTTGCACATCAAGGGACTGGGTCAAAATCCCCTGGCCCAACTGTGATCTCCAAGTGAAATCCTACCCCACTCCTGATAAGGATCAGGAGAAGGATTTCCTGGGTCAAGAAACTACAGAAACCAGCCGCCTTGTTAGAAAATGGTTTTGGCATGGAATGAAAACAGTTTGGGCTTCTCCACCATCATAATTAGGTACAAATTTCCAAATGACTAGACCATGTGATTCTACTTAATTCCCCCACCCACCCCCCTTTTCAGAATAGTTGCAGTGAGAAAAATCTTCATTTCACTTAAAATTCTTCACTTTGGCTGCCTTTCACTCCTCTTCTTGACAAGTTCATCTCAGGCCTTTTTAAAAAACCAGTCAGTAGGTTTTCCCGCTTGAGTACCTCCCTAGTTAACTCGGGATGGCGTTCCAAAGTGTTAATTTTGAAAATGGCGCCACAACGACCTAGAGGAAATCTGGTCCTCCAACACCGGGCTATCTCTCCAGTCCTCGGGGAACACAGTCCCCAGCACCACCACTGCCCCCACTGCAGAGACCCCTTTAACTCTTGCAACCTTGGATCTAGCCCACCCTGCAACCAGACCTTCAAAACTCCACATTTACAAATAAACTGTTTTCTTAAGTGGCTGGGCTCCAGACTCCTGGAGTGAGCCCCCAAAATAGCCCCAAGCACATGTGTCCTAGGCGTGCCTTTTTATTGGGTCGCGAAAAGAGAAAGTCACTGGCCTCCAGCAGTCACAGAGGCCCAGCCCGGGAAAAAGCGCAGCACCAGGCGCAGGGTTTACTAAGCGGCCCTGGCCCGACAGGCTCCGTGCCCCTCAGGGTCTAGCCAGGTGGCCGGCGGGCCAGGCGCACCAGCCAGGGCTTTGCCCACCCCGACCAGTCCCGCGCTCCGCAGCCCGCACACCTGGCGGCCGCGCCGGCGCCCTCTCCGCGGCTGAACTTCTCATGACACGCGGCGTTTTCCTTAACTGCGAAAACAATCCCCCCGCGAGCAAGCAGCCCTCGGCCGCCGCTGGGAGAGAAAGTGGCGACTGGAGGAGAAACGCCTGACTCATGCGCCTGGGCGTTTATGGCCGAGGAATGGATTCTGACCTTTCGGTGCGCTTCGGAGCGGCGCCCGGCCCGGCCGCGCGGGGGGCGGCTCCGCGCAGACTCCCCGCCCGCCACCCGCGCCCTCCCCGCGCCAAGGGCAGGGGCGCGATTTACCTACGGAGTCTATCTCCAGGAGTCGCTGGAGGTCGCGGATGCTGTGGATCTCACTACGGGCCAGCCGCTCGATCAGCTCGCGGGGGATCTCAGCTTCCTGCAAGCAGACCACACGGTCAGCGCCCGCGGCGCGCGTCCGGCAGTCCAAGGCCTCCTGCCAGGCCCGAGGGGCTGCAGCGCGGCAGCCCACACGGATCCCGCCGGGGCCGTGGAGTGGAGTCCGAGACGAGGGTGGGGTGGCTGAGTTCCCAAGTTCTCCGCCCCCATCCTTGTCTGCCCTTTGCAAAAAGAGGCCCCCACCGCCGCCTTTACTGCTGGAACAAAAGCCCCCACACTCCAGCCTTCGCCTGGGGTGTCAGTTACAGGTCTGGGGGAGGCGAGGGGGCCGCGGAGTTTCTGGTTTAATAGTGAAATCCACATCTAGAAAAAGCGAGTCGAAATGCGTCACGGATCGACGACGAAAGTCGCGGCAGCTCTAACACTTTAATCTAGCCAGGGGCTTAAATTTCACGCCCTGGAATCCCGGGCCGAGTTCTTGGAGAAGAGGGTCTCCCCTCACCACACACGCGCGCGCGCGCGCGCGCTCGCCCCACCCGACTCCGGCCCAGCCGCGGCCCTAGCGCCGACTAGGACGCCCAAATCCAGCGGCGGCGGGAGAGGCTGCAGGGAAAGCGAGGGTTAAATATCCACCTCCGGCTCTCGGGTCCCTGCCCAGCCCACCCCCACCATTCGGCCTCCCCCACTCTCCCTCCCGGTGTTTAAAGGGAGTCGGGGGTCGCTGGGGGGCTCAAGCACTAAGTTCCCACGACAGAGGCTGTGGAAAGTCATTCATCACGGCAAAGCTCCTAGGGACTCGGGCGGGGGGTGGGGACGCCAGCGGTGGGAGGGCGCGGGCGCCTGGCCCGGCCCCAGCTGCCTCGCTCAGCCACCTGTAAGCAGGGCCCCGAGCGGGTCGGACTGCACGGGCCCTGTGCCCGGCGGGGCTTGGGGATTGCGAACCCGGGGCTGCGACTCGGCGATGCCCACCCTGCCCAGCCTGGGGCTTCCGCTGCAGCCGCCTCTACCTGTTTACTAGCCACCCAGCTTCCCTCCCAGGGCTCCACCGGCTCACACACACCCACTTCTTTGCTGCCCGCACCCCGTTACTGCATTGCCCGCCACGACCTGGCTACCCCTCCCCGAAGACGCGCCCGCGCCCCCCGAACTTTCTCCCCACTCTGCACCTCGCCGCTCCGCCGTCCCTTCCAGGCAGAGCGACGCAACACGCTGTAGACTCACTAGACACACTTGGGCATGGCAGAAAATAGAACCCAGTTGGGAAAATTTTTAAATTGACCAGTCTAGTACAAATCAAAATGCTTTCTGCAGAGTCTGGGGCGCCCGGTCCCGCGGGGGGCGTGCGCCGGGGGAACCAGAGAGGGGACAGGGCGCGGGGGTGGCACCCACCTCGGCCAGGGCATGGGCGAGGTATCCGCAGCCGAGGAGCAGTAGGCAAGCCCAGGTCCTCATCGCGTCCCGAGGCGCTGGCGGCTCGGCGGGGAGGCGAGGCCGCAGGGCGGGCGCTCCAGCCGGGCTCCTGTGGCGGTGAAATTCAGTACCATCCCTCAGGGAACCCGGCCCCGAGGAGGGTGGCGCGGAGAGCTGGGAGCAGGCGGAGCGCGCCCGGCGCGAGCAGTGAGTGCGGCGCCAGCGAGGAGGAGGAGGAGGAACAGGGAGAGCGCGCCTGCAGCGCCGGGAACCTCCTGGGCCGCCGAGTAGGGGGTGGGGACGGAAGGGGCGGAGGGCGGGGGCTGGGCTTCTTCCTTGGTGCGTTCCCGGTGCTGGCCGCCGCGCTCGCTCCCCGGCGCCGGCTTTAGGAGCGACCCGGCTGGTAATTCCGCATATTTGCGGGCATCGGCTCCGACAGGGACCCCGGAGCGAGGCTGGGGCCGCTGCCGCACCACCGATCACCTGTCTGGACGCCCGGCCGAGCCCCGGCTGCCGGCTCGCGCTCTCCCTGCGGGCTGCGGGCAGCTCTGGCGCCCACCGCCGGCCCGCGCTCGCCTCTGGCCTCCTCTGGCTGCCGCCGCCCGGCCGGGCACAGCGCGGCCCAGCACGGCGCGGCCCGGAGGCCTGCGTGCGCCCCGCCGCGGCGCGCCCTCGGCTACGGCGCTGCGCTCCGCCCTCCGCCGGCAGAGAACGGGCAGCTCCCGCGGCCGCGCCGCCTGGCAGCCGCCGACCGCCCGGGGCCTCGCTGCGCCGCCCGCGCGGGCCTGAGGGCGGGCGCAGGGCCGAGTCGGCGCCGATGCCGCCGCCGCCGCAGCAGCAGCAGCCGCGGGGAGAGAGGGAGGAGGAGGAGGGCGGCGCAGGCAGGTCCGGCTCGCCGGAGTTCTGCGGGCTCTGCAGGGCGCGCGTGTGGAGCCGGCCGGCGGCGGGGAGGGGGTTATAGCGCCGCCGCCGCGCCCCTCCCCCGCCCCCGCCCCCCGCCTCCCGCGAATTCCGGGCCCCGGACCCGCACCTCGGAAGCGTGCGGGGGTCCTGCGGCCGGGCAGGGCCCGGCCGCCACCGCTACTGCAGTGAGCACACTCGCGTTCACGCAGGCAGCTAAATCCATCAAAGCCCCGCGCCCGGCTCCAAGCACAGGCGGCAGGGTTCCCCGCGCGCCCCTCCCTCGAGCTTGCCCACCCTCCAGTGCCAGCTGCAATCCTGCGGCACCGGGCGGGGAGGGGAGGAGGCCGCCGCAGAAGCGCCGCCGCCGCCGCCGCCGGCTCGCCTCTCTCGGGCCCCAGCAGCAGCAGAGGGCAGCGCCCAGAGCTGCTGCGCCAAAAAGGGCACGAGAGCCAGCCCGGCCCCCGCCCCAGCGCTCGGCCGCTTTCCACCGTCTGGATCCAGGGCCCCTGCCTTCCCCTTTCCATAAAAGGAGGGGGAGTGAGTCTCTAGGGAGAGGTGGGGCTGGTTTAAGGGCGCGTCTGGGGCACTCACCTGGCGGCTGCCACGCGCCCCCGCCCAGGATCCGAAGCCTGGGCACCTGAATGAGGAACCTCCACCCACATTTCGAGGTGGGAACAAACCCAGGTCAGGGAGGGGTCTGCCTGCCTCATCCCTCTCTTGTGACCCCCGCGTTCCCCTGGGTTCCCACTCCCTCGCGGAAGACCGGGCTGCACCCTTAGCCGGGAACTGAGAGAGTGGAAAGAAGAGAAAGGAAACGCTCGTGAGGAGCTCCTGGGTTGTGCGTCGCGAGCCGCGGGGCGCACAGAGCGCCACCTCCGGTCAAGGCTCAGCACAGGGAGCGACGCGGGGGAGCGACGCGAGCAGACGAGGTCTGAGAGGGGCTGGACCGCTCCCCCGCGGCGAAAAAGCTGGTGTGCCCGGGCGCGGTGGATACCGATGGTCTAGACCAAGTGGGGTTGGACCCGGACGGCAGCATCAGATGCCTGCCAGTGTCCCTCCCTCGAGGGGGCGTACTTCTCAGGTACTAGGGCTGTGGGGTGGCGGCCCTTGGAGACCCCGAAGATAGACGACCTAGGCTGGAGAGTAAGAGACGCCCGGTGGGTGAGGGGCAGCCGAGAATTCTGCGGGCCCCAAACATCACCCACATCCTGTAGATGAACCGTGCCTCCGGTGGCAGCCTCTCCCTCTGGACTCGCAGGGAGGTGCGCAGCCCCGCGGGCGGCTCCCGTATTTCAAAATCTGAGTCGAGAGGGTCTTTGGGGGCGCGCGCCTTCACCCAAATACCTGGAGGGCGGGGACTCTCCCGGCGCTTCTGCGGCGTCAAAATAGCGCTTTCTCGGGTCTCCACAAGCCCGCAACCCTCCACCCTCACCGCGACCCCGCCAGGTGATCAGGAAAGCAGAACAAGGGAAAACTTGGACACGTTGAGAAGCACCTGAAAATCAGGACTGGTCCCTCCTGATGGAACCTTCTGCGACTTTGGAGAGGCAACCTACTGGATGGTTTCTGGAAGGTGGCCAAAAGCACACTGCCTGGACCCAGGTCAAACCCTCACCTTCTTATCCTGGGAGCTGTGCGTATCGTGTCCCGCCGAGCCGTGGGCTCCTCGAGGGCAAAGGGGATCCCAGGACACAACGTTGGGGTTCGAGGATCAGGTGTGACAGTGGGTATGGGAATCCAGGTGGAAGGTCGCGTTGCATTTCGGAAGGGGTGCCGCACCCTCCGGGCCCCAACCCCCTCATGGAGGCCGCTGGTTACTAGGAATCCTTCTTGGACGGGAGTTTCTCTCTGCTCCCTTATCCTCCTTGCACTTCGTGGGCGCCCAGCTGGAAATGAGGGCGGGGTGGGGGGTATCTGGGGACGCGGAAGGGGGCGCCCTGGGCCGGAGTCTGAGTGCGCTGGGGTCAGGGTGCACCACCCAGACGCAGGAGCTGCGGGGATCATGGCCCAGGTATCTTCTAATCGCGGCCGCTATTAAAAATAAAACCGCGACCCGTAGTCATAGCGACCACGACAACAGTGGCCGCCGCGCGGTGGCGAGAACTCGAGCGGCCGTGCGAGAGCCGCATGGGGGACTCGGGCACACGCGCCCTAAACTCCCAAGGTACCGTGGTGCGAGACACGGATTCCTACCCCGCCCCGTTCCTCTCCTCCATATCCTCAGAAAAGAGGAGAAAGCCGACCCCTAGACGCCAGGTTTCTGAGACCTGGAGAAGGAGGCACCGCAGGACAAAACCAAGAGGCGGTGGGCTTGGGGGTGAACCATGTCCGGGGGGCGGGGCTCCTTGCCCTCCCCTGACTCCCGCTTCTTGGAACGCTAATTGTGCTCATTTCAACTCCGGGAGAAGGGAGGTGAGTGAGTAGGTGGGTTCCGGAGCTCCGCCGCGGGAGGAGACAGTGCAACCGGAGCCAGGCCGACGGGATTTTGTGCGCGGGGGCCGCAGCACCTGTCCCGCCAGCACTGTCGGTGGGAGTGGTCACATGCTTTCTTCTGGCTGGGAATCGAGTTTCACTTCCAGCCGCTATTAGGCGGTTCACACGGTTCACTGCAAACATTTGATAATGAGGCTAAATATACTTTAGAGTTGGAGGAGGCGTGGGCGGCCGCTGCCCAAGCGCGTGGGCGCGGCGCTCCAGGCTCTGCGGGGCATCCCCGCCCAGGCTCTGCAGACCCAGACGCCGACCCGAGGTACACTGCCAGCCTCCTGAGCAGGGAAGACGCGGCCCTACTCCGCCCCCACGACAACATGCAGGCGCGCTTGCGGGAGGCTCTGAAGCGCCCGAAGTCAGCCAGAGTCTTGGACAGAAGAAGCGGACGCAGCGAGGAGCTCGGGAGGATGGGGTGGAGCTGTGGGTGAGAAGAGAAGGTGCACCTGGCGACCGGGGATGTCCGGTCGCCCCCGAGCTGGTGCTTCCGGTCTATCTCGGGCATCCCTGGCGGGCCCCGACATTCCCGTGGACCCGTAATTATGGTGTCAGGTTCTCCAAGGAGGACGAGTGGGGGCGCAACCAGGGTGACTGGCCGGTGTCTGCCCGTTGCTGGTTCCGTCCCGACACAATCCAAGACCAAAGGCACACAAGGAAGGCAGGCAGGGCCTTGGCCCTTCCTCAGGTAGGTGTTACCTAGCAGGGGGTCCCCTCGGGCAGGGAACTGGAAGGAGACAACCAACCTTTATTAAGAAACAGTCAGACCCCAGCTCTTTGTGCATCTGTGGTCTCATATTACCCTAAAACCCACCTCCCTCCATCCTCACGGCTTGGCCACTGCCCTTCCAGGGCTTGGTACCAAGAGGCATTCAATTATTGCTGTCATTATTGCTATTTATTAGTAGTAATGACTAACATTTACTGAGTGCTTGAACTGTGCCAGGCTGGTGCCAAGCCCTTTCGCTGTATCATGTCATTTCACACTCAAGTGACACCCCGGAGGCTTCAACTCCCTCCCATTTTGCAGGTGAGAAACTGAGCCCCTTTGCAAACAATGAGGCTCCCAGTTCCTGGGCTTCTCCATAAATACACATTCTGAATTACTTGATATCACTTGTTCCTAGGGTTCATAGGCAGAAATGTGAAGACTGATATGGCCACCGTGCAATGCAGTAGCCCCAGGACTGGAGTCCACACCCACCTGAGCCCCAGTCCCAAAAGGCAAGATCCTGCTCTGTCCCTTGACCTTGCCACCTTGGTCTGAATTGTCCCTAACCTGTCCTAAGCTCAGTTCCCTCATCTGGAAAAGGAAAGGAGGAATAGCTGTCACCCTACACTGTGGTGATCATAGTAGGTCAGCTCCCCCAGCCCAGTAGAGGTCCCAGCACATATCTTCAGACCACAGGGCCGTGACTGTGCAGGTGGGGCCATTGGAGGCCTATGCCCCAGTGTCAACTCGGGTCTCAGAACAACTGGCAGTGGTGTGACACCCAGTCCCCATTTATCTGTGGGCAAAGCTTTCTTGGTTCTGGCAATTAAGCCAGAAGTAGCTTCAGCCATGTGGGCTCGCTCCTTGAAGATCAAACAGGCCGAGTGCAGGCGCTAATTAAGTCATTACCTCTGGCCCTGAGGCTAAGGATCAGGCCTTTCCAGTTCAGGCTCCCCAGAGAGATAAGCTGCTTCAGAGTGGGAAGGCACCTCAGTGTCTCTGCACTCTCAACTCCCTATTTTTATTTCATTTTAAATACACCAACAGAAATGAAATTTAGTGTAGCACTTGAGCCCACAGTCATCCTGTGACTATTTTGTGAATGAAGACCTACATTAGAGGACACTTGGTGGCTTCAGGAAAATGTCCAGGGTCTAGGTCATATCCAGGGCAGAAGCACCAGCCAGATGTGGTTCCAGAGCATTTAAATGCAGCTGACCAGAATTTTGTTGAAAGGTCAAAACACACCGGCTTTAGAAGACAGTGCATGTAAAATTTTTCATTAGAAATTGTGTTAATTATAGTTTGAAAATAATACTTTGGATATTTGAAGTCAAATAAACAGCATTACAATTCATTTTGCCTGTTTGCTTTCACTTTGTTTAATGTGGCCACTAACACCTTAAAATGACATCTGGTTACATGCTATATCTCTTGGCACCCAGAATCCTTAGCTGCATGGTAGAACAGACAGATACGGAACCAGGAGAGATATGGAATGCCAAAACCTCAGGTGTAGGGACCCATATCTGGTCAACTCCCCCCACTGCCACCCCTCCCCTGCCTGAGTGATCCCTGAGCAGGTGGTTTAGCCTCTTGGAAGCACAGCCTCTTCTGGGTAACAGCCAGCTCAGAAATTTGCTTTGGGAAATATTCACCTGCTCACTCAACAGGTGAAGGTGCTGAGCTGGATGGGAGGTGGAATAATAGCATCAAGGACTTCCCAGAGCTCAGTTCTCCAAAGCAATATGCACACAAATAGGGGCGTGCCACTTCAGGTAGCCAGCAAAGAACAATCAGAGATGGAACCAGTCATGAGAAGCTCTAAGCCAAGCATTCTAGGCAGACCAATCACAGCAAGTACAAAGGCCCTGGGGCAGGGTCCTCTCTGGCATGTTCAAGAAACATCAAGGATAAGAGAGGGTATATAGGCAGAGTGGGGCTGAGGAAGGTAGGCAGGGACTGGAGACCAGAGTCAGGAGTTTGGGTTTTATTCTAGGGAGGACAAAGCCACTGGAGTGAGTCCAGGGATGTGGGAGGTATGATCCTCCACCATCCAGTTGGCAGTGAGTCACCTGGTTTGAATCCAAAACCAACTCAGGGCTCCTTCCCTCAGGCCTCTGTCCTTGACCATGGACAGGGTAGGAGGGGCCTGTGATCCCCGTGTACCTTCAGGGTTTTGGGGTTTTTTTATTATCATTTTTTTAGTTTAGTTTCTTTTTGGTACTGGGGATTGAAGCCAGGGATGCTCTACCACTGAGCCACATCCCCAGTCCTTTTAAAATTTTTATTTTGAGACAGGATCTCACTAAATTGCTGAGTCTGGCCTTCAACTTGCAATCCTCCTGCCTCAGTCTCCAGAGTCACTGGGATTGCAGGTGTACACCATCACCACTGGCTTCTGTTTGATTTTGATGGGACTTGCCACCAGGCAAAGACACAGGTGCCCTGGAAGAGTCAGGGAGTCAGGCTGGGCCTGGGCCCAAGGACTGGCCTGGACATGCCGGGCTGGCCACCACGGCCTCTGCAGAGAAACCAGGCTCCATCCAACCTCCAGAGACAGCCCCTAGCAATCGAAAGGCTTCCAGAGGAATCTGGAGCTCAGCAGCTCTTTTAAGCAGAAGCATAAATTGGATGGAGTCTCTGCGCATGGTGTGCAGAGAAACCAGGAGTACCCTGAAAAGGCTGGGTCTGAGGGGCAACTGTGAAGCCATAGCAAGTGCAGGGAAAGTACCAGAAGGTCTGAGTTAGGGGAAGCCTGCCAGAATCTTTCCATTGAAGCCTCATTTCCATCAAAGAAATGAGGAGGGGAAAGAATGAGCAAGAGAGGAAGTGGAAGAGAGGAGGAGCAGAGAGACCTTGCTCCCTGTCCTTTCACCACTGTGACAGGAAGAGAGAAAGCCACGGGCCAGCCCAGCCTACCTGGGTAGACCTCAAGACTCTAGAACCCAACTTGGCCTGGACTAAGGGATCAGGAGAGTATAGTGGTTCTTATAACATCAGGCTCAGGAGTGGCAGCATCAGGTATGGATGGATCAGGGTGCTCAGCCCATGTCTGTAGAACCAGTCTCCGGCCTCATCTGCCTCCTTCTTCAAGGTGGCCAAGCTTAGTGCAGCACACATCTCCTAGCTCAGCTCAGTCTGGGCATGTGACATCCTAAGCCCCCACTGTGTCTGGGAAGGAAGACACATGCTCCTATGGCCAGATCTGAACCCAATGTCCAGGCCTGTTTGGTTCCAGGAGAAACATAACCCTCCAGGTGGACAGAGCCCTGTGTCCCCTCCTGGCTTCAGATCTGCTGAGGGGCTTCTTTGCTCCATCCAGTCCTGCTCTATCATGCCAGGGGAGCCTTCTGTGGGGTTTGTGGGGGAGGCTCAGCCCTCTGTTCTGCATGACCTTGGGTGGTCCTTCCTTCTTGGAGATTTGTCCCCTGCCCTGTGAACACGAGCTTTGTACCCAGCCTGGCCCAGCACAGAGAGCCACTTTACCTGGAGATAGTCCCTGAGGGTGGAGGTGGAGTCCTGTCATAATCGCAGCCTCTCTGCTGCTTGCTCAGGGTGCAGGGAGGTGCAGAGCATCCCCGCAGAGGCTGCCTCTGTCTGATGGGGCAGTGCAGGGGAGCCATGCCGAGCCCTGTGTAGGAACACCAGCAGCAGGCTTCCCTGAGCACCTACTACATGCTGTCCTGCAGGTACCACAGGGCCTTGGCCTCGAGGGCGAGAAGGGGCTTGGAAGAGGGGAGGCTGTTGGCTGTGCATCTTCTACCTGTTGTTTCCCTCTCTGAGCCTCTGTGACCTCAAAGGTGATAAGGGGATAATAAAGCAGAAGTAGCTGCTAATTAGGGTTGTTTGAGGTAAGGCTGAAGATGCACTCGAATGGAGCCTGGCCTGTGGCCCAGTGTGCAGAGGGATATGTGTGATTGGATATGCGCACACTCAGAGCCCGGTATACAGCAGGTGCTCAACAAACAGAAGTGGGTCCCCCTGCAGTCCAAGGGTCTCCACCTCCGTGTGGCAGAGTGGCCCTGCCCTCCCCAGGACAGGTCTGTGTGCCTGGGTGACATCAGGCAGCCCCAGGCCGCCAGCTGTGAGTGACCCTGAAGTACTGCTTCCACGTCCACCCTTTCAGCCCTCAGGTGCCCTAGGGGCATAGCGTTCCTGGACCCGTGAATCCCAGAACAAAACACATGGCAAACCGTGTGCGCTGGATCATTTCTAGATCTGCTGGCACAACCTTCTGGATGGGAAGGCTGTGCTCCCTGTCTCCCTGCGTCTCCTCTTGCTCCATGTCCCAGCCTTTACGGTGACCTGAGAGGCAGCCATTCACCAAGTGTTTATTTTGTACCTACAGTGTCCTCTGTCTGGGACCCAGTGATCCCAGGGACACAGCCGTGAACAGCACAGTCCCTGCCCCATAGAGTTGTCCCGGACAGCGGAGGTGGGTAGAGCTGGATGACAAAAACGGGACCAGAGACTCTTCCGTCCACCTGTCTCAACTGGACGCCATCAGCTTCAGGGAGTTGGAAATGCTCATACCACAAGGGCCATCCCTGGGAGCCCAGAGACTGGCTTCAGGAGGGGTTCTCTGAGGTCTTCCGATTGCCATGTGGTGACAAAATGGCTGCCATCAGGAGCCCAAGAGGAAGGGCAAAAAGTCCTGCCTCTGCCTCCTTGTGGGGCTGAAGTAACTCTTTCTCAGAACACTTCCCTCCACGGGGAAGGCTGGGTGCCATTCCCGAAGCTCCGTGCTAGCCACCATCCTGCGGATGTGACAAGTCCTCGGCCTTGCTGACGTAAAACAGTAGGGCCTCCAGGAAGGGCCCGCTGTGCCTTCCAGAAGCAGGGACACCAGGGGCCCTGCTGGCAAAGGGGCTAACCCCTGTGGGTGATGAAGCCCCAGGAGGGTGATCCTAGCTGGTCACTCTCCCAAGGGGTTCCCCTCAAGGACACCGATGCAGCCCCTGGGGACCCCCAGCCTTGCCATAGCCTCAGTCTGAAAAGGAAGCACAACTTCAGGCCTCCAGCCGTGTCCACTTGCAAGGTCAGGGTGCCAGCTCCTCGACCAGCCACATGGCCTTCAGCAAAGCCCCTGAGAGCCTGGTCCAAGGGCAGCCCCTGAGTCCCAAGACACAGGAGTGAGCAAGTGATTGGCAGAAAGCACATAGAACAGCGCCTAGCACCGGTGGGCCCAAACCACAGGGCAAACTCCCAGCCCTCCCTCCCTCCTGGGACTCCTCCCGCCAGAGGAAGCCCTGAAACCCTGCATGCACCTGGGGGCCTCCAAAGACCAGTGTGGATGACCCAGCCAGTCCAGCCATGGACTCCAGGGACACAGCAAGCATGCTGAGCTGAGAGGGCTTGTCCCAGGCCTATACCAGGTGGCCTGAAGGGAGCCCTTGATCCAGGGCCAAGAAACCTGAGGTCTTCCAGGGGGAGGCAGCAAGGGAGCCCAGCCCTGAAGGACAGCAGCCAGTGGCAGGAATACCCCCAGGGCAAGGATCTTTTCCTCCCTTCTAGTCCGGTCCCACCCACCTCATCCCAGGGACCTTCCCGACAGGGCAGCTCAGCCTCATCCCCTCCCCTGCCCTGCAGGGCACGTCAACAGTCTGGAATGCACTTTCAATTCCTCTGCCCTCCCCTCCCCCCTCCATGCCCATCATTTCCTGACCTAGCCTGGCCAGACCCAAGACTCTGAGCCCTGAGATCTCCTGTCATCCCATGGGTAGGCAAGGAGGAGGAGGGCTTTGGGGACAGGGGAGGAGGGTTTTCCTGGAACATCTCACCCCAAACCCTCAGATTCCCTCTCAGCCACCACCAGGTCCAGGGAAGGCAGCTGCTGCAGCAGACACCCAGGGAGGGGCCAGGTTTGCTCAGGGTCAGGGCCAGAGGGCCATAGTGGCTGACCAAGACCCACTCCATCTTCAAGTGCTGTCCCCCTCCAGTGCTGGGGCTAGAACCCAGGGCCTTGCGCATGCTAGGAAAGCTGTACCACTGAGCTCCAGCTCCAGCCCTTTTTGTTCTGAGACAGGGTCTTGCTAAGTTGCCTAGGCTGGCCTTGAACTCGCAACCCTCCTGCCTCAGCTTCCTGAGTAGCTGGGGTTACAGGCACACGCCAACACCAGCACTCTCTGGACCACCTCCTGCTTTCTGGTGGCCTCCCTGGAGGAGGTGGCAGCTGGGTCTGCTGCTCCGCCTCTTGCACTAGAGGACCCACCCTAGCCAGTTCCATGGGGTGGTGACCAGGACC
The DNA here is from genome assembly GCF_902686445.1 of Sciurus carolinensis. Taxonomy (NCBI): domain Eukaryota; kingdom Metazoa; phylum Chordata; class Mammalia; order Rodentia; family Sciuridae; genus Sciurus; species Sciurus carolinensis. Next base: position 15,578,542 of record NC_062230.1, on the reverse strand, counting down.
ATAAATAGGCTGTCCCTGCCTCTTGGTGGGTTGCTTCACAGGTGAGTCCTGTGGTTTCAGAGCCCTCTCCCCTGTCCACCTGTCTGCCTCAGAGGCTCCCCAGCCCCTCCTGCTGGGCCGGCACCTACATCTCTCTTCCCTTGGCTGTGGCCTCCTCTGGGAGCTGGACGGCTGGGTGTGGCTCATGGCAACTCAGCCGGCCAGAGTCCAGTGAGGACTGCCCCCTCCCCGCATCCCGCTCTTCCCAGTCTCAGGAGGTCAGATGAAGTCAGCCCTGCTCACCGCCACCTGGCTCCTGGCAGAGGCCCCTGCAAATAGGGTTTGGGTGGTTCTCCCCGCTGACTTGGAAGAACTCCCCAGCTGGGGTGGAGAGGACCCCCAAACCAGTGTTCTGCAGCCCTCGTGGCTTCTCCACCTGTTTACACGCTCACCTGACCTTGGGACCCTCAAGCACAGTCCTGGACTCCTTACCCCAGGAAGTCCCTGGTCAGGTTCCACAGCCCCAGGCTAAGCCATGCCTTCTCACACAGCTCGGAAGGCCCAGGCACTTCTTGCTGCCCACTGTAACCAGGGCTCCTGTAGGCAGAGCCTGCTGCCCCAGCTGCTTCTCAGACCCGACACCCCCACCAAGGGAAGGGCCCGGTGAGCTCCCGAGGGCTGCGCCAGCCCTCCATGGACGTGCCGTAGGGCAGGTCCTTGTCCATTTCCAGTACTCCCAGTCAGCCCTGCTCCACTCCCAGCCTAGAGGCAGAGATGCAGCCATTAGCCCAAGGACAGGCCTTCACTGCATGGGACATGCAGGGTAGAGGAAACAGACCTGGGAAGCCAAGTCCCTGCTCAGCCCCTGCCCAGCCCCTGCCCAGCCCACACAGCCAGAATGTGGCACAGTCCCATGGCCCTCGCCTGGTGCTGATCATTGCGCCGCACAGCTTCCCACATGGGGTTTCCTCCACCCTGGGGTATTCCCAGGGGACTCCCAGGGAGGTGTGGCTGCCCTCTGAGGAGGAACCTAGCCAGTTCCATGGGGTGGTGACCAGGACCATAAACAGGATTTATAGCCTGAGGACTGGCAGAGCTGGCCAGGGCAGGCCTGGGCTGGCGGGGAAGGCCCAGACCCAACATCCCGAGGCCTCCTTGCTGTGCGGCCTAGCAGGTAACCTCCCTGCTCTGAGCTCAGCATTCTCATCTGTAATTGGGCCCCACAGGGCTGCTGAGTGGATTTGGGCCCCAAAGGGCCTCAGACACAAGCCAACATGGCTCCACCTGCTGATCTGGAGAAGATGTGGGGAAAGGACAGGGGGCCACCCTGCAGCCCCCGGTCCCATGGGCTGGGTGCCCTCCCGAGGGCTTGTGAGTGAGTGAACGAGTGGGTGGATGAAGGGACAGGCAGTCAGTGGCAGTGTCGCCTCCTAAGTGGTATCAAGGTGCCTTCATAGGACACTCAACACTCTGCTGACACTGGCATCACATGGGCTCTGGTGACATCATTGCTGGGACCCAGGAACAGACTTTTGAGATCCCTCGAAGGACCTGGTGGACCCTGCTGGAGGAAGCAGCAGGAACTGGCTTGCCCCTCTCTGGTCCTCCCCTGAGCAAGGGGAAGGGGCCTCAGCACCAGAACCCCATATCCTGCCTCCCACGCCCCAACATAAACATATCTGCAGTTTGGGAGGCCACACTGCATAACCAAGCCTGGGCTGAGAGGGCTCCTGGCCTCCACCTGGTTGACTGGGATCAACCTCCCCCCGGGAGCCTGACCAGTGTGATAGTATCCCAGGAAGGCCTGGGGCACCCCAACTCCAGGTGTCCCCAGGCTTTATGGAGCAGACACACCACCCTGGCCCTGTCTGAAGCGTCACCTGCAGAATCCATTAAATAATATAGTAGTGCTTTTAGGATCATAAGTACTGAACGACACACTTGGATTGCAGACCAGACCCAGGGCAGGTGGCTTCTGCTGGGACATCACCACCTCTGCAAACAGGCCCCTGAACAATACCGAATGTCCCTCACTGGGACCAGAATGGGGGACCTGCAGCTGAATGCAAAGGTGGAAGCTGGCAGTGGACAAGCCGGGCAGCAGCTAGCCTGGAGGTGGGACCAGAGGCAGCATCCAGGCCTGTGCCATGGCAGCCACATGCAGATCAGGGTGGCCCTCTTGGAGCTGCAGCACCGGTATGCATGAGCTCCACAGCTCATCTGTCCAAGTGACAGCAGGACATGATGTCATTGGATACTGCATGTAGCAACAGCTCTGAGCCTTTGGGTTGCATCTGCATCTGAATGTACAGTCTCATTTCAAGCTAAGGTCTAACTCTGGAGGCAAAAATTCCCACTTCAGAGATGAGACAGTTGAGGCTCAGAAAAGTTAAGGACACTGTCTGATACCACACAGCAGATCAGAGTTTGAGGCATAACACAACAGCTGCGGAGAGGTCAGCAATCACAGGCTCCTTGCCAAGTGGGTTCCTGAAATACCCTGGCCTAATTTCTTCAACAAATGTTTGACCAAGGAGGTTGGTGAGGAGGCTGATTGTCCAAACCATAGGGAAGTCTCTAGTGGAATGATGCTGGGCTCTGTCCTAGAGGGAGGCCTGACACTCAGAGGCCTGCCCCAGAGCAGACCCCCAACTGTGGCCAAGGTTGACAGGGCGGTTGGGGGAAACTAATCCAGTGACCTTCTACCCAACCAAATAAAAGTCTTCAATGTGGATTTAGAAATCCACTGTATATATGCAAGATCTGACTTTGTTAAGCAATTCCCATGAAAAATTTCTGAGGACCTTGGTGGCCCGTCAGAATGCCATGAGCCTCAGGTCTCTAGGCCCAGATGGAGAGTCAAAGTATCCCTGCCCTTGGGGTGCGAGTCAGAACCAGCCCAGACTGATCTGGAAGCAGGGAAGTCCTTGGTCATTTGGAGGTGGGGCTGGGCAGCTTCCTAATTTGGTCATATCCCAGGAGGCTAGAGAGGGATGAGAGAGGTCAGCACAGCCAGGGGCGTCAGCCCAGGCTTCCTGGCAGCGCAAGGAGAGAGCAGGCCCCAGAGACCCTGTCTGGATCGGAGAGTAGAGCCCTGGAGGCCGGATGCAGTGGCCGTGGGAAGGCAGGACCCAGGTCCCCAGACACAAACTCACTCCCCGCCCCAGGCCCCACGAGGTGGGGCTGCCTGTCTCCCCTGGCCCCTCACAGTGAGGTGTGGCCCGCCCTCACAGTGAGTCACCACAGTCCAGCAGGTTCTACTGAGCCGGGGAAGGTGAGGCTGGGGCTGTCCACAGTCTGGAGGGGCCCCATTCCAGGTCATTGTCCCCACAAGACATGCAGGTGGGGTTCTACCCAGCCTCTTCTGGCCAGTAATGATCTCATTTCACCATAGGGCTTTGATGGATCCTTACACCCATTTACAGATGGGAAAGGTGAGGCTACAGAGCACCATGCTAGAGGCAAAGCCAACACAGCCTGGATGACTTGGGGAGGGTTACTGAGCCTCAAGTGACCAGCAGCAAGAGGCAGCCTATGGCTGCCCTGGTGTCTGAACCCTCAGAATGCATTTCTGAGTCCCTTGACCAGAGCTTCAGCCTCCAGAAAATGCTTTCTGGGGAGCTAGGCCACCTCCCAACTGTTGGCAGCACGTGAGAGGCTCAGACCTGAGAAAAAGACCAAGGAGGACAAACCAAGGAATTTGTGACTCACAAATCTGTACCTGGTCCTCTGGGTAGCCTCCAGGATGAGGCTGCCCAACACTGTGAATGGAATTAAAACCACCGAGCTGTGTGCTTGGCAAATACATTGGGTCATGAATATGTCACTATGATTAAAAAAAGAAAAAGACCCTTATCTACAAAAAATTCCAGACGGAGACCTCCCGAGTCGGGAAGAGGTACCTCATTGCACGTTTAATAGTTCATGCAGCACTCAGCAAGACGAGCAGGAGGGCACACAAGTCCACAGAGCCCACGACACAGGCAGGATGGGCACGGCCAGGGCGCAGGGGGCGCTGGAGGCCAGCGGGAGGGCGCCTCCCCAGGACCACACGGCAGGGCAACAGGGAGTTGGTCACATTTCAACAGACTCAGCGCTCCCTCAGCTCCATATCATCATGGCACTGGAGACAGGTTTAAGAGACAAGCCGGTGGATGGTTTCGGGGTGTGGGACCTGCGACTGGGTTGACTTACTATATTCCCTCACACCTAGGGAACGGTCAAGGGACACGGGGCTGGGACTCAGGCTGGACGTGGGCAAATCTGTGGGGAACAGCTAAGAGGGACTCCCGTTCCTCTAACTCAATCCAGATGTCTCTGAAAGCTCACTTTCCCTCCAAGTCTCTCAGACGCCCCTGGGCAGAGAAGTGACCTGACATTGTTTTGGCTCCCTCAACTCCAAGGAATAAATGACCCAGCCCAGTGCTGAGCAGATCCTGGAAATTCCCAAGCTCAGTGGTGTATTCTGCCCATTCTGGGCACCAACCAGTGAGAGGCCATAGGCTAACCAGCTGCCCAAAGGCTGGTGGGTGTGGTTGGCCCACCTGGGGATGAACTTTCCAAGAGGTGAGGACAAGCCACCAGACTCAGGCTGGCTCCTCCCAGTGCTCTGAGCACAGAGTGGTCTATGGGTCTGCCTGAGGCCTGTGGACTGGTCCCCTGACAGGAGAAGGGGCCCCCGGCTTCCTCTGGGCCCTTGTGGGAATGGGCCTCAATTTCTATCCCAGCCTGAGTGTCCCTCAAGGAACACTCCCATTGACACAATCTGTCCCACACTTGTGCCTAGACCTGATAAGCCCGGTCTCGCAGGGTCCGTAGGGCCCCAGGGTGGTTTCCTATGGTTCTAGGGGACAGAACTGTAAGGTGGCTGGAAGCCCTCATGCTCCTCCTGAGCCTTGGTAGGACCCAGAGCTGGCGTGATCTCCACAACCTGACCTGTCTGCCCCTGGGGCTGGGGACCTGACAAGCACGGCCCAGGAGATGTGGAGAGGGTCAGGTGGGCCCCCTAAGACAAGGGGTGGACAGGAGGAAGTGTGTGGGAGGGGAGCTGGCCTGTCACTTCCCGGGTCTTGGGATGTTTGCTTGCCCTTTGTTTTTGATATGCACACGGTGGTTATTTATTCCAAAAAAACGAGTCCAGAGGAAGGGGAGGTCCCGTGTAGGGATGCCAGCCCCATCCTGCTACCTCCCCATGACTCCCAGACCCCAGACACAGGGAGCAGGAACTGCAGCCACACAGGGAGCGCTGCGGCATGGGCGGGCTCAGACGGTGAGGGAGATGAAGCTGTTGTAGCGCTGGATGTTTCTCTTGAGGATCTCGGAGCAAGGGCCCAGCACGCGCTCAAAGCGGGGCCGGTCCAGCTTGACGCACTTGAGGGGTCCCCGGGCCACCACAGTGGCTGCACGAGGCCGGTTCAGCAGCAGTGCGATCTCCCCTAGAGGAAGGAGAGAGGGTCAGGCTGAGGGCCCCAGGCCAGGGCCTTCACACCCCCTCCTTCAGGGCCAGACCCGGAGAACCACCACTTACCAGTGCCAGTGAATTTGAATTTCAAATACACAAAAAATTTGTTAGTGTAAATATGTCTCACAAAATATTTGGCACACACACATAATTTTTTTTTTTTTTTGCTATTGGGGAATGAACCCAAGGGCACTCTATCACTAAGTCACATCCCCAGCACTTTTTATGTTTTATTTTGAGACAGGGTCTTGCCAAGCTGCTGAGGCTGGCCTCAGACTTAACTATCTTAGCCTCCTGAGTTGCTGGGATTACAGTTGCGGGGATTACTGCTGCACCCAGTGGGATATATTTATATAAATAAGCAAAATATTCATGGTTTGTCTGAAATTCAAATTTACCTAGGCATTGTCCTGCAATTTGTGGAGCAATGTTACATGCAATGGGCCCTGTGGTATATGTCCCAGGCCTCCCCCATGATCCAGCCCCCATCCGTGGGAGTGCCCAGGTGAGGCCAGGCCTCCCTCAGGACCTTTCATCCCCCCACACAACGCAGAGCTGCAGGAAGCTGGAAGCTGGTGTTCCCTGCAGCCCTCGCCCAGGTCCTGCCCTTGCTGAGGTCATGAGGTCCCTCACAGCAGCACTGCAGGTCACTTATTCCCATGCAGCTCCCTACCAGGACCCCCGACGAGATGTGGTGGCCTGTGAAGAAGGGACCCCAACTCACCGAAGTAGTCAGAGGGCCCAAGGCGCCCCACCTCCACGTACTCCTCGCTGGGGGACCGGCGCTGGAGGACAGAGGCTGTGCCCTGCAAGAAGGGGGCATGTGAGAATCATCAGGCTGGTGGTAGGGGTGTCACCCCACTGGGGACCACATGGTGGGGGTCACTTGCTGGGGTTATACTTGGGGGTCACGCAGTGGGGGTTGCCACCCCAGTTCCTGTCTCCTGCCTGACCTTCCCTTCCCATGGTGCAGCCTTGGCCACTACACTTGCCTCCCCTTCTCTCCCTGGACACACACAGACTCAGGACCAGATGGGCCTTCCCAAAGGTTCCTTCCTGTCCTGGCCAAGTCCCTGTTTTCATTGGGACTCACCAAGACCCAGCGCCACATCTGCCAAAATGGCAGGCTGGAATTCTGGGGATGTTCCCAAGGGGTCAGTACTTTGTCACAGGCACCAGCGCTTGACGCTGACCTTGGATTAAGACTCAAGGACAGGAAGCTATCCAGCCATGCTGGGGCTCCCCGGGCAGTGTGGTCTCAGGGTCATACACCTGCCAAGCAGTGTGGTCCCCTCCTGACCCTCCACGGGGGAGCGGGGTCTGCAGACATTGCCTGCTCAATGATTAACGCAGAGGCTGGGGGCAGAATATCACCAGACACTGCGGAATGCGGTGCACGTTAGAGATTCGGCGAGGGCATACAGGGCATCTGGGAGGCCACACACCAGACTCCATGTGTCCCCTGGGGCCAAGATTCCAGTCCCGCTTGAGCAAAAGTGTAGGCTCTGACCCAGTACTTTGGACAAGTCCTTCCTGTTGGAGACAGTTTCCTCTCCTGTAGCCTTTCAGGCTCTGGGGAGGGTGGAGAGAGGCTCTCTGCATCACCCAGTCGAAACGGCCAGTTTTAAGGTTTTAACACTGACAAGGGCAGCATGTGAGGTCAGCCTCCAAGGCTGCTCAGGTTTCACTCTGACCAGCCCCAGCCAGAGGCCCTTCACCACCCACAGAGCTGTGCCTGCATGAGGCTGCAAATCCCATTTTACAGCCAGAGAGACTGAGGCTCCTGCTGCCTGGCCCTTAGGACCTGGGGTTGGTGTCACCCAGGTCCTCAGGGCTGCCCATTTATAGCCTCTGGTACCCAGCAGCTGGGTGCCCCTCAGGGCACCTCACTTGATTTCAGGGGAGCTCAGTTCCTCTGGCTCACCTGACCCAGCCTCACCAGCCCTGGCTAGGCCGTGCCTGGCTTAATGAGTAACTCCTACCTCTCCACAGTCTGGGAGAAAAGGGTCAGGGCCCTGTCAGTGCTCACCATGCCCACAATCCCCAGACACCCCTCAGCAGGCTGTGAGCTGGATCCAGCACCCAGTTCCCTCCAGGCACCGGCCACTCAGCTCCTGGGGTCTGCCTGTTTATGGATCCAGCTGATGATGGATGCAGCAGGATGTGTAAACATCAGGCCTGGTGCCCGCTGGGGACAGGAAGGGAGCCAGCCCCTCCCCACCCGGGTGCTGGCACTGGCCCGGGCAGGTTATTTTTGTTGATGTTACTGGGATTGAACCCAGGGGTGCTTAACCCACTGAGCAACATTTTCAGCTCCTCATCACACTTTTTTTTTTTTTGAGACAGAGTCTCACTAAGTTGCTTAGGGCCTAACTTGCTGAGGCTGGCTTTGAACTTGCGATCCTCCTGCCTCAACCTCCTGAGCCACTGGGATTACAGGCGTGCGCCACTGCACCCAGCGGTCATTCACTTTTTCTAATTTGCATCTTGATGAGTCTTTGTCAAAACGCCTTGTATCAGTCACAAGGTGAGGCAAAGGGACACATTCAGGGCTTGAATCCTTCCTGCCGCACCAAGGGTGCTAGGCTGCAGGGGAGTGCAAATCACCACCACCCTCACCTTTCCAAAGATGGCTGCGGCTTGAGTTTGGCTGCCCAGGTAGGGGCTGAGAGGGACTCTGTGTGGGTCCTGGGGCAGCAAAAGCCAGATTATTGCAGACACTGAGCTGCCCCCAACTTCCAGGACATTGAAGGGTCTCTCCATGCAAAACCACAGTATTAAAGAGAGCTAAAATTCCCCTCTCGGGCTGGCCCCTCACCTCCCTGCAGCAACCCCCATGCCCACCCTCACCCTCCACACAGCTCAGCAGCAGACAGCTTCCACAGCCTCTGCCCACTCCCAGCCCTGTGACTGGCAGCCTTGCATGTCCCACTAGAATGGACAAGGACTGGGAGCGTGTCGGTGGGCCTGGGGATCCCCACCCTGGGATACCTGTCTCCACCAGGGCTCAGCATCCCAGGAATGAGCAGAGGGGGACTTTGGAACCAGAAGACCTGTGCTTCAGTCCCAGGGCTATGCCATACATCTTGGTGATCCATCTTACCTCTCCAGCCTCAGTTTCCTCACCTATGGTCACAGAACCTCCTGAACAAGACATCTATGGGGCCAAAATGTACAAAGAGCACTCACAAGGTAAGGATGCAATAACCAGAGTAAGGAGCAGGGCTGGCAGGCTGCCTGATCCTGTCTCGTCCTCCAAGACAGTGTCATGGGTGGCCTGGCCTGAGGGTCCTCATGAAGAGGAGCAGGTGTTCCTAGCACCCTCCCCACCCGCTCCATGGACCCAGACACTGCAGGAAGAGAGATGCTCCTTGGTCTTCCAGCTGATTGCTGCTGCAGGGCCCATACAGTGGCTGATCTCTTGCCCTAACTGATCCACCATCCTGGGCATGGACCACAATGGCAGGTAGTAACAGTCCCTGCCTTGCCATCTGCTCCCAGCTCTCTAGGCAGCTTTATCTAAAGACAGGCCAGCCTCTCTGCCATGGAAAGATCCTGGAAGAAACACCCATCCAAGGTCCGTGTCCCCAGCCACCATGGAAGCAGGTAGACACACTGGAGGACGCGAACATGGAGTTTGGGACTGGAAAAGCACATTTGTCAAAACTCTGGGTCACATTCTCTAAATCTCTCACTAGGAAACCAGGTCACAAACCCACAGAAGATCACCTGGAAGTGGAGAGGGCTTGGCAAGTTGTCACTCCCACTTGAGCATGAGGTGTGGGGTTACTGACACTCCATTTCCCTTCAACTATTTTTACTTCTAAAATTTTCTACAAAATTTGCTGGGCACAGGGGCACACACCCATAATCCCAGCGGCTTGGGAGGCTGAGGCAGGAGGATCACAAGTTCAAAGCCTGCCTCAGTAACTTAGTGAGACCTTGTCTCAAAATTTAAAAAAGAAGCAGGTGGTGGGGTGGGCTGGGGACGTGGCTCAGTGGTTTAGCACCCTGGGTTCAATCCCCAGCATCAGGAAAAAAAAAAAAAAAACTCTACAAAATCAAAAACCATAAAAGGAACCCACAAAGTTGTGACTTGTGGGAAGCTGTCCTTATTTAGCAGAATCAGACTAGGTTGAGCCATGGGACGCAGAGGCCTGGCTTCTATGAACTGCCAGGAAGTATGTGGCACTGCACGTGGGAGTGGTTCCCTGTCTCCTTCTGGAATTTTCCCCCTAAATGGATGGCTCCCCTAACTCCACCCTATCCTGTCCATCACAGAAGAAGCTCCTCCCAGTCTTGCCCCCTTTAGCTGGGTCTTTATAGATAAAAGAGAGTTGGGTGACTTGAGGTCAAATGTTGAAAAGAGGCCAGAGCTGGTTTGGCCAGACCTGTCACAACCTCTCTCATAAAAGGAGTATTGGCTTTCGTGTGTTTATTGAGTAGATAAGTTTTTTGGGTAATAGATAGAAAAATCACCAACATCCTCCTCCGGCAGTCAACCCTTTCCTCTTCCACGTGGGACATGGCAGAGAGGAGCCCGACAGTGACTCTTGGGTGGAAAGACAGGCCTCCCGCTCTCCCTTTTTATCTCACCACTGGCCTGGCCATGAGCCCCGCATGCTTCAGGCTCTGAGGCCCAAGATGGCTGCCCAGCCAGGGTAATGGGGAGTCCAGGAGGACACACGCTGCAGGCATGGACCCCCAAGTCCATCCACAGACTTTGCTCAGTTAGGCACTAGAGCCCTTCAGTGTGTTCTTCTAGGCCCGCCTCGTTCATTAGCTGAGGATCTGTTGAACAATAGCTCTCGGCTGAGCACAGTTCTGGGGGTGGGAATACAACAGGGAACATGATAGATGTGTCCCTATCCCTTTGGGATCAGGATCCCTGGGGAGGACAGTCATCAAGGGTTCAGATGCTGGGAGGGCAGGGTAAGTCAGGGAGGGGACGATGGCAAGATCTTACCCCAGCAACCATGCAGCCAAGATCTGGATAACAGGAGCCAGGCAAAGGAGCCAGGGCCCGTTGGCAGCAAGGATGGGCAGGGGACCAGGTGATGATAAGGATGCTGAGGAGGAACAGTGGCAAGGTCTGCTCACTACTGTGGGATGGTGACCTGGACACAAGCCAGGCTAGGCACAAGAGCCCAAGTCCATTGGAGCCTGGTAAAAGCCAACACCACTCAGAGAAGAATGTGGAACCGTGATATTCCTGCAAGGGAGCTGCACACACATGAAAAACGGCTGTCTCACAGGGCCACCGATCAGCCCAGACCACACTGGTACCAATGTGATGTTTTAGAAGAAGCAAACTATTTGCTTTATTTATTTATTTATTTATTTACATTGTGGATTGAATCCCAGAGTGCTTAACCACTGAGCCACATCCTCAGCCCTTTTTATATTTTTTTTTTAGACAGGGTCTCACTAAGTGGCTTAGGGCCTTGCTAAGTTGCTGAGGCTAGCCTTGAACTTTCAATCCTCCTGCCTCAGCCTCCTGGCTCGCTAGGATTATGACATGCGCCACTGCAACTATTTGCTTTTTTTTTTTTTTGGCAGTGCTGGGGATTAAACCCAGAACCTTGTGCTTGCAAGGCAAGCACTCTACCAACTGAGCTATCTCTCCAGCCCCACAACTATTTGCTTTATTTAAAGAAATGTATTTCAAAAGAATCTCAGCGGCACTACCACACATAGACTCGCGCCTCACTCCCTTGTAATTGAAAAGTGAAAAGAACAACAAGGGACCCAGCATGGTGGCTCTTGGAGGTGCCGGGGGATGGGCTCCCAGAGGCTTTCTCCTGACACCTGCAGAACCCATGCAGATGGCGGCCTGTGCCCAACCACGGCTCCTTACCCAGCAGTCCCCAGATGGGCTTCAGGCTGTACCACTGACCCAACACATGCAGAACATGGCACACATGTCAAACAGGACAGATCATAACCAGGGCGTGAACACAAGAGTAACAGAGAAGGTGGGTGGACACCAAATGCTGATTCTCAGGGTCACCACACTAGTGACAAATTCCCACCTCTAACAAAAATTCCCAAGAACTGGAAAATTCAGACTTAAGCGAAGCCTGTAATGTTCACATACACCTTTCATTTGCCTTTGTGTCTCTGTATTTAAGCCCAAGCAGAATCCTACATGTGAACACACGCACACACCCATGTGCACACACAGAACACTAAGCCTGCCACAACTATGAAACCCCTCCTAGGTGCTCAGTGATTTCCTGAGTATTGATCCCAAGCACACACCTTCCGATGTCTGTAGAAAAGCAATGGTCACAACATGACTTTCCACACTCAACTATAGTTTCCTTCCATGAAAATCCACTTTCTGCTCTCTAAGGTGGGGACTTTTCAGAGTCCACAAATGCAGATTGCAAATGTCTTAGAACCAGCAGAGCAGTTTCTCAATGGTTCACTTAAGGAGCTGCGCCTCGTGCCTGCAAAGGAGCTCTGCTCAGCCTCCCTCGGCTCAGCCTTCTGAGACGGGGGTGTGTGCACGTCCTGGGAAGGACTGAGACAACACACCTGGCTGGTGAGCAGCCGAGGTCAGTTTTTGTGCCAACATTTAATGGGTCCTCCGTGAGGTCTGGGGCCCTGGCAAAGGCATGGCCCAGCAGCTTCTGTGGGAAAACAAGACTTTAACATGGATTCCGGCGCCAGGACTCTGAGGAAGGGAACAGGTGCCAACTCGGCACTGTCAGCCCCCTACCTGGGGACCAGAGTGCAAGACAATGAAAGCCCCACGTGGAAAGGCCCTTATTTCTGCAGAACTGTTTGCTTGGTGCTCTCTGAGGCCAGGGACTGCCCATTGGATGGACACAAAATGGCTGTAATGAAGCTCCCAGGCGCTCCAGGAAAGGAGGGCGGAGGCAGTGCTCAGGTGTCCCTGAGCTGTTTGGTGAACTGGACAGCAGAGTCAAAGGGGCTGTGGTCACTGCTGCCCATGTCAGGTCCTGCTCCCAATGCCCTTCTGCAGCCCAGTTTCTCCCCTGCCATCTGCTTGAGAACCAGGCCACACACAGGCCCCAAGCGGATATGGCCATGAACAGTCCTGCTGTGTGCCAAGGCGGGCGGGGGAGAGCAACCTGGACCAGCCCTAGGGCAGGGAGGTAGCTGGCTGTCATCCCCCACCTGGGGTCCCTGTGGCCCCAAGTCCCGAGTGAGGCCCCCCAGGCACCTGCTTCCTCACAGACATCCCTCACCCAACCATGCCAGTCAGTGGCTGCTGAGCACAGCCCATTCTGCCTCCCAAGAGGCTGGAAGCTGCCCCCGACCTGCCCTTCCACCACCATAGTCCATACCTGCCATCTGCGTAGTGCCAGAGCCCAGCCCCATCTCTGCCTCCCCATCTGGATGGTCAAAGAGGTTCCCAAAAGAGCTCTGGGGTCTTTGTCATCCATGATCTCTTTCAAGGCCCTCAAGGCTCTTCCCAAATGGGACCCAGCAACATTTTGACCTCGACTCTCCCCAGCCATGGCCTGGCTGTGTTCAACGTTGCTCTGTGATGCCTGGCCATCTGCCCCACAGTCAGGGTGCCCCCACCCCATCACTGGACAGTAGGCGAAGACTCTTTCAACAGGTTGACTAGTGTGCTGGACCCAGAGGCCTCACAGGTGGGGAGGTGCAGTCCACAGCCTGCCCCAACCCCGCTGTCAGTCCCAAGAACCTGGGCTTTGAGGGACACACCCTCTCCCTCCCCAGGGGCAGCTGGCACAGGGCAGGTATGGGCAGCCAGGCCCCCAACCAACCTGGGGCTGACCCCCGAGTCTTGGTCCACTCCCGTACCTCAAGGTTGGGGCACAGAGGCCTTGTTCCCTGCCTCCATCAGATACCCCAATTTCCTTTTCCAATTAGGGATGGATGGGCCTGAAAGTCCTTGACAGGCTGCCTTGGCTGAGGCTGGGCCTCACACAAGAAGGAAAAGAAAAGCAAGCAGAACCCCTGAGGAGAACCTAGGCATGGCTGTTCACACAGGGTTCCAGCAGGCAGATGTGGTGTTCAGACTCAAGGGTCCTGCCAGACACTGCAGCCTGTAGCCCTGGGATGCTGGTATGTGCATGTGTGCACATCAGTGTGAAAATGGTGTGCGTCGGTGTGTATATGAGTGTTTGTGTACATGAGTGTGCACGTCATGGCCTGTGCACTGCACACTGGAGAGTGTGTGTGTATGTGAGTATGCACTTCTGTATGTGCATGCTTGTCCACGTGGTGTGCACGTGCAAGTGCATGCATCAGTGTGTACAGAGGCACACACTGGTGTGTATCTGTGTGCATGAATGCACGCCGTATGTATATGTGTCAGTTCCTACATTGAGTGCACATGAGCACATGTTCATGTGATGTTTTAAAGTACAAAAGCAGGAACAAGGTTCAGCTTGGGGAAGGAGGGTGACCCATCCCAGGCTGTGTTCTGTTTCTTTATGGTTTAGTTCCCAATCAAATAAAGCAAGAACAATTACAGAGATGCTCTGGCTGTCCCTCAGGGGCCACGTGCACTGTTGGATGTGGGGGGCAAGGCCAGGCAGACCAGTAACCTAGAGCAGCCTTTGCGGGCCTTGGGGTCTGTACCAGCAGATCTTTCTATAAACCTAGGAAGTCCAGGGAAAGCACAAACCCTGGCCCCCTGGTCCCTGGCTGGGTGTCCCTTAGATCCGGAGGAGGGCAGGTCATCTTGGAGCCCATCCTTGGCTAACTGCAACCTTCCTGCAGCCCCCTTGAAGTGACCTGGGCAGCAGGGCCCAGATAAAGTGCTGCCTGGACCCTTCAGAGCCCAGCCCAGGCAGTGCCAAGTGTCAGCCCCTTCTGCACAACAGGAGTCTCATGCCCAGAGAGGCTGTGGATACATGTAGAACAGTGGAGAGCACCACCCCAAACAGGAGCAGAGCAAGGAGTGAGAGGAGTCTCTTCACTGACCCTGGCTGAGCCTGGCCCAGCAAGTGGGAAGAGAATTCACACTCCCCTCCAGAGTCTTTCCCCCTCCCTGCAGCCAACTGCAGGGAAGGGTAGTAGGATAGGCCTGCACCGCCAGGTAAATCCAAGTGGAGACTCAGAAGGCCAAGTTCAGTATACAGCAGGACATCCTCTACGGGTCACTGTTGGCTCTGGTGGGTGACTTCCCAGGACAAGGAGCTCAGGCCTGTTCATGGTGTCCCCAGGCCTGTGAGGAGGGGAGGAGAGGAGCTGCACCCTAGTAGTGGAACCCACGACCTGCCACCAGCGGCCACAGCCTGCTCAGCAGCCTTGCTCTGGGTCAGACGCTGTGGCTGCAATGGATTGTGAGGCCCCACAGATGGACTTGTCCAGGACTCCGCATCTGTTAGGATTTTCCCGGCCAAAACATGCGTCGCCATGGCAACGGTCTGCGGGTGCTTCGCCCCCCCTTACCATGGTGCCAGGAGCCGCGTCCGGGGTAATCCAGGACCTTGGAATCCTGCACACACATTCCACATCTGTCTAGTCTGGACGCCTGCATGTCGGTGGGAAGACGGGTGGCAACCAGGATCCCAAATGTCTGAAATGGGAAGCCTAGGCCTGAGGGGTCTGCCTGGTGTCTGGGAAGCCAGGGACGAGGGAAATGATGCTTTGTGCCTTTTTGGGGGTACACTTTCTATAGTGCCTCTCACACTGACAACATCAGAAAGACGAAACGGGGAAGACATTGTCAAGAGAACTGCACACGTGGGGCCGGAGGTCTCTCTCCTCTGAGCAGCGCTCTGCCTCCATCTTCACCCATGCCATGTTGTCCTCCCGTAGATTTTTTAAGGGGCTCATCGCTGGATGCGAAGCCCTGAGCTCAAGGCTGACCACCTTCTGCAGCTTCCCGCCAGCTCCTGCCCTGCACGGAGTTCTCAGATGCCTGGATTCACACAAAACCCAGCTGAGTCTCCAGGGCACAGCCAAGGCGCAGTACACATTTGGGAAATCAGCCTGTCACTCCAAGGCAGCTTGGTGTGGTCGTCTCAGCCTGGGGCACCAAGCTCACTGTGGCTAGAGGCTCTCCCAGCTTCCCATGGGCTGCGGAATAACATCCAGCCCACAGGGAAGAGGCAATTGGGATTGTGCTCAGGACAGGGCCTATGGCACACAGGCCAGGGGGGTTTGCTCACATTGGGACTTGGGATATGCAACTCTTCCAGCCCCTGTATGATGAGTTGTCCTGCAATGGGAAAGGAAATGGGACAAGAGCCCATGGACCCTCTTGGTGACTATGTCCCTCAGGGCTGCCCAGGGCCCCCAGAGAGTCTGAGGCACCAGACAGACACCTGGTGTGATGAGTCTGAAATTCCCAAGAATCCTGATACCTCATCACAGTTACCCACACCAATGTGCCAGCAAACACCTATGACAGTCCCTCGTACCAGACACAGGACCCAGAGAGCTTTCCCAACTAGCTGGAATCGTGTGGGAAAGCTCCTCAGCCAGCCCAGAGGAAGCTGTAGCTTCACTGCTGGAGAAGGTAGGTGTCAGGGCACCAGCCAGGCTTCCCTGCTTCTAGAAGATGCTGGGATCCCCCTCAGATGGAAAGAGCAGGTACCGCCCATGTGGTTCTGAGAAGCGACAGGACCCTTGTGGAAGGCTCTCGCCACATGCTCTGACCCCTAATAGGTGGTACAGAGGTCTTCCAGTGGGTCCTGGAAGGCCAGAGCAAGCTACTCAAATGGCCTCAGGAGGTCAAATGGGAGGCTCCCTGGGGAGTCAGGAAGCCAAGGGCAGGGATTCTGCAACGCTGGAAGCCTCCCCATCAGCTCCCCCACAACCAGCAGACTGTGGCCTCGGGACAAGATGCGACTGCTCTGGGTCTGTCTGTCGGCAACATCCAAACAAGCCATCTTTCAGCATCTACGTCTTGACCCCTTTCTGCCACCATACCTGGTGTCTCATGCGTCTGCATGTGCTACCGCATGTGTGACCCTTTTCAGCCTCCTCTTTCTCCACCTGGAAAACTCCTACTTGCACTCCAATACTCCCTGCCCACCTGCATCCTCCCATCTGTTGGTCACCTCTTCTTACCTACACCTGCAATGGTTCATCTGCAGACCTTGAGTCCTGCTGCCTCTTGAGCTCCCACATCACCTAGGTGTGACTGCCCACCTCTGATTGACCCACTTCTTCCCTGAGCCCTTCTACAGTTTATGCTCCATGCAAAACCCAGTATGAACTCTCAGCAAGTAAGCCTCCAACCCCACACAGCAGCCTCACACCCAAAGTAAGACTGGACATCCTATCCCTGGCCAGAGGGTCCTCCATCAAACTGCCAAGCCCTGAACTTTCCCCTGCATCCACACACCCTGATGGCTCCCACCTCAGATGCCATGGCTCCCACCCATGGCCCCCTCCTGCCCAAGGTCCTGATGCCCACCAAGCTCACACCATCCCAGGCCCTGCCTCACTTCCCTTTAAGCCCTCGCGTCCTCCCATGCCACCTCACTTCCTGTAGAACACAGATGCAGTGGGGTTTGTCTCGTGTCTGGTGCTCAGCTCTCTCCAGCATCAGGAACCCCACAGGTAGGGGGCCCACAGTTAAGAAATACATGCAGCATGGACCCACATAGCTCCTGCAGGCCCCAAACCCTCCTCCAGGCAGTAGTCCTGAGGAGGACACATAAGAACCAAAAGAATGGCACTAACAACTGTCAAAGGAGCAGTGGGTGACAAGATGCTCCAGGAGTAAACCTGTTGGTGAAGCTGCAGGGCCACAGTGCCTGGAGTAAAGCCAGCGGGCACAGGTCAAGGCATGAAGACCCTGAGCAGCACTGGACATGTGCCGAGGACTCCTGGATACTCGCATGTGGGAGCCTCCTTCTAAGTTTCCAGAGTGGCCTCTGGATTTTGAACAATCTGCCATTCGGGGAACGTGGAGGGGGTTGGGCTCTGGCGAGGGGAGCGTTCCCAGGCCTGAGGGCGGCTGTGAAATGTGTTGTTTTGCAGTTGCTTCAACATTGTGGACATTCATAAAATTAATTTGCTAAGTGAGGAGATAAATCCAATCTAGTGTTTCTATGGCAACGCCTCCCAGGCCTCTGGCTAGGAGCAAGCTGGGGAATTTCAGCCTCCAGATTTTATGGGGAACCAGCTCTGGGCCCAGCTGCCTCCAGGCGCTACAAGGTCTCAGGCCCAAATTGAGGAATGCACAGCGGGAACATGAGCCCCTGCCCAAATCCTCCTTCATTTTCCTGGAGAGCACAGTTGGAGATGTGAATTCTGATGAGGTCACAGAGCAGCTGAGCAGCCTGCAGCCTCCCCCTACCTGACATGTCCTGTACCCATACTACCCCCCCCCGCCAGGCCCCAGTGCACCTCTCCTGGGGAGGCAAGTTGAGCATGTATCTTGTCAGACACAGGGATAGTTCCTGCAGTCCCAATGCTGTTCCCCCAGTACTGTGTCCCACCTTGAGGCTCCTTGGCCCAGGGTGGCCCAACTTCAGGATGCAGAGAGGTGTGGCATGGGAGACAGCAGGGCTGGCCCCTATCCACTGGTGCCATGTCTTTGTGCTGCACCTCCAGGTTCACATAGGCGAGCTTGAAGAGGGTCAGTTCTGCCACTATCTACTGGGAATGTTCTCCAAGAGTCCTGGGGTTAGTTGTCTGAGGGTTTGGCAGATCCAGCTGCTCAGACAGCCCGTGTGTGTGCACAGAGCTGTGAGACAAGAGAGATGCCTCTGTCTGGTGGGGGGCACCTCTGCAGAGACCCTCCAGATCATGTAGGCTGGGGATCCTGCCAACCTGCTCCTCTTGCTGATCACCTCCAAGAAACTGGCTATGGCAGAGCTTGGTCCCCTGAGGACAATTTCCTGCAGATTTGCCCACACATGGTGGAAATCAGTCCCCCCAAAAAACCACATCTTCCAGCAGAGCAGAGCAAGGCATGCACAGGCAGTTACTGTAGCGTCCTGAAGGCCCCTGGGGTCCACCCATTAGGAAGCCCAGGGGACAGAGTGAGCCCAGCAGATGGAGCAGGAAGAAAGATGGGTGAGAGCTCCATGTTCCAGCTCCCCAGGATGAGGCCTCACAGGAAGGATACCTGTGACCCATCAAGGGCAGGTTTACAGAACACCTTTGAAGTGTACACCTGCAGAAATGTGACAACTAAGCAAGCAGCTGCCAGACGGGGGACACCACACCCAGTGGAGGGAGGAGAGTCAGAGGCTTCTCCACGTGTTGCTCCAGGAAGACAGGGAGGCGGAACCCCGGGAAAAATCCTTGTTGCCAAGGCAACCACTTCAGTACTCTTGCAGGGTTGAGAGAAGCGGCCTTGGTTATACTCCAAAGGCCACAGTGCTGGTGCTGTGAAGAAAGCCCAGCCTGCTCCCTTGTCCCTCAGTTAGTGGGGCATTCCCAACAACCCAGCAGTCACTGCCAGAAGCGGCGATGGCCCCCGCTATCCAGTTGCCTTCTTGGAGACTTCTTTGTGCAGCTACCCTCGGAGGCTGCCAGAGCATTGCAGAGAACCACAGGCAGACTCAGGTCAACCAGAGGCCGAGGGAGAGCGACCAGTGGGCAGGAAATGCAGGAAGCTGTGCTTGTGAGATGCTGTTGTTCTTGGATGTGGAATCCGAGGCACCAGGTGTCCATGCACCCGTGATGCAAGCTGGCCGTGCAGGGAAGAGCTCTGGGAGCAGGAGCCAGCTCAAGCCCGCCCTGTGTGCTGGGCAGATAGATGGGCAACCCCTCTGCTCCCTCTCTCGGAGAAGACTTGGAGGGGCCTCTCTGCAGGACATAGCTGAGTACACAAGGAACCTACCCAACTCCTGGCACACCCTAAACCTCCCCACACCATGATCAAGGACAGAGTCACTTTCAGTGACAGCTTCTTCTCAGTTCCAGAGTCAACTTCCTCTGTGTCCTGTCAAGATGCACTCAGTGACCCCAACCTGTCACACATATTTGTGTGATTTTTTTGCATGGACTCTTGGCTCAGCTGGAGAGCCCTCAGCCACAGGGAATAAAGGATGACTGTCCACAGTAGCCAGAGTCACTTGCTCCCTGTCTCAAGACCATTCAAAACGAGGTTGCAAACTCTAAAGACCCAGGTACTGTAGAGACTGCTGATCAGGCCAGCAGGGATGGAGATGGGCTGCTCAGCCCTTTCTAAGGGGTGTCTACCTCTCAGACAGGGATGAGTCCAGAGTGGCCAGATACAGACTTCTAAAGAAATGAAAGACCTAAACTTTTATGAGAAATCACCTGGTTTTAAGATATCAACAACGAATTCCAATGTTTAACCAAGCACCATGCTGGTCAAGTGCAAATTTGCCTCTGGGCCAGGTTCAGCCCACGAACACCAGTTTCTTATCAGAGGATGTAAAATAAAGACATGTGACTTCACTCACACTGTCCTTTTCCCATGGCAGAAGGGCCAGCAGAGCATCCCACTGCCTAGGTAAGGACAGTGTAACCCAGGAGAGCTGTTCAGTCTCACCATCCTGGAGTTGGGCTGAGCAGCTCTTTCTCAGGAGGCTGCACCAGGCAGTAGCTGGGCTGGGTGGCCACCAGAGAGCACGCCTGGCTCGCTGTTGGCACTGAGCACTCAGGGCTACTGTGGGCAGAGTTCTGTTATGGAGGATCCCAGAGCATGGTGGCTGGACCTCAAGAAGAGGGCCCCAGAACCAGCCCGAGAGGCTGTGGATGAGCAAGCTTTTTGTAACCCAGCCTGAATGTCTTCCTCTTGCATCCCATGGGCCAATTTCAGATCCAAGGGGAGGGAACTGAGTGCACTTTTCCATGGGAAATATAGCCATGAACAGTGGCCATCTTCAATATTTCAAATTTTGGGGGTGAGGGTGGGAAGCTAATGGATAAGCACAAATCTCCATTTACTCACTGGCCCCTATACTAGAACAGTGTCACACCAAGGACACAAATGCAGAGACAGAGCAGTCATGGAACTTCAGGGGGGCAGGACATGACTTCGGGAAGATGGCCAGTGGAAAAAGAAATACAGAGACCCTGGTGGCAGAGGGTCACTGGATAGCTCATGTAGGTGACAGTTGGAGCCAGGGCCTGCCTTCAGTGGGGATGCCACTCATCGTCCTCTGTGTTCCTTAGAGACTGCGGGATACGAGTGATTTTCTGCTGGACTATTTTTGGAATGGCTATGCTGGCCCCAGGTCCCTTCCATAGTAAAATAGCAGCCTCAGAGAAGTCCTGCGTGGAGCGGCCACTCACCCCATGTAGAGCTGACAGAGCAGCAGCCTCTGCCTACACAGGGCTGGGACAGGCCTGGGGGAGGTGGGCGTGAGCCTGTGGAATCCTGTGGGTGCTGAAGTGACAACTGGGCCTGCTTCCCTCTCAGGACCGTAGACCGGAGGCCGCTCCCAGCACCGACCAGAACCATAATTTGCTCTACCTGTGGTTTTATTCTTTCCTCCTCTTTTCTTTTTAAAGAAAACTTGTTGTCGAATGAGTCCCCTACCCTAAGGATCAAGAACCTCCTGAGGATTGTCCCCTGGGAGCCCTCCAGGAGCCCTTCTGCAGCTCTCTAGTGCACGGGTTGAAGACCAGCCTCACTCACGCAGTGTTCCACTGACCCACATCCATACCGCTGAGCTCTGCAGGGGTCACTGCCCCTGTCCAGACCCATCCTGGGGCCTCACTCCAGGGAAGAAAAAGCCTCCAGAGGCAGTGCAGGTGCCAGGGGCTTTGGTCTTCTGCTCTTTCTCCTACTCTACTCTGCAGCCTTCTGGGTCTTTCCTGAGGGGAAGACCACAGTGAGAAGGGACAAGGATGGGAACGAAGAGACCTTTAACATGGCCCTGGGAGGGCTGGTGAGTGTTCCAAAGCCCAGGAGCCCAACAGAAGGCCTCCGGTGAAGTTTCCATTCTGGATCTGCAGGGCCCTCCTCCTGTGGTCCCTGCCTCATGACCTGTTTGACAGAACAAGTGTCCACACACAGGGTTCCACATCTTTAATAATGCAAACGAATTTTGCTTCTGTTTGTTATTTCAAACAAAGAACCTGACTCCTGAGTTTGGTCATATTGGCCAAACACCCAGGGAGTTGAGCTCTTGGCTCAAGTCCATTTCCGGTCAACAACCCCACGATGACAGTATTGGCCATGCAAACTCTGCCATGAGTGAGCTTTGCTCTTCTCTGGAGGGCTGGAGAATGGGCAAGAGAGGATGTGAGCAGGGGCTTCCTCTCACCTTGAGGACCAAGAAGAAGGAATCAGGACACTTTTGTACTAGGTTCTGCAAAGTCAGGAAAGCTCAGGCGAGAAGTGCATTTACCCCTCCCAGGGTTGGGGCTTCCTCCAGGGTGGAACACAGCCCCAGGGTGGATGCAATGGTCAGCTCTGGATAAAGCTTACCCACTTTAGTGAACAGGGAGAGGTGGTCCCCCCGTGGGGACAGTCACCTCAGATCAGGAGCTGGAATTCCCTCAGCCATCCCGCAGCAGACGTTCACATACAAGCAGCTTATCTCACAGATCCTGTTCTCACAACAGTGGCACACCCATCTCAGGAAGTGTCCAGGGTGGCGGCCATGGATTCCAGCCCCTCCAGCCCCCCACACATCCCGGGGCCTCTGAGGAACCAGTGGGCTGCTTGCCCTGCTGAGGGTGCAGTGTGGGCCGTGGTCAAAGTGACTCATACACTTTGGGCAGAGAAATTGACCATCTCTTTTTTAAACTAAACTTTAAAACTGGGGCTCGTTGTAGATTTATGTGCAGTTTTGAGAAATAATTCAGAGATCTGGCACACCCCAAACGTACGCAGGTCCCCCCGCAGCAGTGTGTTGTAAAGCTTTCCGTGGAGCACACCAGGGCTGGACAGGACACGCTCACCATCTCACTCTGGCTCCCCAGCTCGGCCTGCGCCATGTGCGTGTTTTATGCAGCATGCTCACCCGTGTGGGTCTAGGTCTCCATGATGATTCTTGAGAGACACACCTACATCCATGGCATGTACATGAGGCCACCATCCAACTAGCCCCAAGTGGACTTTGGTGTGGGGCGGACTTTCGGGTCAGAGTGGGATGAAGCCCCAGGGCACTCAGGCAGCTCTGTGACTGGCACGGCGCCCTTGGGGTACCGAGCAGGGGTACTCACCTCTGTGATGATGTAGAAACCATCCCCGGGTTCTCCCTGGACCACAATTTTCTCTCCATCTTCAAATTGCACAGGCTCCAGGGCATCGGCCACAGTCAGGCGTTCCCACTTCTCCAGGGACTCTGTAGAGGACAACAAGGTGTCAGGGCTGGCCCCTTGTGACAGCAGCTACTCTCCTCAGGATATGGCTCTAGAAACTCCCCTGGTGGACTCCCAGTTGGTGAGCTGAGTCACAAGTCAGAGGGGAGAGCAGACAGTTGGCTCCTGGGTGCTTCTGCACTTGGGACCTGGACATCTTGCTATTACAGGGGATTCATGTGCACACAGCTCACACCCCACCTTCTACCAGGAGATGCAGTTGGAAAACACCCACCACCAACCACATTTTGTAAATAATGGGCCCTGCAAACTGAGTCTAAGTTAACTTAGTATGAAAAGGCTTTAACTTATGGCCAAAAGAATGGGGATGCCTATATTTTTGCAAACAATGGAGTCATGACTGAGCCCTACAGCTACTAAGCAGCTGAGAATAATTCAGAGTGGTCAAAACAGCACCATCGTTTGCGGGCTGATCAAAGACCCTGGCACTGCACAAATGCCGCTGTCCAAGAAGAGCAGGCCTTCCACAATTTTAGGCCAAACTCCTAATTCCAAAGCCAAGTTTAACTTTAAACATTTGCAAACTCAACAGCGCTTTCCACCCTTCTCACACCATCCCTTCCTGACATTATCCATCCCTAACACTCAGAAGGAAGAAAAGAATAATAATGTGAGACTTTTATAAGAAAATCATGATCGCCTGATTATTTCTTTTTTGGTGAAAGAAATTGGCCTATACTTAGATGCTATCTATGTAGGTCAGTTGCTAAAAATATTTTTTAAAAAAGCATTTACTTCGGATCTAGGTTGGTAGGGGGTTTCTCTCCCTAGGATCTGCCTGTGCTACACATTGCAAAGCTCATTGCTGCCCAGCTAACCCCAGGACCACAGGAAGCCACCCAGGGCTCAGGCTGCCAAGTGCTCAAACCAGGGAGTGCAATCCTGAGTTGGTGAGACCAGAAGCTGTTGGGATGGGTGTGTGCCCTCCAGGCCACACACCACACGCCTGTGACTACAGACTTTGCAGTGAGATTACAGCTTGTATTCAGGAGGAAGCGGGGGTAGAAAGGGACTGTGCAGGAACATGGCAGGTTTTATTTACTGATGTCCTCACGAAGGATGTGGTAAGTTGATTTCAGTTTCTGAGATCAGTTACTTGAGAGTTCATCTCCACCTGTTTGATTAGCAGATATTTTTCCCCATGATATTTGTAACCTGCAATAATCCAAGGTCTGGGAATAGGGATTGGAGCAAGCTCAGTCTCCCAACAATTTAAAACCTGGTTGAAAACCATCAGCAGAAACCGTAAAGGACATGGCAATTTCTCGGCCCTAATTTTTCTTAAAAATGTCTCAAGGCTCTGAGGAGATTCATAAAACACATTTATTTTTTGTTTTTTCTTTTTTTTTTTTTTTTAACTGCAACTTAGGATCCTTGTCCCTTGAGACACAGGGTGCCATCAACCCTGCATACTAAAACGCAGTGCTCGGGCTACAGGAGTCTGCCTTTCAGGGTCCCTCCTCAAAGGCATTTCCAACACTGATCATGTGAGCAGGAGAATGCAGGCCAGTGTCCCAAGAGGTGCTGCAGGCAAGTTAGCCTGCCACCCAGCTGCACATTTGAGAAGGCGCCTGCAGCACAGAAGCCCCTAGAAGAGACTCAGTGACCTTCACCACCTGAGTCGGCCGTTCAGGGCTGGGAAGTTTTCCACGCTGGGTTGGCCTCCAGTTTTTATGAGGGGAGGCTAGAAATGGAGGCACCAGGTGCACTTACCTTTCCTGCATGTCTCAGGGGGGAAATGCCCTGTCCTCAGCAACAGACTCCACCCAAGCCAAGAGCAGACCGGCAAGGGAAGGCCAGCTGCCTCCCAAAGGCAGCCACCACACAGTGTCCACAGGCCATGTTTGGAGGCCCTTGTGTGGCTTGTGGTGACCAAGCAGAAGAGGGGACCAGAGTCCTGTAGCTATTCCCCTAGGGCCCTAGAGGAGCCAGTCACACTTGGGTGTGGCATTCATCAAAGAAAACAGATGAGTGGACAGGGCCAGACAGGTGTCTAAAGGCCTGAGACATTAAAGGGAAGAAATCAGCTCCACTCTCTTTCTGCCTATACCAGGCTGAAGTCCTGGGGTGGTCAATGGGGTCTCCTGGAGGACAGAAAGGGGTCTGGGTTTGGCTGGATGCCTCCCTGCAGCTGTGGGCTTGAAGAGCAGCAGCAAATGAGTGAATTGGCAAGTGACAATGGTCCAGGCAGCCACACCACCTCCTGCTCAAAGGTCAGGAGACCCAAAGGCAAAGGATAGGGAAGTTTCTGGTTTCCATTTTGCATGGGAATAAAATGTCCCTCTCTCAGCCCCTGAAAAATCTCAGAAATCAACTCAGGAGAGTGCTGACTTTTTCTTTTGCCAGGTATGACATATCTTAAAAGTCACAGGACAAAAGCCAGACGTGGAAGGCCACATGTGCGATCGCACTCAAATGAAATGTCAGAGCAGGAAAGTCCACAGACACAGGCAGGGGACCCATGTGGCCAGGGTGGGAGAGGTCAGGAAGGGCACTAATGGGGGCAGATTTCTGCTCAGGTTATGACTAAGTGCTGGGACCAGAGCTGATGATGCTCAATATCGTGCGTGTGCTCTTTTCCTCTGAACTGCACTTCTTAAAATGGTCACGTTGGTCTCTTCTATGTTATGAGTATCTCAACATTTCATGAAAGAATCCAAAGAGGATGTGGTTCAGGGCAAAGTCCTTCCCCAGGAAACCACCATCACACTGAACTTGTGAATTCGTACTCACGTAGACACACACACACACACACACACACACACACACACACACACGCACAGAGGTCTTTGGCTGCTCTGGGGCTGGGTGTGTCACTGCAGGTGGAAGATGCAAAGAGGGGCAGGTGCAGACCCCGTTTTTTGCCTCCCCAGCCAGCTTCACTATGTGCAAAACAGATTCGGCAGTGTCCTTCCCACACAATGGCTGAGGGTGCCCACCTGAGTGTGCCAGCCCAGGGTACACCTGCAGCCCCTGCTGGCTTCCATATCCCCCAGGGTACAGACCACTAAGTGCATCAAAAGCACAGGGATGTCACTGGGATAGCTATGCTTGTAGTAAAGCAACCTGGCAGGAGAAGAAGGCCAAACTTGCCCAGCTACTGGGAAGCAGAACTGGCTTCCAGTTCAAAACTAACAGACCACTGGGACATGAGGTGCAGGCCTGTAATCCCAGTGAGCTGGGAGGCTGAGGCAGGAGGACTGCAACTTCAAAGCCAGCCTCAGCAACTTGGGGAGGCCCTAAGCAACTTAGTGAGACCCTTTCTCAAAATAAAAAGAATGAAAAGGGCCGGGGGTATAGCTCAGTGATTAAGTGTCGTGGGTCCAATCCATAGTTCAAGAAAAAACAAACAAACAGAGGGACCAAGGGTGACAGCATCAAAGGCAGTGGGAGAGCTGGGCTGGCACATATCCAGAGGGCAGAGACACGGATGGAAGAACTGTCATGCCACAGACCACAGTGTGTGCACACCACAGATGTGTGTCTGTGCATGTGTCCACGTGAGAAAGTGTGTGTGTGTACACGTCCCTGTTAACCTGCTTAACACCAAGCATGCGTAACTTGCCAGCCACATCAGGAAGGGAAGGCATCTGGGGTTGGAGGGCAGGTGCTCACAGGAGGCCACAGAGGCCACCTGGGGATGGGCAGAGCCACTGACCTAGGATGGAGACCTTGCTGAGGAACTCTTCATACATCTTCCGTTTCCTCAGTGTGCTGCCCTGTTTGAAAGAAAAATGGAGAATGTGGGTCTTCAGACCTGAATCCTTTCAACATTTCCAGAGGACTTCCCCGGAGGACTATGAACTCTGAACTCTTCAGAGTAGGCCCTGGAAGTATCCCAAGCCCTGAAAGTTGCCCATGGCCATGAATCTGTGCCAGCCAGACCATTTCCTGCTCCCAACCCTCTTCCTCCCTGGTGTCTTCTGAAGGGGCTTCCATGCCCCAAAGTGTGCCAGGTTTTAGGGGGACCTGATAGTACACCCTCAGGGTTCACACCCTATATGTGTTGTCCCACACCAAAGGAGGCTGACCTGAGTAATCAAGGGGACACTAAGGAGATTTCCAAAACTGAGCTGTAGAAGACACTATGGCACCTGCCACACTATCCCCATGATTCAGAGGAGGAACATTGCCACTTGTCAGCCACCAGCACCATGGGAACAAGCCAACCCAGAAACAATCCTCCATCCTTCGTACTTTCTGGTGACCACAACCCCAGAGAGTTCCAGGTCAGAGCCACCCAGTTAAACTGCTTCCTGTAGATCCACAGAAACGGTGCCAAATGCTACACTGCTGTTGGAGGCCGCTAAGTTCAGGGGAAGTTTGTTACTCAGTGATAGCTAACTGTGATGGCCAGCTAACCCTGATCCTAACAGAGATGGGACAAGTGCTTCTAAGGCCTGCAGGCAGTTGGCGGGCAGCCCTCCCAGCTGCCTCAGACATCCAACAGTGGCCAAGGAGGCTCATCATCCTGCTTGACCATCGGCGAGATGGCACTGACATCCCCACTAGGCTCCTCCCCACACCCACTTGCGGTAGCCAGACCCTCCTGGTCCCTGAAGCCAAAGCTGGCCTCGGACACTGAAGTATATCCACCATCGGTTACTAAGTAAGAATCTGTGTTGGAAGATGCTGGGCAAAGGGAGGTGGATCAGACATGAGAGGCACGACCCCTGACACACAGAGGGCCCACAGGTGTCCGTGGATCTCTCAGAACCTCTTGTCTCTGGAGAGGCCTATTGAGAGCATCTGCCCCTATCTAGTCAACAGCCTCACCAGAGAGAGTGGAAACACAGTCACATTGGGTGTTATTTATAAGTGCCCTGTGCAAGGCAGGTTCTCAGCTCTGTGTACGTTGTCACAACTCACCGTGGCCCCAAGGAAGAGGAGAAAGGGGACAGGGGAGCACAAGTCCACATCTGCACCACTGAGTGTGGGGCAGGGTCTCCTGCTCCAGGCCCTCTCCCAACCCTTCAGGCCACCCACAAAAGATGCAGCTTCACTTTATGACTCTGAACTGAAAGCAGGTTCAGCTGGAGGTTCATGTCTCCTCCAAGGGACCCTAGGTGGCTTTGTCGCATGGTAAAAGAAGGGGCTGCCACAGAAGCCCCCTCCACAGTGGGGCAGTGGGGAGGCATCCCACAGACATCCATCCACGCCCGCCTCGCTGGGTCAGACCTTGCAACAGGCGTGGGAGAAGGTCAGGGAAGGGAGCAGGCTCTGTCACAGAGGGGAAAGGGCTCTCAGGGGAAGGGCTGGAGAAAAGGCACGAAATGCCTGTCCCCAGAAAGCTATGACAAAAATGCAAGCAGCAGTGAAGTGGGGAAGGAATGACTCTCGAGTCCCTAGGGCACAGCAGCGGTTTCCACAGGGCCAGACCAAGGGTTTTTCCACGGTTTCTTGTGAGCCGACCTTTCCCACCCATCCCCGAGCGGCTCAGCACTCCCCACTCATCCGCTGAGTCCCCTTCAACATCCAGAAACAGACTGCTGGGGCTGAGCCAGTCCCCCTCTCACAGTGGCCACCCAGGCCCTCTCCTAGGACAAGGATGAGGGCCTAGGCTGCCCTGCCTCCTGTACCTCCCAGGGCCTCACCAGAGAGGATGCCCAGGCCGTATGCCTGAGAGCAGGCAAAGTACACTACATTCGAGTAGGTCAAGGATAGATTTGGATGTGCCACCAAGCCATTAAGCCTTGGTGAAATGAGATAATAAGACTCCTGCCTCACTGGGTAGTTGTAAGGACTAAGTCTCAATTCATGTTCTTTCAGTTGCTGCTGATGGTGATAGTGGTGGTGATGGTGATGGTGATGGTGGTGATGGTGATGATGTTGATGATGGTGATAGTGATGATGTTGATGGTGGTGATGGTGATGTTGGTGATGGTGATGATGGTGACGGTGGTGATGGTGATGATGGTGGTGATGGTGATGGTGGTGATGGTGGTGATGTTGATGGTGAAGATGGTGATGATGTTGATGGTAGTGATGATGTTGATGGTGGTGATGGTGGTGATGATGATGATGATGATGATGATGGTGGTGATGGTGGTGATGATGGTGGTGATGGTGGTGATGATGGTGATGGTGGTGATGGTAATGATGTTGATGGTGATGGTGGTGATGATGGTGGTGATGATGGTGATGGTGGTGATGGTAATGATGTTGATGGTGGTGAAGGTGATGGTGGTGATCGTGGTTTTAGTGATGATGAAGATGGTGGTGATAATGCTGGCGGTCATGGTGATGATAAAAATCATGGTAGTGGTGGTGACAAGAATGGCAGGCTAGGCACATTGGTGGGTCTGCAAGCCCTCCTCCCCTCATGTGATATAAGGATAGAAGACAACAATACATGGCAGGGACACAGGAGGGGCTCCACAGACACAGTCTCTGCCCTTCAGAGAGGTAAAGATACTGGTCTCTTCTCTGTGCCTCCCTTTCCCCATAGAATGAAAATATAACAGTGCCACTTGTGGGAGAGATTAAAGGTTGTAACCATGGGAGTCAAGGTTAGCTGTGCTGCTTCTCATCATGTTCTGGGAGAAGAAGGGCTCTTAGGATCGGTAGAGGAGGCTGAGGACTGGTCAGTGACTGTCTGCAGCAATTCCTAATCCCATTTTCTGATGGGGGGAAGTCATTTGAGGCTGGTTTCTCACTACATCTCCATGGGAAGCAGACAAGGAATCATCTGGACTGAAGTAGAGATAGCACTGTCATGGCCATGGTGAGACATCTCAGAGAAAGGCGGGGAGTTCAGGACAGAGACACAGAGAACATGGAGTCATCTTGATCACTATTCTGAAGGAGAGTCTGAGGCCCAGAGGGAACAAGACTGGTTTATGAGCATGGAGAGTTATGGGCAGGATCAGGTTACAAATAGAGTGTGTGGACCCTACCATTGGTTCTCCTTCATTGTACTGAATTAGGACCACCACCACTAACCTCACCACCATCACCATATCTACATCACCATCTCCATCATCACTATCATCACCATCATCACCTTCACCACTATCACCATCATCACTTGGGAATCATGGTTGGAAGTAGAGTTAAAAGTGGCTACATGGTTGCCTATGCAGCCACTGAAATCCAGGCCAACTTTTCTGCTCTGATGTGAGGATCTGGTATCCAGTCCAGGAGGCCAGAGACCAGGGGTGGGGTGCCCCAAGAGGCCAGTGTTTGAAGCCCAGATGGTCAGGTTTCCAGAAGGGAAATGATCTTATCTAAAAGTCAGGGTAGACACCAGAAGTGCAGGAGGAGAAAGGGGAGGGACATTGAGAACAGGTCAGGGAGGGGCTGGACAAAAGTGGGATGGAGCAAGGACAGGGTAGAGAGGCACTGAGGAGCATAGCAAAGAGGCAGGTGCTGTCCCCAAGGCTCAGAGCCCACCAGGAGCAGCAACAACTATGGTTAATAAGAGGACGCCCCCAAGACATGGGTAGCATGTGGCTTGTCCATAGTCCCTCTCCCAGTGACCAGCCAGGAGGGGTTGAGGTGACTTGGAACACAAACTGTCAGCACGAGATCACACCTCTACCCCCACTGCCTACCTACTTCATGGGCAATAGGAATATCTTAATGCCTTCCACCAAAGGATCCCCATGAAGATTACATGGGACACCATGAAAGGACCCCAGTCCCCTACCCAGGCAGGCCTCAGCTTCTCCATCAACTCTGGGCCAGGGAGTGCTGAAACAATTGCAAGTCCCAGTTTTAGGAGCCTGGAGATCCATTCCCAGGTTCCTCTCTTTCCAGCAAAAATTCTAACAGGGTTGGGGGTTCACAGTCCAACAGGTCCACGAAAACCTCCTTAAGTCACCAAGACCATCTGGACCAGGACAACGTAGAAGGTGGTTCTGTGCACTGCAGGCAGCCTGAACAAACCACGTCCCCCCAGTGACAAGAAGGGCACTACTGAAAACACATGGTATGGGCACAGACAGTGGAACATGGCATGTCAATCCATCAGAGTGGGTCAGGACGCCTTCAGTGGTGGTGGCTTGCTGCACGACCCAGTCCAAGCCATGTTAGATCCCTGCTGGCCCCCAAAAAGGCATTTCTTTGGAAAAATAATTTAAAATCCTCACTGACCCACCCAGCAATTACGCCCAGCTGGTGGAATGCAAATGTTTTGCCCCATGACCTCAAACATTAAATTCAGCTCCATGGGCCATCCATCTCTCCCTGCCGGACAACTGGAGGTGGCTGCATGGTTCCTGGGGAAGGGGCCACCTCCATCACTTCCTTCTGGGATGGACAGTAAGCAAGGCCATACTGGAGGCCTGGCCATTTGTTTCTGCTCTGGGCATCTGGGAGGGCCACTCTGTGACTTGAGGTCACTGGGACCCCACTCTGGGGGACTTGCAGCAGGTCAGCCATCATCCCGAGTAGGCCTGTGGGGGGGGGGGGTACTGGCATTCTGGTGGTGACCACAGCTAACTCCCTGAGGAGCCTGGGACCTGACCCTGCCTCTGCTCCATCTCACCGGCACCTGCCATGGGCCTTTGTTCTCAGATTTCTATAATTGGGTGTTGGACAGGCCAACCTTGAGAAGCAGAAAGGTCCAGAGGAGAGGGAAAGGAACCACCCAGTCCTAAGCTGCTAGTAGACTGGGGCCCTTGTTAGGGTATCCATGGCCATTTTACAGGCAGGAACACCAAGACCTGGGACCTGAAGGCCAGGCCCAGCCCTAACCCACTGACATGTGATCTATGGAAGAGGACCAGAACCCTGTGTGGGGGCACTTTCCACTCTGCTCACCGGCGCAGGAGAACATTTGTGCTGAGACTAGATTCTGGGGTGTCTGAGGTTCAACACCCCACAAAGCCCATGCCAGCTTGGGGCTGTGATGCACCACAATGGCTGTGAATGGGTCTGTCCACAGTGCAGGCTTCCCAACATCCGAGGCTCCCCACATCTCAACCTGCAGAAACTTCTTACAACTTATCTGCATGCAGGTTTCCCAACTGCCCAGGATCTCAGGGTCATTTCCTGGGTATATACATGGTCCCCCTTCCAGGCTGCATGACCCCTGGCAGACAATGGAAGACACTAAGCCCAGCCCAGCCTAGGGACCCTCCATAACCCTGG
The DNA here is from genome assembly GCF_902686445.1 of Sciurus carolinensis. Lineage (NCBI taxonomy): Eukaryota > Metazoa > Chordata > Mammalia > Rodentia > Sciuridae > Sciurus > Sciurus carolinensis. The sequence goes on along the minus strand of NC_062230.1, from coordinate 15,546,789 downwards.
TGCAAATGTCCAACTGCCTGTGCTAAGGGGGGAGGCCCCACACCCTAATGGCTGCCATCCCTCAGCAGTGGGTCCCACTGAGCCTTCCTGGTCAGAAGTGCTGGGGCAGGAAGGGCCCTCTGTTCAGGACCCAAGTTCCCAGGGTTTCATGCCACCCCTGACAGGGGCTCTGGAGACCCTAGAACAGCCTCTACCACAGAATTCTACATTCACTAGCTCTCAACACCAGGTCCCAAGTATTGTTCATGTGTGTACAGAGGACCCAAAGTTTCAAGAAAAGAGAGCTCGGAAGCCTTGAGCCCTCCTTGGGCCCCTACCTGGGCGCCTGGGATAGTGGTCAATGTGCTCCAGTCCCAGAGGGGCTCCATTCTTCCTTCAATAACATAGAACACTGGAGGAAAGAGATGGACATTGGGAACCTTCAGGTCAGACATTCTGGGATTCCAACAGCCTGAATGTGGAGTCCAAGTTGCTGTTTTGGCAAGTGGTCCACTGCCCGGAGACACCAGTGTCCCCCTCTCTTCTGTGCCCCCCACAGCACATCCCAGCTTAGAGCTAAATGGACACAGGGTGAGGACACTGCCTGACAGACACATCCAAATCTGGCCAGCCAGAGGACGAATGAGAATGCCATCCTGCAGGGCACTCCGGCCCAAATTGGCCAGCACTGTCATTTTCTTTCCCGATACATGAGCTCTGCGACTTCCAAGCCCCACCATGGCTATCCTTAGCACACAAGGATCCAAAATTAAAACAGAGGAAGTGCCAGCTCCCTTGGTGGTTTAAGAGTTTCCCTGAATATAAGGTTCTAGCCGCAAAAATCCCAGTCAGGAATGACACAGGGTAGACGGCGGCAGAGAAACGATGGCTTATGCAACACCCAGCTGGGTGCACCCAGAGGGGACAGGAGGCCCCAGAGCACCCCTCCCACACAGAGGTCTCAGCAGACAGGAGCATGCACATTTAAGGTAGGAGAAGGGAGGATCCATGGAAGGTCTTCCAAGGGTCCCACGTTCATCGACTCTGTGCCCTGGTACCCATAGCAGTGCAGCAGTCCTGGTGCATGCTGGGCACTCAACCAGTGCCCAGTCAGTGTGTGGAAAAGGAGCTCATTGAGCATGGTGCCTGATGAAATGGTCGCCCTGAAGACTGCTGACCCCTGCGTGCAGTATGAAAGCCAGTCCCCACCAGTTCCTGGACCAGGAGAGGGCAATGGGGCAGGACTCCAAGCCTCCGTAACTAAGCCCAGGGGCCCTGTACTGAACCATACCATGGGGACCCCCAGTTTCCTCTCAGGTGTCCCAGTCACAGCTCCCCTTAGAAATGGTATCCCTCACCCCACCCCCTGTCCAGGCTGGCCTTTGAGGGGACAGCCGAGACCCCAAGGAAGCTGTCTCAGATGCGGTGCTGGTCTCAGGCATTGAGTAGAGGGCAGCCCAGGGCAGGAGTCACCCGTGGGAAGAGAGCTGAGCAGGGTCCAGTTCATCCTACTAAGTGTTTACCATGGCTGCCTCCTTCTTCAAACTCCAGGCTCGCTGGAGAGGAGTCTGAGCAATGCTGTCTTAGGGACAACCCTCACGGTAAACCCGTCGATGATTCTCCTGACCTCTTACCAGATAGGAAAAGCTCCTAGCCCAGCAGCCACCACTGGGTGAGCACAGAGAGCCAACAGGTGTGACTCCCCAGAACCCAGCACCCCAGGCACCCAGCTTCCAGCAACCAACAACAGAAAAGAAGGGGCTGGAGATGAAGAGTTGACCACAAGCAGACCCCCAGACCAGAGCAGCCGGGCTCAGACTCTCCAGGATGCTTCTCACCATGGGCTACTCTGACCTCATCAGAATGGAACAAGCTGGCCCAGAGATAACTGGGTCCAAGCTGGCTCAAACTCCTACGGTGGTCCTGGGTACTCAGGGTCAGAGTCCAGTTGATGGGCCCGATGGAGGCTGTGGGGCTCAGGGGGACACACACCACCACCTCTCTGGACAGAGCCCTTGCTCCTCTCCAGGATGGTGTCCTCGCTGGCCACAGCCCCCAGCAGCACCACTCGGGTTTGTCCTTGCTGCTCCCATGGCCTGAGGACTCTCCTGCACAGCCTGAGTGCTGGCCTCCTTGCCTGAGGCCTCTGCTCCAGTGTCACCTTAGGCAGATTTCTGAGGCCTTTTTATAAGACAGTGACTCTCCCCTCTTCCTGGGCACCTCCACTCCCTTCTCTGTGCTCCCCACCTCAGGAACCATCCATACACAGGTATGTGTGAGTTCACAGTCTGTCTCCACCACAGCGGGCTCATGTCTTGTGCTCCTGATGTCCCTGCTGGAGAACAGAGTTTGGCAGGTACTGTGTAGGTGAATACAGAGCAGCCTCCTCCTGCTGGGAAGGGCCTTTTCAGTCCAGAAGTTGCCCAGGTGACCCCCCCCAAGGTGACCACATGAGCCCGAGGTCCCAACTGCCCCACAGGGGCTGCACACACATACACTCGAAGAACAGACATGGCTGCATGTAAGAACAAACCTAAAATTACAATGGCTTAAAACCCAATCCCCACGTGAGAGAAGTGTGGGAATGAGTGGTCCAGCCCTGGTGTGGTGGTCCCACCGAGTCACCAGGAAGCCCTTCCTCACACCTCTGTGTTCTATTCCCTTGGAGAATGGGTTTCGTTCTACAGTTCATGGTCCAACATGGCAGCTGGAGGTCCAGCCATTACAACCATGCTCCAGACAATTGGAAGGAGAAAGAGAAAGAAAAAGGGACTTCCCTACCCATCTGCCTGTCTTCTAAGAGGCTCTACCCAAGACCTTACAGGCAGTACCTGTCAGGGAGGCTGGGAAGTGTCTTGCAGGCACACATCCGCCTTCAGCAAAGTCAGAGTTCCTGTGGGGTGTTGGGCCACAGCTTGGGGCCAGACTCAGCTGCCGCCCTCTGCCCTGGTGGAGCCGCCTTCACTTACCATGAGGATGCGCCGGTAGCTGTCACGGTCGATGCCCCAGAGCTTAAGGTCCGTCTTGGCCTTCACTGTAGCAGCCCTGGGGGTGCCGTAGATGAGTGCCAGCTCCCCAAAGCTGCCCCCTTCACTGATGTTGGTCACCCACTCTCCATTCACATACACCTAGAGGAAACATGAGAAGGATGACATCATGGGGGATGTGTGGGGGCCACATTGGCTGCTTCCCACCTGGAGGCCTCCAAGCTCTCCCAAGGATCCCTTGCTTAAAGTGGAGCCCCACATTCCCCTCCCAGGAGGTGGCCTCAGGCTGGCATGGCCTGTGGTCCAGCCGCCCACTCATACCAGCCTGCACAGAGGCATGGCCAGACAGTACCTAGCCCCAAGGGATGGGCCAGGACCCATCTGCCCAGTCTGCAGTGAGCACACCCCAGGCCTCCCCCAGGCAGGGCTTCAGTTCAGCTGTCTCCTCTCAACCCTCTGCCCCTCTGGGCTGTTTCCCCAACTGCACACCAATGAGCAGGGCCCTTATCACGCATGTGCTGGGATTCCACATGGACAACCAACCTCTTGCCTTTCCCATTCATAAACTGCCCTTTGCCTTCCTGCCACTCAGCAACTCCCCAAGGGTCACTGTCCCTTTTGCCCCCACCTCCACCAGCACACACTGCCCTGGCCCCCAAGGAACCATGTCAACTGTCCTTGGTGCAAAGCCTTTTCCTCCCAGGGCCTTTCCTCTCTCAGGGTAGCACCGAGGCCCCTGGCCTGGAGTCTGAACAGGAGCCCATTGGCTGGACGCTGCTGCTGAACCGTGCTGAGAAGGGACCCAGACAAGATTCCCTTTCAGCTTGCGTGGCCGTCGCGCCCTGCACAGCGTGCCTACTATGCATTGACCGTGCGCACGCAGCCCACACCCATGCAAGAATGGTGCAGATTGTTCATTATGCAGCGATTATGCAGATTCAGTTACTATAAATTGACACAATACACTCTTTATTCCCGCAGCGTGTCAATGAGCTTACAGAATAGTTCCCATTGGCAAAATGGGTGCGTATGGGGAAAGAATGGATTGTGATGAATCATGGAGGCAATTCTTATGAAATCAATGACTCATTATCCAATCACAAACCCTGAACAGAACTTTCTATCTCGAGGAAAACGCCATGCAGGTGATGGATAACTGCACATTCAAGTGCACGCAAGGGCGGGAGAACTGGTCTACCACCAAGTCTCGAGGGAGTAGGACACAGTGGCTGTGCAAAGTCAAGACTCCACCTGGCGGCGTGTGCTTCTGCTGCCCGGCCAGCCACAGTGGCAGGAGGGCACGGCTTCCCCTCAACAAGTCCTCGAGGAATCCAGGGCTTCCCTGGCACACCCTGCTGAATGCAAGGGTCATGGGTGGGCAATCCCAGGACTTTAGGGGTGAACTTAGAGGACCTCAGAGAACACCTTGCAGAGCATCTGCTTCTTGTTTTCATAAAGGGAATGTGAGCCCAGAGAGGGTGGCAGAGATGGCATGGGCAGAGCTGGAGCCCCAGCTGAAGTTGCCACTCCTGCTCTGCTTGTTTCTGTAAGAACCTGTTTATGGGGGCATAACTTGGAAACATGCTTTAACATAAGTGTGCTGCTCGATGACACTGCTCAGAAACACCTGGCACCCCGCTAGGACACCTCCCGGTGCCACCCTGGCCACTGCTCATCCTCTGTACCACACAGTACATATCCACATGTCCACCTAGTGGGTAGACATTGGGCTGCCATACATCATGCTGCCGGGGACACTCTTGAACCTGACAGAGCCCCCTCATTCCCTAGCAGTGTGTGTGCCTGGGGGTCTCCTCTGCATCAAGGGTGCACCTAATGCCTGTTTTAGCAGGTGTTGCTTAACCTTGATTTCCAGCAGTTGCACCAACTGGCCCTCCGCTCACCATCCAGCCCTGATGCTCCCATGTGTGGCCTCTGGCTGGCTTGTGCATGCAATGTGGGCTGGGGACATGAATGTGCGGCTTGCAGAAGTTTGCTCGAACAGGAGTTCGGGCAGGCAGGCAGGCAGGCAGCATCTGCAGCCCGGGATGTGGGCACATCTCCCTCCTGGAACCATGAGGAACAAGGATCCCCTCAAATGGTTGTCTGGCAGGAGGTAGGACACCCAGTCACCTGCCACAGAGCACAGGGACATGGAAACAGAGGAGGGTGTGTCCTGGTCCAGACATGGTGGTAGCTGCACCCCCAACATTCCAAGGGCTTCATTCCATGAAGATGGGATGGGGTGGCAGCTGCCCTAGGGCAACACCGGGGAGCCAGGACCCTCTACCCACGAAGACCCTTCCTCATCAAGGAGCTCAAGCCTCCCAGAGCTCCGTCCCCGGCATCAGAGGAAACCATTGTGCAGATCCTGCAGACAGACCCAGGGCCACCCCCCAGAGGACAAAGGGGCCATCCTTCTCAGGACACTGGCCTCTGTCACGGCTCCCGGAGCAGCGCGGGCCCCACCCAGCTGGCACGCAAAGGGGCTACTCTTGCTTTGTTTCATTTTTTGTTTTTGTTTTTTCTTCTTTTAAAAGAAAAATGGTGGGAGGCCCCACTGGGCTGCATTTATGCTCCACAGTGACTGTGGTTTCTCTGCTGAGCACAGAGCTCCACCGGCCCCTTTCTGCTCCTTCCTTCCCTCCCTCCCTCACTCCCCTCAGTCCACAAGTTGATCTCATCACTGGGGACCCAGCGGCAGATGACAGAGGTTCTTGTCCACGGGGGACTTTCCAATCAGTGGGGACACAGGACACAGGCAAATCACCATACAAACACATATTCATTATAGAACATGGAAGAGACACTGGGAAACAATGTCCTGGAGAAGGGCTGTGCTGGGGTGCTGCGTGCTGACAGGGCCTTCTCACGGAGGCAGATTGGAGCTGAGTTCTGAATAGCAAGGGCTCAGACCTACAAAGATTCAAACAGAGAATTTAAGGTAGAAGGACAGGTGTGCCAAGACCCTGAGGCAGGGCTGAACGTGGGCGACCCTGGAGGCAGCAACACAGGGGGAGATGTCGATGTGGCAGGATGGGTGGGTAGCCCACCTCAGCACCGGAGAAAGGAAGGGCTTGGGTGTAAATCCTCAGAGCAACAGGAAGCAACAGGGCCTGTGAGCTCCCCTAGGAGACACCCTCTAGTCCACACTCACAGAACTCTCTAGGAGCCACGTGGAAAGCAGCCAGGGACAATCAGAGGGGACCAAGAAGGTCAGAAGGTTAGCAGCCTGCAGCCTGTAAGCCAGCAGCAGCCACATCCATAGAGAGTCAGAACGCAGAGCCCCAGTCCCACCTGAATCCCTGAGTGAGGCCCTGGGGGCCAGCACCTGCATGTGACAGGAAGAGCCCCCCCCTCACACACAGCCAGTTCAGACTGCAACAGGGCCAGAAGCAGGGAGAGGGCATCCATCAGCTGCAGCCATGGTGCCCTAGTGTCAGGGTCATGAGGCAGCACTGGGTTTCTGTCCACTTCCCACTCCAGGCCCAGTCCAAGGTGGAGCGAGTGTGGCCTGCCTGGCCAGGCTCACCTCCCCACCGCACCCCACCCCAGGCACACTGGGCTACTGGAGCCCTAGGTGCCCAGCCCAGGGTAGGGGCTGCTCGGGCTGCTTTGCCTCCCCAGGTATTTCAGGTCAGACTTGACTCCACAGAAAAGCACAGCTGGCAAACTCACTGAGAGAGCATGGAGGCCAGAACACTGGCCTGAGCTGTCACCTAACAAAGGCGAAGGCGATGCGTGGCCTCAAGTCTCCTGGCCTGGTGACGTGAATTAAGAGTGCTGTCAAGTCATTGTTCTGCTTCATGGAGTGGTAAGGGGAAAACCCTGTCCCTGTCCTCCCCCAGGCCCACAGAGAGTGGAGACAGGGCACCTGTGTCCAGGTGAGCCAGCTCCATCCCCACCCCAGGGCCCACAGCCCACTGTCCTCCTGCTCCCTCTGCCACTCTTCTCACCACCGCAAGCCTAGCCCACCACCTCGATCCTCTTCAGCCCCAAATGCCAGGTGCTGAACGTGATTGGCCATTGCTAGTAGTGGCTTGTCCATCCTGGGGTTTCTGTCTGCACAGCTGGACCAAGTGGAACAGCTCACAGGTTGTCTTTACTCCTCTGGGTGGCCAGCCAGCTGGCAACGATCCCCCACGGACCCCAAATCCCAAAACCAGGCCATGGCCCCCACCTCCCCCACCCCCCGTGACCACACAGTCTGAAGGTCCCAGAAGGCAGGATTTTGTCAAGACCCGGAATCTAGTGTTTGCCGCTGATTCCCTCGCTAACCTTCAACCCCAACTCACGCTGTTGCCCCTTAGAACAGAGCTGTGTAGGGTTTGCAGGAGCCCAACATGCCCATGTCACCTGTTCCCATGTGAATACTGCTGCACTTGGGGTGGCTCAGAGTCTATTGTCCCCAACTCCAGGCACAGTCACTGCCAGGCTGTGTCCAGCAGCCTGTAACCTCAGGCAGGGCCACCAGGGCCTCAGAGAGGACAGCAAAGCAATTCTGGGTCCCTGGATATGCTTCACAGGTGGCATACACGTGGGAAGCTCCAAACTCAACAGGAAATCTCCACAACCAGCTTTGGGCCACAGACCACGTGGCCCTTGACAAGTCACCAATCAAAACAGAATGTACTGAAAAACAGGTGCTATGGTTTGGATGTGAGGTGTCCCCCAAAAGCTCATGTGTGAGACAAAACAAGAAGGTTCAGAGGAGAAATGATTGTGTTATAAGAGTCTTAACCTAATCAGTGAAGTAATCCCCTGATAGGGATTGAGTGGTAACTGAAATGGTAGGGTGTGGCTGGAGGAGGTGGAAACTGACTGGGGCATGGCTTTGGGGTATATATTGTATCTGGGAAGTAGAGACCCTCTTCCCTCTCCTCTCTCCCCTCTCTCCTCTCTGCTTTCTGATCACCATGTGAGATGTTTCCCTCTGCCATATTCTTCCACCATGATGGAGCTGGCTGTATATGGACAAAGACCTCTGAAACCATGAGCCCTTAAATAAACCTTTTCTCCTCTACAGTTGTGCTGGTCCGGTCCTTTAGTCACAACGGCAAAAAAAGCTGACTAAAACACAGGGTCTCCCAGAGATATCTGCACACCCAGGTCCAAAGCAGCCAGTTCACAACAGCCAAAGATGGAAGGAAGCCACCGAGTGCTCTCCATGGTGACGAGCGTGAGCATGCAATGGATGGGACTCTGCCTTGAATGGGAAGGATGCTCAGACACAGGCTACAGCACTGAACACATGATGCTTCGTGAAATAAATGGGACACACCAATGCCGTGGGATTCCATTTGTGTGAGACCCAAGAGGCGTCAGATTTTCAGAGACAGAAAGCAGAATGATGGGTGCTGTGGGCTGGGAGGGGAGGGGCATCAGTGGGCAGTGGGGACAGGGCTCCACTGTGGGAGGACGGAAGCTCTGTGAACCAGGGTGGAGATGGCTTCAGAGCAGTGTGAGCTATTCACTTCGTGATTCCAGCAGAGAATGTTAAGTGTATTTTACCAACTTAACCACCCTGGCAAACACTGGATAAGAGCCCACCCCAATCATGGAGCCAGATGGACCAAGATGTGGGGGGACGCTGGGCTGCCAGGGAGGGCTCAGTCCTGCCTCCAAACTGGGAAATGGCTCTTCCTCGGGACCCTGCAGCCAGCAGGTCCAAGGTGCACCTGGAAGGGTATGCAGAGCAGGGAGTCCCCAAACGACAAGGCCCTGCAAACAATGAGACCGTGGAAACCCGGTCTCATAGGGCTGGAAATGGAATCACACTCCTGAGCTCGTACAACCGGCAGCTGAGCGTCCTTTTAAGTAGAAATGCTATGTTCCACGAATAAAATAAATTGGAAGATATTTTTATACTTAGAGAAATGGATTACAGCTCTTGGCAACGCACCCACTGCAGCAGACTTTCTCAGAGTCTCCGGAAAACCATCATTTAAAGCTGGTGCCTCTGGCATTCAGTCACCTGGTCACCCTGGCGTGCCATGGTCAGGTGGCAACATCCACTATGTAGGGGTGCCCAGGACACCCCATCTGGTCTCTTTGGGGTCCTGAGGGAGGTTGTCTCTGGCCTGAGGATTGATGCTGGTGATGCCCCCACCCCTATAAGACCAGAATACCTTCAGTCCCACAACATCCATCCCTCAGGATACATCTTCAGAGGCATACACAGCCCCCGGGCACCCTGAACCTGCAAGCTGTGCCCTGCAGATGTCAGTTCCAGTGCCCCAGAGGCAGTTTACAGAAACCAGCAAACAGAAGGCAACACAGGTCTCAAAAGTGGGCTGATGACCTGGCTGGACTCCTCCAGAGTGGTAATAACAGTAATCATCATAATACGTACCCCATAACTCTGCCCAGCTGCCCCGCACACTGTCCGTTCATTCCAGATCCTTCACTGAGCATCTTTTTGATTCCTTTCAAAGTGGCCTTCACCCACGCCCTGGGTGTGTGCCCTGCACACCAGGGCTCCCCACCAAACAGCTCCCTCCACACACCTCTGCTCTGGCCCCACAGGGCACTCCCTACTGCCCACCCTGTCCTGATTGGAAACTCTGAGATTGATGAAGGTGCTGGGCATTCACATACAGCCCTGGTGGGGCAGTCAGGCTGGTGCCCACTTCAACTACAGCCACCAGGTCACACAGCCTTCAGCCATCAGGGGCCTAGATGTCCCAAACTTGAGGCTGTCACAGGAACCAGACAACCACCAGGGGTGCCCAGACATCCTGGCCCTGGTGAGCAGGGATCCAGCAAGGGCCTTAGTGCTACCTTTGTACCTGAGCCTGGAGTAGGGAGCGGGTGTAGACTGGGGGAGGGAGGGCCTGATCTGCCAGACGGTGTACTTGGGGAACTCCAGTTATATGGAGTGACCTCACTTCTTCCTTCACCAAATTGCTTCCACATGTCCTGGTCTGGTGGGGAGCCAGGTATAGCACTGCCCACCATCATCACAGGGCAGCAGAGATGGGACCTGGCTGAAAGGGTGGAAATCTCCCAACCCCATGGCATGGTGCCTGGGGCCTGGACCCCGTGGCAGGCCCTCAAGTGGTTGGAAGGGATCCTGCTGGGATGAGCCTCGGGTTTAAGAAGACTCAGACCCTGCTTTTGAAGGGAGGGCTCAGACCAAAGTGGGGCCACGTTATTCTCCTGCCACCTCACAGTTGATGTCCAAGGGAATCAGGGTACAGGGTGGGTTCTGGTAGATGGCATAGCACTTCACAGTCTGCCATGAGAAGAGGAAGAAGCGTGAATCCAAGGGATGTGTGTTGGATAAGGGCTTCTGCACCAGGCGGTGTGGCTAAGGGGCCAAGCACGCCCGGAACCTGAGTGGGCCCCGGTGCTCTCCCACAGCCAACCAGCTGAGCCAACTGGGAAACTGCTCACCAGCAGTTGCTCATGGGCGGTCACAGTCTTTGGGAACAGGTGACCAGACAAGCTGGCATCCTCCTGCCTCCTACCTCTCTGGACCTCCTACTCTCAGGCACCCTCAACAGGCCTGGCATGTAGAAGGAGGTTGGTCACTACATTCAAAACCAGTTCAAGCTTGGGCCACCCCCGGTGGTGGGGCTGTGGGTGGCACCTGTGTGGGAGGTAGGCATGGGTGGGGCTGCTCAGGAAGCTGAAAGATAATGAATGGAGGTGACAGGGGGACTGCAGCCAGTGCCTGGACCCTGCTCAGGGACTTTGGGGAGTCCCCCATTCAAACTTCCCAACCTCTGACAGTTCTGTTAATGACCCTATGAGTAACACAGAGATGAGGTGACTCGAATAGGGAAGGACAGAGCCCAAACCCTCCTGCAAACCCCACGAGCTGCTTGGACCCACCCATCATCTTCCTTTAGATGTATGTTGGGAGAAGCATCTCCTGGGACTCCCAGGAGGGGCCCTTCAGGCTCCATGAAGGAACTCTGGGAGCAGCATCTGCATCTCCCACATCCCTTCCCTTAAGAGAACCAAAAATGTACAGTTCAGAATTCTCTGGGGTCATCTCAAGTCCTCTGTTCTGCCACACACTGAAGGTGTTCTTGGGTGGAACTGGGAGATTCACAGGATCTCAGTGAATACAGAGAGGGAAGAGCATTCCATGGGAGGAAGAGTGTGAGTCGGGGCTTGGACCCTTGAGGGGCTGCCAGGCTCCAGAGGCAAGGAGGATCTGTCCTTGGTCACCTGCCCAGGCTGGCGTCTACCTCCACAGCAGGCAGAGGAGCAGGCCTGGAGAGTCTTGGAGGAGGCACAGGAGTGTGCAAAACACATAGGAAGAAGCAGAGGGCACCGGAAGGCCGTGGTCCTGAGGCAAGAGACTGTTTACTCACTTCCTATTGGTTGACAAAACCCACCCCCTGGGGCAGGGTTGTCCTCCCTCCCCAGGCGAGGCCGTAGGCCAGTGCCAGCAAACATTTAGGGAGAATGGAGAGGAAGTGGGTATGGTCTGGGGGCCAGGAGCTGAGAACAGTGTGAGATTAGGACCTGGGAGGGACACTGGGTGGAACTAGGAACAAGGCCCCCCACGTTCTGCCCTCCCTGCTCCTCAGCACCACTTAACTAGGCAGCAGAGCAACAGGCACCTTCAGATTTGCCCTGCCCAGCACTGGAGTCTGAGCTCGCTCCCGGCCTGTCCCAACCCACCACAAGGCCTGGGTTTGGATGGGACCCATATCCCATGCCAGGCAGGCTGGCCACCTCTGGGACAGCTGAAGCAAGGTGAGGAGGACAGGGCAGCCCCATTCTCCCATTTCCTCGGCTAACTCTGAAGGAGGCAGCAGGAGGTGCCTGTGGTCACGAGTCGGTCACCTTCTCCTCCTCCTCCTCCCCCCTGCACATCCTCCACAGCCTGGCAACCAGGGGCCTTTAGTTCCTGCCTCAGTTTCCTTCTCTGGGGAGACAAGATCCCCTAGACACAAAGGCTCCCACAGAGACCTGGTTATGACAGAGATGCCAGATTCAGCTCACAACAGAGCCCCAGGCCTTGTGACAAAGAAATCTTCGAGGGGACTCAGCCTGAGCCCCCAGCAGGGCTTCGGAGGTGAGTCACTTCCTGTGCTGCCAGCTCCGGAAGCGGGTACGCCCGCTTGGTTCCCAGAAACACGGCAGCGAATGGACACAAATGGGCGCTAGGGAAATAAGTGACTAAGTGCCCTTCCCCAAAATAGCCTAGACTGGACAGAGGATAGGGGACTGGGGGCCAGGCCCTAAAATAGCTTCCCCTGCCTGGGGCAGCTGGATGTGGAATGGCTGGACAGTTACAGGGGCTACCTAGGAGCAAGGTGGTACTCTGTAGATGGTACAATCTGGCAAGGGTGGGGGCGCTGCATCCCAGTCTAGAGGGGACCTGGTGTCTGGCCTGGGAAGCAGAGGTGTCTAGGGCCTCAGGATCTCCAAAATATGGGACAGACTCAGTCTCTGCCTTCAGACCGCTTCCTGGCTATAATGGAGACTACTTAAAAAAAAAAAAAAAAAGAAGAAGAGTCACAGGAAAAACCACAAAATCACAAACTGAACTACGAAGAAAGATGACCTGCAGGGTAAGAAATTGGATGCGTCTGCTGACGCCCAAGCTGAGGAAATAACGTTTAAAAGGACACCAAAAGGAGAAGTGGGCACCCACAGTGACCCTGCCCAGGGGAGTGAGAGGTCCTGGCAGAGGGACAGCACAGTGCCAGGCGGGCTCCAGGGGACCTCACTCAGGCCCCACCCTGTGGAAGGCATCAGGATCCAGCCTGATTCAAAGAGAAGCAAACCCATGGCAGGTCTGGGAAGAGACAGAGCCCTCAGTTCAAAGGAGGACAGAGCAGCCTGCAGGGCAGGAGCCCAGCAAAGGGACTCCATGGCCTTTCAAGCCAGGGCACTGGGGCTTAGATGGGGTGGCCAAGGAGGCAGAAGGAGTCAGGAGGGTAGGGGAGGATGGACCAAGGGCCAAGGTGGAGTCTGTGGAACAGGGGACACATCTTCCATAACAGTGAGTGCAGCTCCATTAAAGCGTGGCTCTTGGTTCTTGGAAGGGTGTAGGTGGGGAAAACTCAGCAGTCTGAATGGCGATGCACTGGCACAAAGGTGACATCACTCCTCAGGGTCTATGAGCCTGTGAATCACCGCCCACTGTAGCAAATGGCGGTCGATGCAAGAGTGGCCTGTTCGCAGGTCCCTGATTTAAAGGTAGCTCTAAATCAAACAAAACAGCGTGCACTTGCCCTCCACACTCTGGCCCTCTACTAAGTGGACAGCCCAGGGCCATGGCTGCTGCTGACAGTGCCCACAGTTCCTTTAAGAACTGTGCTGCAGTATTCTTATCTTTTATAAATGAAATGTGTTGTTTTTATTGATTAAATAGGGCTGGGGTACAGCTCAGTGGTAGAGCACTTGCCCAGCATTTGCAGGGCTCTGGCTTGATTCCCAGCGCTAGGAACAAATTAAAAAAACTTTAGGACAGTATCACTCAAAGAAATGCTTCAGACCTATGCTTGCAACCCAGTGTTGAACAGTGTAAAGTCTTCATACCAGACCCAGAACGAAGCCTGTTTTCCAAAAAATAGTAATCAATACTCACATCTACTTCTCCTTGGTCAATTACGTAGAAATTATCTCCTTCATTCCCTGCAAGGAAGAGGGGAGAGGTGAATGAGGCCAAGTCAAACACAGGAGTTACAGAGTTTCTGTCTGTCTTGCAACTTTGCCTACATTGTATCCTCTGGCCAGCAATACCCTGGGTCTCAACCACCCACAGGAAACCAGGGCCCCTCACATGCTAGGTAAACCCTCTGCCAATGAGTCACATCCACCTCATCCAATGTTTTTTGGTGTTTTTTGTTTGTTTGTTTGTTTGTTACTGAGGATTAAACTCAGGGGTGCTTTACCACTGAGCCACGTCTCCAGTTCTTTTTTATTTTTAATTTCGAGACAGGGTCTTGCTAAGTTGCTTAAGGTCCCACTAAGTTGCTGAGGCTGGCTTTGAACTTGCAATTGTCCTATCTCAGTCTTCCAAGTCACTAGGACTACAAGTGGTACCACCACACAGCCTCATCCAAAGTTTTTAATGACAGGTAGATTATGGAAACATATCAGGTTAACTAGAGGTCTGCTAGTTTCTCAGATTTCACCAGTGAATTTTCTCAAGGACGAGTGATTCATGCTAGTATGTTTCAAGTTCACAGTCCATCTCCTGGGGCTGTGGCTCTGAGGCAGCAGAACGTACCTTGCTGAATGACTGTCTCCCCGGCGATGTGAGTGACAGGGAACATGGCATCAAAGATGTCACTGAAAAACAAAGCACACTGATTGGGAGCTGCAGGCAGCACCATGAGCTACACTATCCATTCCCACTGTCCACTCACCATCTCATGGCCTTGTTGAAATCAATTCAAAGTCATCAGGGAAAATGAAAAAAAATCCACGTAAGTCAAGGAGCAAGGCTGAAAGCCCACCACAGTTCCATGGTCCTGCCATGAGACCCTGGCATCCCACCCGCCAGGTTCATTCTGCACAGACGCAGCTCATTCTCTGGCTTCTTACAAAAATGGGATCTCATTATACCCTCCGCTTTGGATCTTCTTAAAGTATGAAAGTCACTATAGATTGTGAACAAAATTCTACTACAGCACGGCCGCTGACCTCCTTTTATCCCCCTGGGAAGATACTAGACCAAGTAGAATTCTGGACTCTGAATATGGAAATGAGATGTGAGCTTAGAGCCTTTGTGCTGAGAACACAGACCGTCTTCTACACACTGACCCCCATGAGCCACTGGGGCTAGGGCCTGGGTTATGCCAACCTGGCAGCCTGTGGCCATCTAATTCTAAATTTAGAGATGAAATGGGCCATTTGAACAGGAGGCTGAGGGACGTGTGGGGAGCTGGCGCATCCCTGAGCTGGCAGGGTGTGGGGAAGTGGGGAAGTGGGGGAGAAGTGGTTGGCTGGGGTGGAGAGCTGAACCTGTTCCTGGTCCCTCCATCTTATCAGACTGTCACCAGAACATGGTCAGAGACAGCAGCACCGCTCCCCTGAAATGCAATAACCACCCTTGGAATGCTTGGCTTCCCAAAAGAGAACCTGTGGAAGCAGCATGGCAAAGGACAGGGTGCCAGAGACCCCAGGAAGGACACGCATCACTCTGAAACTTCAAGGGTAGCTTCCTTGACCTTATTTTTTAATTTAATTTTATTTATTATTTTTTTTTATTTTTATTTTATTTATTTATTTATTTATTTATTTATTTATTTATTTATTTATTTATTTATTTTGGTGCCAGGGATTGAACTCAGGGGCACTTGACCACTGAGCCACATCCCCAGCCCTATTCTGTATTTTATTTAGAGACAGGGTCTCACTGAGTTGCTTAGAGTCTCACTTTCGCTGAGGCTGGTTTTGAACTCATGATCCTCCTGCCTCAGCCTCCCAAGCCACTGGGATTACAGGTGTGTGCCACCTCGCCCAGTGCTTCCTTAACTGTTTTTTAAGGAATTCTTGGAGGCCTCTGCAGGACTGGTAAGTGACAGAGGACCTGGATGCTCACTGGCTCCAGAATGTACAGAGCTGCCTGAGAAGCAAATGCAAAATTAAAGATCCAAACAGTGCTCTAGCCTAACATTTCCAGGGTCCAGAAAATATAAATAAGGAATTCTTAAAATAGTGACTGTTTTCTGTCTATTTAAGAAATGCTTCTTTTGAGTTTTTGTTCCTAACTTGGGTAACAACCCAATTTTGTTTCCTGCTTTCTCTGGGAGAAGCAGGGCAGCGCCCCACGGGGGCTGCGGGGAGATGGCAGCTGCCCCGGGCGTCCGTCCCTGGCGGGTGTTTCCTGGCCACAGCACCCCTGGTGCATCTGCAGCAGTCATCTTAGCCCTGGTTTTTTGGGCTGCATTTCTTTAAAACCACAAAATAAGGACTCTCAGAAGGAACAGATCTTTAAGAAATGATTTTACAATTCCTCCCTCATTTAAAATAAAAAAAAAAAAACCCTCAACTCACAATGGTAAAATATTTTTTTAAATGTCATAAATAATCAAACAGACACTACAAATCCTCCACTGGCCACCTTGTGCTAATGTCCTTGTTTTACCACACTTCCTGCAGACCTCTCTCCTCTGCAGTTATCAGGCCACAGAGGCCCCAGGGCATGGTGGGAGTTGCTGCAACCCCAAAGCTGCTCTGAATTGTCACATCACAGGTGCATCCACAAAAAGGCTATTATCATTCAATCTTGACCATTTCCATAAAAGTACCCTTGGCAACTCTGTTCTCTCTCTTGACCCCTTTCCTGAAGACCCTCCAGGTGAAAATGCACAACTCTGGGTCTCTCCTTTAACTACCCAGCAACCATCTCTGCCCACATCCACATGTCTGCAGTCACACACTGGGCCATGGCCCACATCCCAGAGCTCCTCAAGATGAGGGGTACCAAAAAATGCAACTGTATCCCCCAACATTAGGGATCTGCACTCTGCTGTGGCTCCATCTGGGTCTAGGCCAAGGCTGGTGTGGGCTGAAACCTTTTCCTGGGAGATTTAGATCTCCAAACTGGGTGGTTTAGTCCTTGGTATCAATCCCAGCAGATTTTTCTGCACACCCAGGTGGGTCTGCCAGATGGCCTTCAGTCACCTCTGAATGACTACACAGGTGTCCCTGCACTGCATCCTGAGGAAATGAAGAAGCAACAAATCCTGACTTTGAACAGAGAGGCCGGGAGAGCCCGGCCCTAGGAGCCTGATTTCCCTTCAGAAGAACTTTGTTGCCCTTTGGCTCACAATGGATGAAGGCCTGAGGCGCTGGAGTGAGCTCAGGCCAACTCTGCCCACTTTCTCCGCCCAAAGGCTGGGCCTCCTTTTCCAGTGTCTGCATCCTTTCAGACAAAACCCAATCCCTTCCCCTCTCTCAGCACTAATGGCATTAAAAGGCATTGGGCTCCTCTGTCCATAAAAGGAAAAACAGTTTTCTGTCCTGATCCAGAAGATACCTCTGGAAGGTCTTACCACAGCAGCTGGCACAGATCTTAAACCCCCTCACATTTGGGCTCCCACCCCTGCCAAGAGGAACTGGCTTCACACTTAAGCATTAGGGGCTATGCTGGTTTCCAGGGATGCAGAAAGCCCTGTGCTCAGACTCAGTGGGAGAAAAAAGCTACACTGCAGCTGTCACCTCCAGCGGGCACCCGGGGCCTGGCTGGGCACCACCCAAGAGTCCTTCATCTGCCTCTTATTCCATCTACCCATCCCCACAGGTCAGAAGTATAGTAAACTCTGTTCTTCAGACAAATAAATGGGACACTAAGTAACTTTGACCAAAGTCGAGCATCTGGAAAGAGGTAAGGCTGGCTACAAACCCTCTGGTCATCATTCAGTCTGTGTTCCCAGTCTGCCACTTTCCCTAAGGCCCTGGCCTCCTGAGTGCAGAGTTATGTGTGTCCTGCAAACAGAGTAGGCACCTCTTCCATCTTCCTCCATTTCTCCGTCTCTGTCTCTCTCCAACTTTCTCTCACACTCTCCCTCAGCACCCTGGACTGGTCTCCAAGCTGGGAGGCTAAAGACCTGAGTGTTTGTGTGGATACCCCAGCTCTCATCAGGCAAGTTCCCAGAAAGGAGCTCAAGCTAGCAAGGCCAGGGCTGGCCAATGGTGCTGGATCAGGATGTTGTCCAGGGATCTGACTATCTTAGGTGTCAGCCATACTCTGGCCTGGACACAAATGGAGCCACTGTGAGCATATCCCAACTCTCGCTGACCCACAGTTCAGAGACCACAAGCTACTAGAAGTCCTCACCCAAGCCACTCTCCATCTGTGCCTCCCCCTCCTATAGCCTGCCATGTTCAACCCAAGAACCAACTCACAGCAGGTATGCAGTGCAATATGATGAAATGAAGGAAGGAAGGAAGGAAGGAAGGAAGGAAGGAAGGAAGGAAGGAAGGAAGGAAGGGAGGGAGGGAGGGAGGAAGGAAGGAAGGAAGGAAGGAAGGAAGGAAGGAAGGAAGGGAGGGAGGGAGGGAGGGAGGGAGGGAGGGAGGAAGGAAGGAAGGAAGGAAGGAAGGAAGGAAGGAAGGAAGGAAGGAAGGGACAAGGAGGCGGACGCATGGATAAATGAATGGATGAATGAGTGGGTAGATAGATGGTGAGTGGATGGATGGGTTGGGAGGATGGATGGATGGATAAATGGGAGGGTGGATGGATGGATGGATGGGAGGGTGGATGGGTGGATGATGAGTGGGTGAGTGGTTGGGTGGGTGGGTGGGAAGGGAAGAAGGGAGGAATGGGAAAATAATGGAAGGATAAAAGTCTACAAATGCCCTTTCTATGGGTATTTGTAGCAAATAACAAAAGTTTTTGTGCTGCCTGTCTTTGAATTAGCAGCTCCACATTTAGGAATGCATTTATTTATTTATTTATTTATTTATTGGTATTGGGGGTTGAACCCAGGGGTGTTTAACCACTGAGCCACATCCCTAGCCCTTTTTATTTTTTATTTTGAGACAAGGTCTCCCTAAGTTGCTTAGGGCCTAGTTGAATTCCTGAGACTGGCTTTGAACTTGAGATTCTCCTACCTTAGCTTCCCGAGCCACTGGGATTACAGGCATGCACCACCACGCCCAGCAGAAACTCATTTTAAAGAAACAATTGAATGAATATGAAAAGATGCATGTAAAATGATATTCATCAAAGCACTACTTACATTGGACAAAACCCCAAAAATGCATAATTAAGAATCTGTCAAATAAATTATAGTACTTCTAAATAATATAAGAGTGTGTGGTCATTTAAAATAGTGATGTCGATACACATCATAAAGAAGAAAGATGTTTACCAGTGAAAAGATGCTGCCATGGGCGGGGGGGGGAGTGGTTAGCAAATCAGTGCAATTTGAATAAAAAAAAAAAAAAACTTAACCCAGAGGTGGTCCAGTCTCAATTAGGTGGAGAGGGGATGGGGCGGTCATTCTAATGTGTCCTGTCTCTCTCCCTGTTGATTGTATGTCCTTAATGTGCATTTTCTATGTTCTATAGTTAATTTATATATCTATATTTTTTAAAATGATGCAATTCCTCATTGGGAAATTCCATACCTACTACTTAGGGTAGACTTGGGGCACTTTTTTGAAAGCATCCAAAAAAGACAAAATCTAGACTTTAAAATGTTAAAACATGCTTATCTGAGTGTAGTGTAGACTCTAACTCCATAATGCACTTGGAGAGAAATGTATGGGAGAGAAACCAGCAGCTTATTCTCAGCCAAACATACTTTCAAACCGTCCAAAGTGCCAAACACACCTCTAGAAATTACATATGCTAAACTTCACTGCTTCTCCTCTAAGTTGCTTCAAGTGAGCAATTTGGCAAAGCTTTTTGACCTTTAAAAGCTTAACATGCTTCCAATACATGCAGAGGCTGCCCAGGTTCCCCAGCAAGAGTCCCACACGTGGCTCACAAGGTAAGATGTGGCCACCGAGTCCCTTCCTCTCAGCAATGTTCACATACAATGTTCACATTTTTCACGGACAAATGGGGATCCTGGGCCCCTGGTTGTGACTCACTCAGGAATCCTTGGCTAAGGATGTGTTTCCAGAAGTCCCCTCCCTACTCACCCAATCATCAACAACCTCCACTAAGCCCTTAGAAAGATAAGGCAGCAGTACAGCATGAGGGTAGTGACCAAGTCAGGGGACACACGTGTAGCCCAAGAAACATGACTGTGAGCCTCCTGTCACTGGGGCAGGACAGAGGGTCCTGAGCACACAGGGAGAGAGGAACTCCTGCCAACCTTGCCCTCCATGCCCAGCCAGGACAGAGGGACACAGACTCAGTACCTCCAGAGATCCACAGAAAGCAAGTCCTGAGCCACTGTCAGGCTACATTCTGTCAAACTTCAGTCGGGACTCTACATGCATACAACACACAACAGTTTATACAAAACAGAACTGATCTGCCTCCTGGACACTCCAAGAGGGGTGATGTGAGCTAGGACACCTCGCTTTGGACAAAAGCCCCTACTTCCTGAAGCAACTCTGTATTAAAGCACCAGCAATGACCCAGCACCCTTCGCCCAGGAGCAAACCTCATCAACATCCCCGCACTCACCTGCACAACTGGGCCCCTTATGGTTCCTACACTACAGATGAGGAGATGGAGGCTCAGAAGGCAGCAAAGGTGCAATGAGGCTGGGCCAGGACAACAGGCTTTGAAATCTATCCTGTGACTGTCATTGAGGGCCCCAGAATGTACCAGGGAGCATGCTGGGTAGGACTCTAGACCCTATGGTGCAGTGGGCCCACCATAAGGATCCTGCCTCCCTGCTCCCCTGCACTGGAAACAGCCCCCACTCTCAGGAAGGTGAGGTCTCTTCAGAGATGCTCTGAGGGTCCTAAAAGGTCAGAGACTACCTGGACAGAACTCTCCATTGACCAGAGACCACTGCAGATGGGAGCAAAAGTGCACGAAGGCAAGGGAGGCAGGAGCAGGAGGCAGGGCCAGGCCCAGGAACCACGCCCACAGACCCATTCACCTGCACAAAGACCCATGTGCTCAGTGGAGCACTAGGGTGGATCTCCACTGTTCCCAAAAGCACAGACTGTGCCCATCTGACCACACCCCTCTCCATCATCCTTCCTTAAACCTTGGGTGCAAACATGTAGTCCCTAGCTCACAATGCTCACTGACTGTTCTTGTTTTATTTATACAGTTATTCCCCTCCATTCCCTTCCAGGCCACCTGAGCTAAGAAGTTTGTAGTATCTGCTTTTGTTTATATGTTTTCTCTTAAGGCAGATTTTGATCCCCAAAACAGTTTTGTGCTGCAGGCCTCAGGAGGCACTTTTCTTCTCACTAATGGGTCTGCTAAATCAAGGCAACACACATGGGCTGCAGCAAGAGCTGCCATTTTATTTTTATTTTGTGTTTCTTATCTCTAAGTCTGGGATTCTCTCCAAGGGTCTGTTCCTTTAGCATGTTTCCTCTCTGTCAACCTCCTGTTTTCACTATCTGCCCATCTTTATTTTTTTTTAACATTTTGTATTATTCTTTTAAAATTTTATTTGTTCTAGTATACATGACAGTACAATTAATTTAAGTATTTTGATAAATCATACATAAATGGAGTATAATTTCTCATTTTTCTGATTGTACATATTGCAGGATCACATGGGTCATGCAGTCAGATGTGTATGAGAAGTAATAATATCTGTTTCACTCTACTATCCTTCCTACCACAATACCCCCTCCCCTCCCTTCACTTCCCTCTACCTAATCTAGAATAACTTTTCTTCCCTAGCACCCCCCAGCTCCTTATTGTGAATTGGCATCCACATATCAGAGAAAACATTTGGCCTTTGGTTTTTTGGGGTTTGGCTTATTTCACTTAGCATGATAGTCTCCAACTCCATCCATTTACCAGCAAATGCCATTATTTCATTCTTCTTTTTTTAAAAAACTTTTTAAAATACTTTTTAGTTGTTGACGGAGCTTTATTTTTTATTCATTTCTTTATATGTGGTGCTGAGAATTGAACAAACCAGGCAAGTGCTCTACCACTAAGCCACAATCCCAGCCCTTCATTCTTCTTTAAAGTTGAGTAATGGTCATATATATATCTATATATATATATCACTTTTTCTTTATCCATTCATCTGCTGAAGGGCACCTGGGTTGGTTCCACAGTTTAGCTATTATGAGTTGAGCTACTATAAACATTGATATGGCTGCATCACTGTAGTATGCTGATTTTAAGTCCTTTTAGTATAAACCTAGGGGTGGGATAGCTGGATCAAATGGTGATTCCATTCCAAGTTTTCTGAGGAATCTCCATACTGCTTTCCATAATGGTTGCATCAATCTTGATAGAAGGTTGGTATCTTTTTTCCTGATGATTTACAGGAATCCTTGTCCATTTTAGATTTTGCAAATATTTTTTGCAATTAGTTTCCTGTTAATGTTTGCATGTGCCTTTGGTTAAGCAGATCTCTTTCATTTCTTAAGCCATGGACTTAAGAAACTGTTCCCAACAACCAAGTTACCAAATACACGCCTTTGTTTCTGTGTTATTGGGCTTGGGCTGCTATGAAAAAGCATCACCAACCAGGCAGCTTAAACAAGACATTTGTTTCTCAGTCCTAGGAGCCAGAAGCCACAGTGCCAGCAGCTTCATTCTATAAGGACCTGTGATGACCACTTTGTTACTGTGTCTTCACACAGCAGAAGTAGCTCTGGTCCCTGTATCCCCTTATATGGTCACTAACCCTGTCATAGGGCCCCATTCTCATGACTTCCCAAAGGTTTCATCTCCAAATGTCACATCAGGGGTCAGGGAAAGGGGCATAATTCACTCATAGCAATTACTTTCTGCTAAATAGATCATTTCCACATCCATTTTTGGTCTTCAGTCAATCCTATGGGGGTCCAGTCCTGTTTGTTCCTAGACAGTCAATTTCCCTTTGCAAGTGACTCATCAGTTCATCATTGCAGCACACACAGCACAGCATCCAGGGAAATAGGACTGACTTGGTCCCTCGAAGTCCATATGTTGGAGTTCTAAGCCCCAGGACCTCAGAATGGGGCCTAACTTAGAAACAGACTCACTGCAGGTGCCATTTATTAAAACAAGGTCATATTGGAGGAGGGAGCACCTAATTCAAGATGTCCCATTTTCTTACAAGGGGAGACACACACATAGGGAGACCACCCTGTGAAGAAAAACAGGAGAAGATGGCTGTCACTGACTTAAGGACAGAGGTCAGGAACAAAGCCTCCCTTACAGTCCTCAGGAGGTTCAACCCAACCATATCTTATCTTGGACTTCCAGCCACAAGAATTATACCACCAAGTTTGTGGTATTTTGTTTCAGCAGCATGAGCAATCTGATACATGGTTTCCTATATAGTTGCTCATTTAATTCTCACAACCACCAGTAACCTTTAATACCATTGATCCCATTATCACCCTTTGTGGGTGAGAGGCCAGCTGAGGGCTGACTCCAAAGTCCTTGCTCCAGTTACTGCCTTGAATGACTTCTCCCATCTATTTAGCATTAAACTCCCGTACATTCTTGCAGCTCTGTCCCATGTCATTATTCTGTCCCTTCTTGTGCCTGCCCCACGCTCTGCGTCCTTGTGTGCCTTTTGGTAGAGTGAGTCTTCTTCTGTTTCAAAGATGACTGAGCTCCCTGCAGATTGTTCTTCTCCTTTATATTCTAGATTGTGTTTACTCTCCCCCATAATCCAGCTGCCATTCTAACCGGGACTGCTCTAAATTTATAAATTAATTTGGAGAAAAACAACATGGTGGCAAAACCTTCTTTCATTCAGGCCATCTCATGCCCTCCATGCAGGTCTGAAACTGTCTCCTTAGAGCCCCGGGTAACCTTTACCAAGCAGATCCACTTCCAGTGGTCACAGCTGGGTGCTCCCTGAGTGCCCCCACCCATGCCTCTACCAAGTTCCCTCCCTTCTCTCTCCTCGGCCCCAGGCAGCCATGCTGCTGCTCCTTTGGACAGGGATCTGGTACCTGTGTTGTGATGGGGAGGAGCACTTGATTTTCTTATTAACAGATAAAAACTGCCTGGAGTTATGGATCCCTTGAACTTCCTAATCCTGCTTTCTGTAAGCTGAGTCTGCATCAGTCCTGCTCAACACCCATAATAATCCTAAGAGTTCTTCTGTCCTTTCATGTGGATTTACACAGAGATGACCTTACTTGTCTTATTCTTTTTTTTTTTTTTTTTTTTTTCTTACAGCTAGGACTCCACCAAAACAAACTCACCCCTGAGACAACCGTAGGTAGTCTCTAAAGGGCCTGGAGCAGAGGGCCTCTGCTGGGATTGTGCTGCTTGGTGAGACCTATACTAAAGAAGAGCTCCCGCCACTCTCAGTTGCTAAGAATTTCTAGGATAAACCCTTGCTGAGCTTTGGGGGATTCTCTTCCACGCTGCAGCACATCATACGGTTTCTTCTAGCACTGTAAGGTGCCCTATGGGATGGAGCCATCTGATGTGCAACCACTGAGCCCTGGATAAAGTGTGGTTTTCTCTTAAACACACAGTTGGATTTGTTTGGCTATTTAGGATTTTTATACCCATATTCATAGTGAAATGGGCCTGTGGTTTTCTTCGCTTCTATAACCTTATGGAACTTTGGAGTCAGGGTGGCACTGGCTTCGGACATTGAGCTGGTAGCTTTCCCTCCTTTTTTATTTTCTAGAGCAACTTGCAGAAGTGAGAATGGACCATTTGTTGAAGTCTGAAAACTCTCTGCTAAAGTCCTCAGGATTGGGCATTCTGGGGAGGGGGATGCAGGCTTCCTGGGGAGGGGATCCAGGCCTGCGATCACATGAGGCTTTTGCTTTGTTTTGCTGTTTTTGTTTTGTTTTGTTTTGTTTTGTTTTGGGGTGGGTACTGGGGATTGAACTCAGGGGTACTCAACCACTGAGCTACATCCCTAGCCCTATTCTGTATTTTATTTAGAGACAGGGTCTCACTGAGATGCTTAGTGCCTCACTGTTGTTGAGGCTGGCTTTAAACTCAAGATCCTCCTGCTTCAGCCTCCTGAGCCACTGGGATTACAGGCGTGCACCACACACCCAGTTCACGTAAGGTTTTTGGTGCCTCTCCATTGCTCCAGGTTTTCTTCTTTTGTTTGTTTGTTTGTTTGTTTACAGGCCAATATTAGTGCTACTTTCAAAGTTACCTCCTAGTATTTAAAAATGGAGAGTATTCATATAAATTTTAAACAAAACTTTTTAAAGCAGAATGGAAGATCTGACAAAATAGGGTCTCAAAAACCAAGAACTCAGCCCCCTCGCCACCCTGGTATGAGCACAAGGCTCTCCGTGGCCCCCATCCCCAGGCCCTGACACCCGTTCTGATCCTGACCCCTCCTCCCAGGTTCTCTCTGCAGCTGCCTGGGAGCCACCATTCTGGGGTGGCCTGTGGCATCACGTCAAGGCGCAGGAGTCTCTCTGTGGCATTGCTTCCTTTTGGCATCCCCCCTCATATTGGCTGCAACTCCTGAACTTGCCTGAAGGGACCCAGGGAGCTGCCTAAGGAGGCTCCCACTGCAAGATGGCTGGTAACAGGCCTCCCCTGGGCCCATCCAGAAGACTAACGGTGTTTGGAAAGCACTATGCAAACCACCTTCAGGGACTGAGCCCTCCTCCAGACATGTCTCAGGACCTCCACCCCCACCCCTGGACTCTGCAAAAGGCATGCTCTGTGGCCACCAGGGCGAGAAGCCCACACAGGTACAGTTCCTTTATTCTTTTATCAGTTTGCATTCTTAATACATCAGGAACTGCAGCTGGAGGTGGCTGACGGAAAACACCCCCACCCTGCAAATAAGCCTGCTGAAGCAAACAGGTTTGGCCAGTTCTGGGAGCTGGGTGCCCCAAGGGGACAGAGGAGGGGGACCCAGCAGCCAATCAAAGCAACATCTGGACTTGAGCACCTGACCCCACCAGGGCTGGGGCACAGTGGGAAATGCACTGGACGGAGAAGGGAGATGGCCTCAGCCCAGTCCACACATCTCCCACCACAACAATCCACCTTTCTGCATTTTGGAAATGCCCCTGAGATGTTAAAAAACAAAAAAGAATTTTTGAAACTTTTAAACTAGAGCAGCATGACATTGAATGCAGAGAACGTGAATGTGTCAGGACCATTTCCAGTAACAAAGCAAACTAACCCAGCACCTCCATTTCCAAGCTCTGCCCCCCTTTTTTCTGTACTGGGGATTGAACCCAGGGCACTTTACCACTGAGCTACATCCCCAGCCCTTTAAAAAAATTTTTTTTTTTTTTTATTCTGAGACAGGGTCTCACTAAGTTACTTAGGATCTCACTAATTTGCTGAGGCTGGTCTCAAAGCAATCCTCCTCCCTCAGCCTCCCAAGATGCTGGGATTACAATCATGTGTTACCAAGCCAGACTCTGAGTTTTTATTTTTATTTTTATTTATTTATTTGTTGTAGATGGACAGAATGCTTTTATTTTATTTATTTATTTTTATGTGCTGCTGAGTATCAAACCCAGTGCCTCACACATGCTAGGCAAGCCCTCTGCTACTGAGCTACAGCCCTTGCCCTTTATTTTTCAAAAAAGAGCTTTTTATTTTGAAAAATTTTAAATCTTCTTAGGGATGGGGAGGCAGATCAGAGCCAGGGTGTAGAAAGAGAAACACAACCACACAGCAAAAAAGTGTGCAAAAAAAATGTGCATATGCATATTGACAAGGAACAGGAGGAAATTGTGAGTGATGAGAACAAGAGAGTTTTTCAAAAGGACTCCACTGAGTGCAGAAGACTGTCCACTGTGTACACTGATGTGTCTTCTGACTTGGAAATGACACTGCAAAGAGGGCAAAAGGGAAACCAGTACAGCCAACATCCACACATCCCCTCCGCTGTGATTCTGTGCCACCCTCACCTGGGAAGAATCTCCCTTGGGTGCTGGTTTGGGCTTTAGGTCAATGTTATTGAGAGAAAGAAGCCCTCAGGCCCTGGGCAAGCCCTGTGGCTCTGGCACCATGGTGTCGCCAGTGTGCTGCTGGCTGTCCCCCCATGAGCGAGGGCCACTTGGCCCCAGACACAGCGTCCCCAGTTTGCATTTGGTCTCTTCAACTGTTTGGGTGAAGCTCACTCTGTTTCTCTGTTGACTGCAACTTTCCAAATAATCCTCTCTAAACAGCAATAACTCAGTCCTAGCCCTGGCTGCAGCGGGAAGCACAGCCTTCAGCTCCGAGCAGTGTTTATGAATCCCACAGGGCCTCTGCACCTGGGCCCCAGGGCCATCTTGCCAAGTTTGGGTCCTTGACTGCACACAATGCCCAGAGTGCAGGGTGGGGACATATGCAAGGAGTCCCAGAGCTCAGGTACAAGTCACGCGTCCACTCTACCCTGAAGACCTAGGGAACAGGGTAGAGGGTTGAAAACATCTCCCATTCATTCTCAGACTTTCAAACAGGATCAGCAGTCCACAGCTCTGGCCATGGTGCCAGTCCTGGATATTCATAGCACTCATGGTGCCCAGGTCCCCTTGGCCTTTTGAAGCAGAACATGCAGGTTGAGGCTGATGAACGTGAACTTTTCTCTTAAAACGTGCCTGCCCATTGGGTCAACTGGTGTCTCTCCAGCACTTCCTCCACAGAGGAAAGGAGGCCACAGGCTGTTTATCATGGTGCCGTTTGTGGTCATGGAAACCAGAAACACCCGATAGCTGGGCATTGGTTAATTAAAGATGGAATAAAATAGTCTGTAGAGTCACATCTAAGGAGATGGATGATGTTCTTTACAGGTCTACTGAATTTTAAAAATTGCTATAAGATAAAATCTGATGGAACCACAAGAAGAAACAGAGAAATACACATTTTGCGAGAGAGGGTGGGTGGTACTGGGGGTTGAACCCAGCAGTGCTTTACCACTGAGCCACATCCCCAGCCCATTTTATTTTTTATTTTGAGACAGGGTCTCACTAAGTTGCTTAGGGCCTTACTAAATTGCTAAGGCAGGCCTTGAACTTGCGATCCTCCTGCCTTGGCCTCCAGAGGTCACAGGTGTGTGTCACCATGCTCAGCCCAAGTACACTTTTTTATAGTTGAAGACTTCAACACCCCTCCACCAGTCACTGACAGATCCAGCTGGCAGAGTCAGTAGACCCTGGTGAACTGAGCAGTACCATGGATTAACTGGATCTAGTTGACATTTATAGAACACTTCACAAAACAACAGCACAACACTCATTCTTCTCAAGCTCACATGAAACAATCCATAAGACAGACCACATCCTGGGTCATAAAACACACCTGAGCAAATATAAAAGATACAAATCATACAAAGTGTGCTGCCAGAGATCACAAAGGAATGAAGCTAAAACCAATACCAGAAAGATAGCTAACAAAATCTCAAAGTATGTGGTGATTAAACAACACAGTTCTAAATAACACATGGATCAAAGAAGTTGATTTCCACAGAAATCAAAAAATAAATTGAACAAAATGAAAATGAAAATACGGTTTACCCAAATCCATGGGATAATAGCAGAAGCAATGCTTAGAGGGAAATCTGTAGTGTGCATTTGAAAAAAAAAAGATCTAAAACCAGTAACCTAAGCTTTTCACCTTGGGTAACCACCACATAAAGAGCCAATCAAATCCAAAGCAACCCACAAAAAAGAAATAATAAAAGAACACAAATCAGTGGAATTGAAAATAGGAAATTAACAAAGTCAATGAAACCAAAGTTGGTTCTTTGAAAAGTTCAATGAAAATCTATGAGCTCCTAGCCAGACTAAGCAAGGGGGAACAAAAGGAGGGAAAGATAAAGTTCTAACATCAGAAATGAAAGAGGGGACATGACTATAGAACTGCAGACAGCAAAGGATGGCACAGCAACTTTAGGAACAACTCTATGTCCACATACATTGAAAACTGAGACGAAATGAACCAAAATTCACACAAGATGAAATAGACAATCCAAATAGGCCTGTATCTTTGTAAATAATTGAATCAATAATTATTAACCTAAAACAGAAAGTGTCATGACCAGACAGATTCACTGGTAAGTTTTACCAGATATTTAGGAAGAAATAACACCAATTCTTTCTAATGTCTTCCAGCAAATAGAAGGAGAGGAAACTTTCCACCTCATTCTATGAGAACAGAATTAACATGAAAACCAGACAAAGACATTACGGGAAAGGAAAATTACAGCCCAATACCACTCATTAACATAGATGTAAGTTCTCAACAAAAATCTTGATAAATTAAATCTTATAATGTATAAAAAAATTATTATACAACATGGGTAAGTGGAATTTATTCCAAGTCTGTGAGACTAATAATGTTTTTAAAATCAAATAATGTAATCACTCACATCAACAGGCTTAAGAAGAAAAATTGCATGATCCTATCAGTAGATACTGAAAAGCATTTGACAAAACCTAGCAACTAACTACACACACACACACACACACACACACACACACACACAGAAACACACACCCTCTCAGTAAACAAGGATCATAGGGGACATTGTGCTCAGTGGTGAAAAACTCCAGGCATTCCTGCTAGGATCAGAAACAAGGCCGGCACATCTCCTCTCACCACTGCTTTTCAACATTGTGCTGGAAGTTCTAGCTAATGAAATAAGACAAGAAAGGAAATGAAAGTTACATGCAGATTGGAAAGAAAGAAATAAAACTGTTTTTCTGCTCAGATAATATGAGTGTTTATGTAGAAATCCCAAAGAATCAACTATGATGAGAACAATGAACTCTGGAACTCGGTAGCAACCCCAACAGCAAGGTTGCAGGAAACAAGGTTGATATACAAGAACCAATGCTTCCCCACACACTGGTAACGAGCAATCGAAACTTAAAACTTAAAACACAATACTACTTACATTTGCACCAGGAAAGAGCAATGTTTCCTAAAACTCAAGAAGTAAAATCAAGAATCAATAAATGGAATGGGATTCAAACTAGAATGCTTCTCAGCAAAGAAAACAATCAATAATGTGAAGAGAGAGCCTACAGAGTAAGAGAAAATCTTTACCACATGCACCTCAGATACAGCACTAATCTCCAGGATATATAAAGAATTCAAAAAACTCAACACCAAAAAAAAAAAAAAAACCAAAACAAATAACCCAATCAATAAATGGGCTAAGGAACTGAACAGACACTTCTCAGAAGTAATACAATCGATCAGCAAATACACGAAAAAATGTTCAACATCTCTAGCAATTACAGAAATGCAAATCAAAACTACTCTAAGATTTTTATCTCACTCTAGTTTCATAATGGCAATTATCAAGAATACAAGCAACAATAAATGTTAGTGAGGATGTGGGGAAAAAGGTACACTCATACATTGCTTGTGGGACTGCAAATTGGTACAATCATTATGGAAAGCAGTATGGAGATTCCTCAGAAAACTTAGAATTGAACCACCATTTGACCCAGCTGTTCTACTCCTTGGTTTATACCCAAAGGACTTAATATCAGCATACATATTGTAACATGGCCACATCAATGTTTATAGCATCTCAATTCACAATAGCCAAGCTATGGAACCAACCTAGATGCCCTTCAACAGATGAATGGATAAAGAAAATGTGGTATGTATACACGATGAAATATTGCTTAGCCTTAAAGAAGAATGAAATTATGGCATTTGCAGGCAAATAGATGGAGCTGGAGAATATCATGCTAAGTGAAATAAGTCAATCCCCCAAAATAAAAGGTCAAATGTTTTCTCTGATATGTGGATGCTAATTCACAATAAGGGAGGTTAGGAAAAAAAATAGAGGTACTTTGCATTAGGCAGAGGGGAGTGAAGGGAGGGGGAGGGGGATAGGAAGGAAAGTAGAATGAATTGGACACTATTACCTTATGTTCATATATGATTACATGAATGGCATGATTCTACATCATGTACGGCCAGAAGAATGAGCGGCCATTTATGTGTGATGTGTCAAAATGCACTCTACTGTCACATATAATTAGAACATGCCATGTATAATTAGAACATTAAAAAACATTTTTAAAAACTGGTTATAACTGGGAAAAAAAAATCTAACAAACATGTACAAGATCTATATGCGAAAACTACAAAACTCTGATGATATGAACCAAAGATCTAAACAGGTGAGGAGATAGAAAAAGATGTCAAGAATAAGGTCAAGATGTCAGTTCTTCCCAACTTGATCAATGTAATCCTAACCAAAATCTCAGAAAGTTATTTTGTAGTTACCAGTAAATGAATTCTGAAGTTTAGATGGAGACGCAAAGACCCAGAATAACCAACGCAATACAGAGACAAAAGAACAGTTGGAGAAATGAGATGACCAAATCAAAAGAGAGCTACAACAATCAATGAGAGCAGACAGATCAACAGGACAGAAGAGTGAGCCAGAGTACATCCACACCAATGGGCCCCAGAGAGAGACCAGAGCTCTCCAACAAATGGTGCTGGAACAATTTGACATCCACGGGGGAGACCTAGACCCAGACCTTACACCTTTCACCAAACTTAACTCAAAATGGACCACAATTCGAACTAAAACCCAATAAAACACCTAGCTGCTAACAGAGACGATGATCCTTGTGACCTTCAGCTTGGCAATGTTTCAGATATAATACCCAAGACGAGTTCCATGAAAGAAAGAAAATAATAAAGGTAAGTGGGGCTACCTTAAAATTAAAAACTTCTTCACAAAACACACTGTTAAGAGACTGAGAAAATAAGCCACAGAGCATGAATAAATATTTGCAATGCCCACATATGATAAAGAGCATGGATCCAAAATATACAAAGCAAACTGGGCAACCCAACTTAAAAATGGGCAAAAAATCTGAAGAGATACCTCACCAAAGATTTCCAGGGGGCAAGTTAGCATATGAAAAGATGCTCAATACCATCTGTCATCAGGGAATTACAAACTAAAACAGCAATGAGGTGCCACCACACACTAGTCAGATGCCCAAGTTCAGAACACAGGGACCCTCACTCACTGCTGGGGGAGATGCAGAATGTGCAGACTCTCTGGAAGATGCTTTGGTGGTTCTTTACAGAACTAAGCACACACTCACTGGGTCATCCAGCAATGGTGCCCCTAGGCATTTCCACAAATGAGTTGGAAACTTACAGGCACCCAAAAACCTGTGTACGGGAGTGCTTGTAGCCTGTTCATAACTGCCGCAAATAAAAAACAGCCATTGTTAGGTGAACTGTGGTATGTCCATACAATGAGCCATTATACGATGCTAAAAAGAAGGGAGCTATCAAGTCACAAAAGAGGCAGAGGAACCTTACATACATAAATGAAAAAAAAAAAAACAGTTAAAAAGACTGCTTACTGCAGATTCCAACTGCAGCACATTCTGGAAAAGGTAAAGTGATGGAGATCAGTGGTTGCCAGGGGCTAGGGGAGAAGGGATGAAAGCGGAGCACAGAGGACTTCAGCCAGCATTTCCTGTGACCCTGTCATCATACCTTTGGCAAAACTCATAGAATGATCCACACCAGTAATGGGCCCCAGTGTAAAAGACGGACTTTAATTAACAACGTATTGATACTGCCTCATGGATTGTGATGCAGCACACAAAGGCAGGATGATGGTCATGGAGGAAATGATGGGCAGAAGGGTAACACAGCAGCTGTGCTTTCTGCACAATTTATCTGTAAACCTAAAAGCATATTAGTAAAAAAAAAAAAAAAAAAAAAAAAAGATGGGTTCAAACAGCATGTGTGGTGTGACCAGATTTTCCTAAATATGCAGCATGGTCCACAGGAGCTGTAGACAGCAGGGGTGGGCAGCAAGGGCTGGGGGCTTGTGGGAATCCTGGGCATGTTTTATAGTTTTTCTTGATCATGGGGTAGATGAACAATGTATTCCTTGGTTTTTCCTGAAATTAGAATATACCATTTTAGTAATCTAAAAAAATCCAATCTTAAAAAAATGGATTTTTTAATGGACACTGGTAGAGGGGAGCAGTGGATGCCACCTGGTGTTTGCTGAGAACTCAGATGCTTCCAGGGGATCTCCCTCTCTTGAACTTCATAAGTAAGGAAACCGAGGCTGAGACAGGTGTTGGCTCCCCCAGGACCCCACAGTGTGTCAACAACAGGCTTAGACCCAGTTTGACAGGGAATAGACAGATCTGAGCAATGGGAACATAAGGTTAAGGGAATATTCTATAAACTTGGCCCACTGGGCTAACCCCACATGCTTTCTTTGAAAAAAAAAAAGCAATTTACCTGCAGCTCTGCCTGGCTGAAGTCAACTGGATATGTTACATTCCTCAGCAAATAACCTGTTATCTGCAGGAGAAATGTGGACCCAAAATGCTGATAAAAAGAACACAAGTTACCCTGAAGAGGGGCAGGAGGGGAGGTGCACCTTTGTGACCCTTACCCAGACAGATTCCAGAACTCAGGGAGATAAGGATAATTCTCTCTAACCATAAAATCTGAAAGAACAGGTTCCAATTAGAAATGAAGCATGGGCTAGAGTTGTCATGGCAGAGGGGACTTGAAAGTCGGATGTTATTCTGCTGTTAGTCCAAAGTGAAGAGGTGGACCTGAGTGGGAGTCTCTGGAAACTTTGCTGGGACCCCAAAATAAAACTGGAGGACAGGAGAAGCACACTGTCCTCCAGAGCACTCTGAGAGAACCCACTCTCTCCCTTGAGAGTGTCCCCCTTTCCCTTTCCCTATCCCTTCCACAATCTCATGCCTATTACTCTGAAATCTTTCTAGTGTGATTGACAGAAGCAGGATGAGAAAGGATGGTCATGGCTGCCTCAGCTCCATGGCATGTAACCAGTAGAGAGTTGCAAAGATCCTTGCCACCTTGCTTGAACATAGCTGCCCTCCTCTGTGGGGGGGTACAAAGACCAACACTGCCCAGGTGCCCCCAGGACAAACCTGGCTCTGCAGCAGAAGACACTTCCAAGCGCCCCATTCTGGGGTCCCAGTGCTGCCAGGGACTGGAGAAGAAGCTCCAGGAGAGCCCCCAGCTCGTGCCCACCCCCAGGTGTGCTGTGGGAGGACAGTGAACAGCAGCCACACAGGGCTATTGTAGCAGCCGTGCAGGGATTCAAGCTCCACCTGCTGTGATCCACCCTGACGCAGCCCTGGCGGTGTTTTCAGAGAGCCTACCCTGTGCCTGTCACTGTGCTGGGCACTGGGGATGATGTAGTCCCCCATGTAAAGTCGACTTCAAAATGGGAGTGGACCCCAAAGAGGATGGCTTCTGTCATTCATTCATTTAATAACCATACCGGGTCCCACCCCAGGGTGATGGCAAGGACTAGCAAAAGGAACCGGTGCTGCTTTATGAACTTGTCGGCATGACATGGCTTCCTTGGCACTGGGCAGGCAGACAAGAGAAGCAGCATCTGGTTCTAGCACGTGGTCAACCAGAGACAGTGATGGCCTCCAAGGCACCCTATGAAGCCTCAGCATCCCACATCCTGGAGCTGAGCTCAGGGCGGGAAACATCATCTCCTCTCCCTGAGGGACTGACAAATGGGATGTGGAGCCAGGGGAACAGGTTCCCACGTGGCCAGCAGGGTGGGAGGCTGTGATAGCCAGAACCCAGGGTTCAGCAGAGGTCAGGCAGGGTTGCCTCCTGGGATTTTCTTCCAGGACATCATTCCTGGAAGAGGAAATAGGCCAGCTGTTCTGCAGACAGTTGCCCAGGGCCTTTCCAACTTAAGGAAGAACAAAGACAGGTGCCGGCTGCTGAAGCCAGAGACAGACTTCACTGCCCTTCCATCTAAGCCAGGCCTGGGCCAGCGCGGCTTCTCCACAGGCAAGCTGGCTGGGAGCTCAGGGCAAAGTGCCCACCAGAGGGTGAGCCTGGGTTCCTCTGTCCTCACCAGACTGGGAAGAGGTTTGCAGAGTTTGAAATCCTTGTCCATCTGAGCCCACCAGGCCTCCTCACATGCTGGTGTTGCCCCTTGGTCCTCACAGTGGTTATACAATGGTCCCCAACATGCAACACACCAGTGACCTGGTTCTGAGCCCCTCGTACACAGATGAAGACTCCCTTCTCTCTGCAGCCCAGGAGAGGTGCCCATGTTGCCAACCCAAAAGGATGCAATCTCCTGGAAGCCCAAGTCACTGCAGAAGCTATCGCTGCAGCTCAGGTGTGGCTCCAGGTGTCACAGTTGGCAAGGGAAGTCCCCTCCCCAGAACTCTCATTCCGCAGACCACATCCAGCCTATGTGGAAGTCAGAGATCCCAAGACGTTCACAGTCCCCCACCAACCCAGCATCTTCCTCCACTGCCACCACCACCCCCAACGCAGGGGATGTTCTCCAGGGCGAAGGTGCCCTGCAGACCTCAAGCCCACAGCCATCCCAAGATTCCAGCAGCTGGTGTCGCTGCAGCCGTCAGACCTGGCCCCAAGCCCATTGGACTGAGAGCTGCAGCAGCAGCCCTGGGAACAGCAACCGGGCTCTTTGGGCCAAGAGGTGTGCAAAACCAATCAGTGGCTCCTGGTGCTGCTTCAAAGTGCAGCCCCAACCTTGAAAGAGAGTAGGAACCAGACACACCTACCACCAGGTCACTTCAGAGGTGCCAAAGTGGGGGAAAGGGAACCTGCCAGGCCAGGCAGGGGAGGGTGACCGTGGCTCCCAACAGAAGAGCAGCTAAGAAAACTCCGCAACCCATCTGCAGGGGAGACCCAGTCACATGGTCCTCCTTGAAAAGTGCCCCAGCTGGGGGCTGAAGAACAGGGGCACGAAGAGCCCTGGAGGGAGACAACAGGGCTCTGTGACCTGCCCAGGTCCTGGCAGGGAACACACAGTTCCTGTACATCAAAGGACTTCGCCTATTGCTGTAGGGTTCTATGGCTCCCTGTATGGGGAAAACATGACAAACTTGGATCCATTTGATCTTGCTACTTCAACTTGGTCTGTACCTTGGTCCTGTGTGAAATCTCACAGCTGGATATGTGAAGGCTGGGTATGTGAGGCTGGCCCAGGGAACCAGATGCCCTCCCCACTGGTATGACCACAGAAGACCCCAGGCTCTGCTGGAGGTGTCCTGAGGCCCACGGAGACAGACAGGGGTAGAGACACTGCCAAGTCCATGCCCACAGGCCCAGGTGGGTGGGTGGGACAGGCTTGACTGCAGGGAGCACCATTCCATGGAGAATGAGGGTCAAGCAGCTGAACATTAAGAAGCTAAAAAAGATAGGAATCCCGGTGTTGCCTGCCCTCTCCTAACTTCACAGTGTGACAGCTGATTCTAATTGAGTTTTAGGCGCACCTGCTGATCCAACAGGACAGAACATGTTTGCAGCCAGAGGTGACAGGAGCCCACCTCTCACTATGTGGCTCACCATACAAGTAAGGAGCCTGAGGCCCACTCTAGGTGTCCACTGGCCTAAAGCCTCCTGGACAGGCAGCAGGCACTTGGAGGGAAGCCAATGCACAGCCATTCCAGCGGGTGCGCCTCCGGCCCTACACATGAGCGCTGAGGAACGTCCATCACAGCAGTGCAGAAGCCACACCACCACCTGCAGGGACCACCCAAGCTCACAGCCTCTGAGCACATCAGGAACCCCACACAGCCAAGGAGAGGCCAGGGGAGGGGTCCTTACGTTCTGATATGGAGCATCCTGCCAGAGAGATGTAAAATGAAAAAGCAACCAGTGGGGTAGCCTGTGCGGCACGCTCCCAGGACCCCAAGCTTGTACACGAAGACAGCATCTCGGAATGACCCTGTGCGTGCACGGTGACAGAGCCCCAGGAGGGAGCAGGTGCCAGCTGGGCTCTGTTTATCTTTCCCTATCACGTCCGTATATAAAAACCATTACTTTAAACAACCTCACATCCCGGCAGACGCCATGTAGCGATTTCTGCACAGAAACATCTCTCCTCTTAACATAGGGGTCTGCTTGGAGACCACCCACTCGACTGCAGTGAGTATCACATCCCAGAGGCCAGCTTTGAGACAGGTCCCCACTGCCATCTGCCCAGCAGCTGCCCCAACCCCAGCTTCCCTGACCATAAGCCCTACCCTAGGGAACGCTTCCTACTGCCCACAGCTTGGGTCCTCAGTAACCACCCTGACCAGCAGTGCCAACAGCCCTGACTCTGGTTGGCCATGGGGCTGGTTCTCTAAGGAGTGACTCATCTGTGTTTACAGAGCATGCTGGAGACAGGTGTCCTGACAGACTTTTCTCTCTGGTGAGAATTTGGTGACAAGGTCCCCCCACCCCTTGGACGATGGCATATCTGAATTCACACCAGTTCCTTTGCACTCAGAACCATGGAGATGTGTCCTTTGTCTGACTCTCCTGGGCCACCGGCACAGCCAGCCTCACCTGAACATGAGCTGTGGAGTGATGGGGTTCTGTGGGCCACACCTGCAACAGCTGGGACTTGGCAGGGCTCTGCCACACGTGAATCACAAACAAGGTCCCCTGGCAGCTGGCACCATCAACTACCTATGTCCCAGAGACACAGCACCTGCCAACATGGAAGCAGACGCCCTGTTCCAGGCCTGCTCTGTTGCCCACCCTGGCAAGGTGCAGGTTCCTCCTCTAAGAAACGGACAGAGGGAAGCCTGCTGTGCATGTCGTAGTGAGCTCAGTCATGTTGTAGCACCAGGAGTGAGTTCAGCGTTGATTCCACCACCTCCACTCCACTCCGGAACCCGCTCCACAGCCGTGAGCGGGTTCAAAGCCCTCCTCCAGACAGCTCTGAAACTGCCAACGCACAATCTCCAGGATACCGTTAAAGGAAAAGGGAGGTGGAGGAAAGTGCAGTACGCGTAGGCCTGAGAAAGGGGAGAGAATACAAACCCGCATGCGCATTTCCTCATTCAAACCTGAGGAAGACGGTGGGGGAGCTAGGCACCCAAGAGACTGGGATCCTGGCCTACAAGCCTCTTCGAGTGTACCTAGTTTGTGGAACAGCTTTGGAACCAGGCTAGTAATTAAGCAATTATTAAAAAAACAACATTTAGACTTAAAAAAGCAATACTTACAAATCAAAAGTTTAAAGTAGCAAATGAATTTGAAAAAGTATCTCCAACTGGCAGAGTCAATACAGATGGGCGCTAGGCCAAGTGGCTTGGAAACACAGTAAGACCCAAGGACAGAGTGGCCAGAAAAGAATCATGCACCTCCTCAGTAACCATTTGTTGGAAGGTGGCAGTCAGGCATTGTTCATCTAAGAAAAGGGATGTATGCTGTGGAATAAAGTGAAGAATTCTTTGATGGGTATCACTGAGCCGAGGAGAAAAGACAAAGATATAAAATTAACCAGATTTTGTTAACGCAAAACAAGAAGCCCACAGCCCTGAATTTGAACTGGAAGTACCAATGTAGATCCATAACATAATTACCTTTAAAAGAGAAATCCAGTCCTGTCTATAGAAAATACCCAGCAACAGTGGTAAATCTGAGAGCGACAGGCACCTCCAGCCCCATCTGGAGTCTCTGAACAATCTCCTGTTAAAAGCATGCAGAACTCTTGCAGAAAGACTGATTCCAGGTCTGGGCAGAAAATCTACTGTGGGAGGCGGCACAGTGGGCATCCATCTGAGCATCGACCGGTTAACAGCTGCTCCTGGCCTCTGCTTTGGGGTCACAGCCAAGGCCGGGGCCAGGACCAGCGCCCAGCAGCCTCCACCAGGCTTTCTTCCAGGAGCTCCAGTCTCAGCCCTAACTCCGTTTTTAATGCATTTGAGGTAATTGTTGTGTGTGGTGTAAGACAAGGGTCTGATTTCATTCTTCTCTCTGTGGACACCCAGTTTTCCCAATCCCATTTAGGTTTTTCTATGCCACATGGTGAGATAATCTCAGGTCTTCCCACCACATATTTGTCTGTTTTCTGTCTTTAAGAACCCTCTTGACATTTGTCCTCCCTTCTCCTTCCCTTTCTGCCAAAGCTTACAAAGGTTCGGAGCCCCAGGAGTCAGGGGCCATGCCCGCTTTCTCCCCCAACTCTCTGGTCCACCCAGGCACCCTTTCAGCCCCGTGCAACTCAGGAACAGCAGGCTGGGATGATGGGGTCCCTGTCCTTCTGAAACAGAGCCTGTTTTTCCAGGGTAGAAACAGAGACACAGAGAAAGAGGAGTGTGTGTGTGTGTGTGTGTGTGTGTGTGTGTGTGTGTGTTGGAGAAGGACTGTCGGGGAAGCAAAGATCTCCAGGGCAGAGATACACTCAGGAAAGAGAAACCACAGCTAAGGAAATTCTGCTCATGAGACTCGCTGAGCATTTGACAGCAACCTTGGCCCTGGCCTGGCACACTCCATCCAGCCTCCAGACATGTGCCTCAGCAGCCACTTAGGGGACACCTGTCCTCTCCTCTCCTGCTGTGCAGTGTTTTCTGGTCCCACAAAGACCCTTTTTATCACAGCTCCCATTATCTGTAGCATCTCCACAGCACTTCCTAAGATGCACTGAAGTCAGATCTGAGCCACATTTCCTAAGTGACCAGTGCCCACGTGATGGTTCATGCTGCCTTCCAGGTCTGGCCAGAGGTTGGCTGTGGCCCTCCAGCTAGTAGTGGGGCATGAGAGCCATGGGCAGGCATCCCCAGGCCAGGACAGAATGATCAGGCCTTGCTGGCCCTTCCATCTCTAGATGCCTGGCCTGCCAGGTACAAAGCTCTCACCCCTCCTGGTGCAGGGTGAGACCTGGCACCTGACAGCCAGCAGTGTGGATGGCCCTCTCTGCAGGTGCTGACCTCCCGCTGCAGGGTTGGGATGCCACAAAGCTTGTGCCATGCATTGTACCCACCCTCCTGAGGGCAGCAAGGACAGCTTTGGATGATTCTTGTGCTCTGTGCCCCATGAGAATCAGGACAGAACTTGAGCCTGGGCAATGGGTGAGTGGCTCAGAGTGCTGTGTCCAGGCTCAACCCTGGTGTGCAACATGTTCCTCTAAACAAACCTGGTCTTGGGAAATACCCGCTGAAATATTCCAGGAGGGGGTTCCTGCTGCCTGCACCCAACTCTCAAAGGGTCCCAACAGAACGAATAATAACAAGAGAATGTAGGAGACAGCAATGGAGCGAATATGGCAAATGCACCCCACCAAATGTCAGCTGGCAACCAGGCCAAGGGCTCATGGGTCTTCATCTTACTTTCCTTTTCTGTTTGAAATATTTAAAAAATGAAAGTTAAGAAAACAAAGTCAAAAGAAAAACGGAGTTTCACAGAAAATCCACATTTCCAGCTTATCTGGAAAAACTTAGAGATTGGCCATCTGGGCAGATTCCCTGGACTGAGGGCCATTGAGCTAGTCCCTGCACACCAGAGACCCAATCTTCACCCAGTCAGTGCCCCCTTCAGAACCAGCCCCTACTGGTCCTTCAGAGTTCTGGATTCTGGACCAGACAGCAGGGCACAGGATTGGACAGGTGCCTGGCCTGTGTGGAGCTCAGGGAGGGTCCCCAGGCCACCACATGGCGTGTCCCAGCAGATAAGGCAGAACCCCAGGCCTCTTCCCAGGTTGTGGGACACAGGCCTAGATATGAAGACTCAGGATGTCCCACTCCCTCAGACTGTTCCCCTGCACGGCTTCAGGTGAGCAGCCTCCCTCCACATCAAGCAGCAGGGCCAGCCCTGGGCAGGTAAAAGAAGAGGTGGGGGACACATGGAACCCGTGGGTTTTCTCGACTCAGTGTGAAGAAGCAAGGAGCCTAATGGCTTCTGGAGCCAGGAAGCTGAATCCAAATCACAGTGGTACTTACTAGCTGAGTGACTGGGAAGTCACTCAGTCACTGAGTCTCAGTTTCCTCATCTGTGAAATGGAGCCTCTGACAGCAAGTTCATGGTGTTATAGAGCAACACTATGTTCAGCCCAGCATCCTCCATCAGCCATGGCCCTAGCTGTGGCCCTGGCTACCACACAGACACTGCTCTTACTGGTGCCAGCCCCTGCAGGAGAGGGCCAACCTGGGGGGCCCTCCTGCCCACCCAGCCACTCCTCTTTGCTCAATAGCTGGAGCACAGTGACCCCAGGTGGCCAGCACCTCTCCCCAGTTGGCAGCTGGTAAGGACAGCAGATGGCTGCTCAGGGGTAGAGGGGCAGGGAGACCCTGATGTTTGTCTCTCTTCCTCTGTATGGCGGTAGGTATTGTCACTGTGCCACACTGCTCAATATACAGAGAAGAGTCTGTGCCCACAGCTGCAACACAGGGACAAGTGGGCACAGAAAGTAATGGGGTGCTGGGGCATAAAGGCCCTCAGTTGCTAGAGGTGGCGGGGAGGCCAGAGTAGACCAGGTCCAGAGGCAAAGTGTGTGGGCCAAACCTAGCTCTGCCCCTTATGAGCTGTGCAGCCTTAGGCATGCTGAGACCCACCCAGTCAACCCTGCAGAGACCAGGGTCACCCTCTGGCTAACCCTTACTGGCCCTCGGCTTCAGCTCTAGTCATATGGATCTGCATTATTGTCTGGATTTTTCACTCTCCCTAGAGCTGGCCCTGGCCCTAGATGGTGTGGTGTATCTCACCTACCTTCCTGTGGGAGGGATTCCAATCCTCTCCCTGGAGGCTGCTGGGGCACAAGGGCATATGGCCTGGTCAGTGCTCCTGAATCTCTGTGCTGGTGACTAAAGGACAGGCCTTTTTCCTGGGTGGCTTTAAACACAGGCACCCTGACCCTCTGAGAACTTGGTAAACACACCCTACTCTGTCAAAGAAAAAGCACATCCAAATCCACCAGGC
Source organism: Sciurus carolinensis (assembly GCF_902686445.1). Classification (NCBI taxonomy): domain Eukaryota; kingdom Metazoa; phylum Chordata; class Mammalia; order Rodentia; family Sciuridae; genus Sciurus; species Sciurus carolinensis. The sequence continues at coordinate 15,505,666 of NC_062230.1, read as the reverse complement.
TCAAGTTTCCCCACAAACCTCCAATCCACCAGCCTGGTCAGCAGGCCACCAATGTGGAGGAGACTTAGTGTTCTCTTGCCCAAGGGCACACAACTACAGGGGAACAAGACTCTGAAGGACCCACTGGCCACCGTTCAGGAGGTTTGGATCCTTAATGCACTGAGAACAGTCCTCTATCAGGGCCTGAGAAGCAAGGGTGCCCAACCATCCAGCAAGTCTGTGATTGCAGGGTACAGCCTGGTCAGACTCTTGCCCCATACTCCTGCCCTCTGCCTCTCTCTAACTTCCCAAGGCCCACACTTCAGTTAGAAGGCAAACCTGCCACTCAAAGTCCCTCCACCTGGCCAGGGCTGTACCTTGACACCCACACTGTCTTCTGTTCTCACCCAGCTGGAAGCCTCCAGCTTCTGGGTCAGCTCCTCCCCCAACCCCCACAGGCAAGCAAAAGTCACCCTCAAACCAAGCTTCAGCCACAGTCAGACCTTGGTGGGCAGTGCAGGCAACTCTGGCACCCAACACAGCCCCCATAACACAGCCAGGGCAACAGGCCTAGAATTGGCAGGTCTCCATGCCACGGCTAGTAAGTCAGGCCCTGGAGTCCTCAGAGTGACATGATGTCTCAGCTCTGCCTCTTCACAGTTATGCACGTTGGGTGAGCCACTCCCAGCTCTGGGCTTCAGTTTTCGCATCTACAATATGGGATAACTAACATCATCCTTCTGTGGTTGTTGTGAAATTAAATGGTCAACACTCAAAGACCCTGTCAGAATGTGCATTTGTAAATGATGGTACCCCACATATGCACGAAACCCTCCTCATTGGTACATAAACTCAAACCTAGAACACACAGGTGAGGATTATCCCATGTGGGACAAATGTGCAAATATACAAAAGTCCCATCAAATGAGAACACAAATTCTCCATCTTCCAGCCCTATGGCATTTCTGATGCTCATGGCCTAAAGCATCTAAGCTAATTCAAGGACACTGGGATCACAGAACTTGAGGGCAATGTCCCTGACAGACTGCCTGGACCACCCACCCCCTTTTGAGATGAGAAGCTCGGCCACTGGAGCCAGAGCTTGGGCCTCACACAGGCTACTCAGCACCAGAAAGGCCAGCTGTGAACTCCATCAACATCAGGAGAGTACATCACACAGCAGAGAGAGGAGGCTGCCCTGAAGATGAAATATAAGAACATACTGTCAATGTCTACCCCATCATTGATTTAACACTGGGAAATTGAAGAATGTAACCCTCACACTGACAGAGCAGAGAGAAAATCATTGAGGCAGAAAAAGCACCAGTGAATTCCAACATTCATTCTCAACTGAAGTCCAGCAGTAACCAAGCTAGAAGGGCCTCCATAACCTGACAGGAAACACTATGAATAACAGCAATAAAAAACTTATCACAAACATACTTCCTGGTGAAAACCTGGATGTACTCTCTGAAACTGGCACAAGGCAAGGAAACCTCCCGTCACCACTAGTTTTCAACATTTTACTAGAGGTCTAGCCAAAGTAATAAAGCAAGAAAAAAGAAATAAAAATGTGCTTTTCTGATATATATATATATATATATATATATATATATATATATATATATCCTGGTTTTTGCCCACAGAACTCCTACCCATGGTGGGTTGCAGAAACTATGATTTCACTTTTACAATGTTCACTGCCTTTCCTGCTACTCCTTAGGCCTGTTGGTGAGTCAGGAAAAACAGTGTCTCACAGCATCACATAGGTCACTCTGACACTGTGCTCAAGGACACACATGAGCAGGAAGTCACGGAGTAGGGCAGAAAACAACCCCAACTTAACACAACTCCAAAGAAAAAGGAAAATGAGAAAATGTTTGTTCTTCCTGCCATTTGTAAATATTCTATGCACCTTTAAATGCACAAAGAAATTTAGGTAAGAAGGTTATTATACCAGTGTAATAAACACACCCATGCTCAATGATATCAACTCAACAGGGGAGTTCAGGTGGATACCCAAGATCCGCTTTCTGCAGGCTTCCTAAGTCCTGTTCCTACTGAGCGCCCCTGTTTCACATTTCTTGTTGGCCTCTGGAGAAGGCCCAGAGCAGGGACCCTGTGCCCACATACTGGATGACTCCGGCAGCATCTATGCAGCAAGCAGCCAGCAGGCACTGGATAAATGCCTCAGCCTGGACCTCCGAGAGGGAGCCTAAAATACCTTCAGAAACCCCTACAGTTCCTCAGCTTGGCACATCTTAATCTGAATTCCAGCCTCATGCCCAGAAAAACAGTGTGGCTAATGTTTACTGTGGAATCACTTCTCTCCAAACAGGTTCCAGAGGCACTTGTGAAGTCGTGAACACACCTCACACAATTAAAATCCACTTTGGAGACCACTGAGCTCCCGGCTTGGAGAAGACATGCTCTACCGTGTCTGACAGGTCCTCCCCTTGAGGGCCTCTGACAGGAGAAACACAGCAAATGGCAAATCTTCCACACACGACTGTCTGACTCACCAGGAGGGTCTTTTTTGACACAGTTCCTTCCAGCAAGGGCCAGCAGCCCACCAAAGACCAAAGCCAGCCCACCCACAAGAACACTGGAAGGGTAAAATGCAGGAGACGAACTTAGCAGAAGCACAAGGCTCTTCTGTGAGAGCCACGACACTGCTGAGAGAAGCCAGAGATCTCAACACTGAGAGAAACAAATGTGAGGGCAGTTGTACATCCAGTTCACCTATAAATCCAATATGGGCTCTAAAATAGAAATTGATATGTGTGGATCCTAAAAGTTATGGAAATGCAAAGGCAACTGGAGATAGCCAAAATGGTTTTGCCAAAGAACAAAGCAGGAGGACTTTCTCCATCTGGTTTAGAAACTTATTATGAAAGCCATGTAGATGGTACTGTGGATTGAGGGGCCTGTAAAGAATGGACTGGAACCGAGAATACAGAAATAAGCCCTTGCCTTATGGTCCACTGATTTTGGACAAGGGTACCAAGATAAGTTAAAGGGGAAAGAATAATGTCTTTGAAAAATGGTGCGGGGCAGCTGGATCTCCACAAGAGAAATGAACTGAAGATGCTTCACACTGTAGGCTAAAAGTGACTCAAAAGGGATGATACAGTGTATTTCATCAACATTAAAAACATGTGCATTTTGAAAGACTATTAAGAAAATGAAAAGACCAAATCACAGATTGGGAGAAAATATGGGCAACCTTATGCATCTGACAAAGCAAGAAAAAAGAAATTACACATTCTGTATCCAGAATATGTAAAGAACCCTTACAACTCAATAAGAACAGGAACCCAATTTTAAAATGGGCAGATTTGAATAGACATTTTATCGAAGAGTGATACAAATGGTGAAGAAACACATGAGAAGACGTTCAACATCATCAGTCATTTGGAAAATGCAAATCGAAACGGCAATGAGATGCCACCTCACACCCACCAGAAAGACTATAATCAAAAGACAGACAATACCAAACATCAGTAAGGACAGAGATGACAACCCTCGTACACTGCAGGTTGGAACATAAAGTTGTGGAAAACAGGCCGTTTCTTAAAAAGTTAAAAATAGCGTTGGCACATGACACAACAGTTTCACCCCCAGGGATCTACCCAAACTATCTTCACCCAAACATATGTACACAAAAGTTCACAGCAATATTTTTTATAATAGCCCCAAGCTGAAAACAACCATATGATGTTGGCGGTGGGCAGGGTGTGAGTAGATCTAATATGGCAGATTCCTACAATGGAACATTATTTGCCAATGAAAAGAGAGTGACATATAGATACATGGTAAGTACAATGACCTTCGAAACTACCATCCCCTATAAAGGAAGCTGGACACAAAAGGCCACATAGAATTCAGTTCAACTTACTTCAGATGTCCAGAAAAGATGAGCAGATTAGCAGTGGACGAGGGTGGAAGTGAGAGTCAGTACAGTCGGGCACAAGGTTTTGGGAAGATGGATGTGTCCAAAGATTGGATCTGAATTCTGGGACTCTACTAAAAGCCGTAACATGTAGACTCATGTGGGTACACTGGGTGAGAAATGAGTGCCTCCATAAAGCTGTTCAGAAGCCTATTCTGCCTATGCACTGGTGCTGGGCAACAGCTGCTTGGTTAGGTAGCAAAGATTTGTCAACCACAACAGCACCAGCGGAGTGGACAGCAAAGGTTCTGCCCTGAAGTCAAATAGTCCTAGGCTCAAGGCTCAGTCATGCCAATCCTGTCCTAAATGATCACTGGGTCACAGTGAGCCTCAGTATCCCCTCCGTAAGACATGGATAACCACAGTCTTACTGTTGAGTGGGTGACCTGAGAGAGTGCACACAAAGCTCTTGCATGGTACCCAGGATGCAGCTTGTCCTCAGTAAAGTCCTTGAGCCATGAGTGTGAATGTCACAACAATCAGATTGAAAATAGCTGAACTCCTCTGTTGTAAAGGACAAAGAACAGAAGTCTTATTTTAAACTTCCTGTTACTATATTCAGTCGCTGTTTTATGTCACTCTCAAATTGCTCATTTATACTGAACTTTGTACCTAAAACATGGCCGGGTTAATTCACAGCCCCCTCTCCCATCACAGGCCTATTGTGTGCCAACACAGTGCTGGACCCTGGGGTCTTGGAAGAAACAGGCCTGGTCCCTGCCTCTCTCTGAGAGGAGTTGGAAATAATGCTCTGGATTCTGGAGCGTGGCCAGGTGGAGTCTCACAGTTTCCTCCTCTGTGTTGCTGGGTCTCTGGCCTTTGATGGACAGAGCTGCTGCACAGGACATTTGACTGTGCCACAACTGCCATGCTGTGAGGAAGTCCAAGCATTGGGGAAGTCCAAACATTGGGGAGGCTCTCAGAGCCCAGCTGAGCCCAGGATTTAAGTCCTCCCAACAAGGACCCAGACACCCTCAGATCATCCAACCCTAGCCACCCCATCATCCCAAGTCATGCATGGTTTTCAGCTGAGGTCCCAGACAGTGGAACAGAGATAGGTTATCCTCCCCAGCACTGACTGGATCCCCTCCCAGAGACCCACAGCATGAGAAGCAATTGCTGCTGCAGACCCTAGGGTGGTGAGGTCATCCACAGCCTGCTGAGTCACAAGATGGCCCTGGCCTCATCTTGCAGAGATGCTAACTCTTCTAAGAGCTGTGCTCTCCGGCAGGACAAAGGACCAGTACACAGTTTCCCGACCTGAACTGAGTGAACACTCAGGGGACAAGCCAGTCCCAGTGTGTGAAGCATGCTTAAGATGCCAATCCTGCTCTTGTATTCTGACAGTGGCTATTTTCTGGTTCCTGTCCCCCACCCTGCCCAGCACTGTGTGGTGTTTTTGGACACTGGTATGTGGGAATCAAGTATACAAGTTCTCCAATGCCGGGACCTCCCCTCTCTCAAGTGAGAGGGTCTCTGCAAGAAGCTCTGCTGGCAACCCCACTCCTCAGTGAGGCTCCAACTAGAACAGGCCTCTGGGGTCCAGCATCCCTCCTCAAGGGCCCCACCAATCTGCTGCCAGGTGGCTCCCGAGCCCCAGGCAGTCATCAGTGTGTTCACTTGGGAAGGAGGAGAATGTGAAGCTTGCTCTCAGTCTTAGGAGGAGAGGGTCTGCTCTCAGGTCCTCTGATGGACAGATTTTCAACCTGTCAGGGCCTAGGTGCCTGTGGAGCCCAGCCAGGGGCTCACTCCAGCACTCTCACAGGGCAGGGCCCCTCTCCCAAATGCTTCCACAGTTTCCAGGGGAGCCAACCCCAAGGAGGCCAGAATGGACAGACACCCCTGACTGAAAGGCACCAATACACTGCAGAGCTGAGCCCTGAGCCTACTCAGAAGGACCCCAGCAATGTGGAGATGTGATCTCAGGTAGATGACAGAGGACAGGCCTTTTGTCTGCAGTGAGCCTTCCTTGCAGCCTTTAAAGAAGGAGCAGTATGGACAAGGGGTGGGCTAACAGCCCTGAGATTCACTGCAGATTCCGAGTCTGGGAAAGCAAATTGAAATCTAGCAGAGACCTCACAGGCAGCTCCTCCTCCACCCACGTTCTCCCCCACGCCCCTTAGAGGGCATAGAAGGCAGCACTGCCCAAGGACACTGGGCAGGCAGAGGAGGAGCCAGGCCTGCAGCCTCAACACCAGGCTCTCCCTGTCTGTCAGCAGAACCTCAGGCACAGAGGCAAAAAGGCAAAGGTGAGCTCCAGGGGTTTTTAAGCCAGCCAAATTCCATGGTGCTTTCAAGATCTCAATCACTAGGGAAGGCGGTAAAATGAATCGGATATCACTTTCCTTCGTTCATATATGAACATACAACCGGTGAAACTCCATATCATGTACAACCACAAGAATGGGATCCTAATAAGTTATACTCCACATATGAATAATATATCAAAATACACTCTACTATCATGTATACCTAAAAAGAACAAATAAAAATTATATATATATATATGTATGTATGTATTATGGTATAGATGTGGTGTTCCCCAAAAGCTCATGTGAGTCAATGCAAGAAGGTTCAGAGGAGAAATGATTAGGTTGTGAGAGTCTTAACCCAATCAGTGAATTAATTCCTGATTAACTGAGTTGTAACTGAAGTAGTAGGGTATGGCTGGAGGAGGTGGGAACTGGGGCGTGGCTTGGGGGTATATATTTGTATCTGGCCAATGGAGTTTCTCTCTCTCTCTCTCTGCTTTCTGATCACTATGTGAGCTGCTTCCCTCTCCCACACTCTTCTGCCATGATGTTCTGCCTCACCTTGAGCCCTAAGGAATGGAACCAGCCTTCTATGGACTAAGACCTCTAAAACTGTGAGCCCTCAAATAAATTTTTATCCTTTAAAATTGTTCTTGTCAGATCTTTTAGTCACAGCAGCAAAACAGCTGACTTAAACTATATATATATATATATATATATATATATATATATATATACACACACGCACACACATCATTCATGCTGATTTCTTGGAAAAAAGATCAACATAACCTGCCCTACTGTAATAATTCTCTAATTACTTAATAAATGCATCACTATGACTTCCATTCAACTGAAGGAACAGGGGAAGGAACAAGTTGCTTTCCCATTGGTATCCAGGCCACCTGCACAGGGTGACATGCTACAAACTAAACATGGATGTCTAATGGGAAGCAGGACAGAAATCAATTCAATGGTTAAAAGGCTGGAATGTACCTTCATAGTTTCTACAGGCCAATGACAAGCAGGATCCATGAATTTCCACACTTGCTATCTCATTTAAACCCTGTGACAGAACCCAGATTTATGCCATTGTGGTCCCCATGTGACAGATGAGGAAACTGAGACTCTGATATGTCATCTGCCCACAGTCTAGACCTGGAGAAGACAAAGCCATTGGCAAAACCTAGGTCCACGCCTGACTCAGCAAGGCAGGGAGGCCCAAGAACCTGACTCCTGAGGGCTCAACATTCCCTGACCTGGCAACCCCAATCTGGAGAGCTGTTACCGTGCTTCTTGATGGATGGTGCATAAATTCCAAACCCAGGGAAACCCAAATGCATGAACGTTTTCTGTCCTGCAATTCCAAGTGCCAAGTGGATCCATGTTGGGGCAGAAGACACAAGAAATTCTGTCTTCCTCCTTGAGCTCTGGCTAACGACAGCTATAAAATTACTGAGAAGAGAAGCAAAACCACATTTCCTGATAGAACTGCTTGCCGAATCATTATTATTTCCAAACAATTAAACCTTGTTTTCCATGAAAGCATCACTTGGAAAAGTCTTCCTTCTTTCCAACCAAACCCCCTGAACTCACAATGGGCCACATAAAATTGCATTGCAAGGAAATTGCTCAGAGAGATGCTTAGCTTTATACTATGGCATCGTTATAGCCCTGGTAATTAAGAGTAAGCCATGTTAAGCAAACTAAATTAAAACCAAGATTTAAATGCTTCTATTGGCTACCTGCCCAATCACAACAGGAACAGGGTTCAACTCCAAAAAGTCCATTAGTTGAGTTTGCACCACACAGGAGTGGAGAGGTAGAGTCTCCAGGGCCAAGCAAGGGAAGGAAGTAGCAGGAGCACCTGGGCAGGGGTGGGTGGGCTGGCAGAGGCCCCTCTGCCAAGTGCCTGATGCAGAGAGACCAGAGATATAGAGCCAAGGGGCAGTCATTTCACAGCAAAGAAACCAGAGCTGGAGGCAAAGCAGTCCACCCAGGGTTACATGCCATCTGATGCCTCTCTCCCTCATCCAGCAGTCACTCAGACTTGTGTGTGCCCATCACCTGCATGCTAGAGGGCACCATCAACCCCAAGCCTAGAGATGGAAGCCTTGTCACTCTCTTCCTTCATCTCCAATGCCAATCCACTAGCAAAACCCATTGGCCCAGCCTGGGCCTGTCACCCAGTCTACACAGTGTCCCATTTCCAGTCCACCCAAGCCCTCACCTTTGGCCAGCATGACTGCCCAGCCTCTCCCAGGTCCACAGCTGCTCCTGCCCTCTCCCATCTGTCCTCCTCCACATCCTTCATGATCCAAAGGCCCCGGACAGTACCCATCTTTAATCCCTGGCTTTGGATATTGCCCATGTGCTACCTAAAGAATTTTCTTTCTTTTCTTTTTTATTTATTTTTTGGTACTGGGAATTGAATCCAGGGGTATTGTACTACTGAACTACATACCCAGCCCTTTTTATTTTATTTTGGATAGGGTCTCACTAATTTGCTGAGGCTGGCCTTGAACTTGGGATCCTCCTCCCTCATCCTCCAGAGTTTCTGGGAATACAGGTGAACACCAGCAGAATTAAACTGTATATCTTACCCTTTGTACATGTATGATTACATGCATGGTGTGAATCTACATGGTGTACAACCATAGAAACAAAAAGCTGTATCCTATTTGTGTACAACGAATTGAAATGCAATCTGTAAAAACAAAAAATAAAAATAAACTCTATATCCTTTCACATCGAAAATGTTCTATTACAAGGTTACATAGTTGTAAAAGGGAGTAATTGCTAGTCTGTTACAAAAGTTGGCATTTTAACTGCTGTGTCATTTAAAAATAGCCAATGAGATACAAATCCTACTGATTGGGCCCTCAGCAGTCATTCAAATCAAGACACTACGGAGGAAAAACCTCTTAAGAGTTAGAATTAATACATTGCTCCTTTTTTTTTTTTTTCTCAAATAGGTATTTCTATCCCATTTTCCCACAGAATTTATCCTAATATAAAAACATTTATGCTTTCAAGTTTTTTATTGATCACCCTACCATGTGTCTCTGTAAAAGACAGTTGGAATTTGGGGAATTTTTTTTCCTGAGAACATGATTCTAAATGTTAAATTTTTTTCCAAGATGGTTTTTAGATTAGCGCACGGTTGACTAAATATAAATACATTAACATTTTGATATACAATTATTAAATTTAAAAAGGATTAATGTTAACTTTTGGAAATATATCACATAGCAAGCTTTGCATTTTTATTGATTCTAGTGCCTTATTTAAAAGAAGTGACTGGCTGTTCCCACTGCCTGGTGTTCTGGAGGCTTCTACCTTGGGTACCTCTCACGGGGTGAGAGTTGGAGTGAGAAGGCGCCTCCTTCCCCTCTGAGGAGGAGCCAGGTTGGTTCACCTGCGATACCAAGACACACAGGTGGAGGCTGAGTGGGGACTGACCCCAGGTTGAGTGACCGTTGGAGAGGGTCTATATGAGGTCCAAGGCCTGGCCAGAGGACCACGGCACTCAGAGTCACTGTTACCTGGGGCAACCTTCTGCCTTGCTCCCAACCCACCTGCCTGGTCAGTTGCAATCACACCAGGCTCTTTCTAGCCCTTGGACCTCTGCACTTGCCAGTCTCTGCCCAGATGTGCCACCCAACTGTTTGGACTATCCAGCTCTGGGTTTACCCATTCCCTCCTCCCAGAGAGGTTACTTCTGTGGCTCTGTCTGGCAGAGCCTCCCCTGCCATGCTGTACCTGGTATATCTCCTGCACAACCTCCTACCCCTCCCAGTGCTGATCATGCTGTGGGAACACCTGCCAATGCAGAAGCACTGGCAGGAGTACCTGCCCGAGAACAGCCACTTGCCTACCTCTGACCACCCTGACTCTAAGGATGGAGGGAATCTGCCTGAAGCTCAGAGACATTGCGTCATCCACCAAGGTCACAGTGAGCAAGCAGCAGGCCAGAGCCAAGTCCAAGGTCGTCTGACACAGCAGCTGCTGGCTCTGCCCACATGCTGGCAGATCCCTGAGGTTCAACCCACAGCAGCCCTGCTCCCAGCCCCAGGGGGTACTATTCAGCCTTTTCTTTCTTGCAACATGGTCTCTGGCATCATCAGAATGGATAAGGAGCCTCACAGGCACAGGACCTAATCTGTTTCCTTCTGGAAGCTTCCCCAAGCTCCTCTTGTATGGCACTGAAACTCTCCTGAGTTGGGAATACAGGGACTGATCAAGGGCAGGAACCAAATCTCCTCTTTCCCAATCATCTCCCCAGGACCAAACGGGCAGCCTATACAAAGAAGTGTGTGGCCCTTTTGCCCACAGAGGAAGTCACCCACCCAAAGCTTGGAAGAGCCACAATCCAAGCTAGACCCTGGCTTGGCCTGGCCTGGCTGTGACCACAGAGAAGTTACTTCAAACCTGAATCTCCACTTTACTACCTGTTAAAAGGTCACAGAAGGACTCATCATATGGGGTTCTTGCAAGAGATGAATCAGACTATACAAGCCACAGGGGGAAGCCCTGGTTCACACCAACTCAGAGAAGCTGGTGTGCAAAATCCTCCAAGTTGTGCCTACCAAGGAAAGGCCCTTGAGATATATGATGCCTTTTTGGGAGTCCTTGATAGAGCCCTTAGAAACTCTGATGATGGTTCCCAGGCCTGCATGGTGGATCTCACAACTTCATGGGTCCAACAAAAACACTGGTGTGTTAGAAGCAGAGGAAACTCCCCCAATGATGTTTCACACCCATGTGGAAGACTGCTATGCAAATGGGAGGTTCTGCCCTGGGGTGAGCAGCCTGACTCCCCTGAAGCTGAGGGGAAGGGAAGCAGCCTCCCTCCAACCCTCATCTGTGAAGTAGGGAGATCTCTTGACCCAGTTTGCTGCCCCAGACCATTAAAGAGCTAGAGACCAGAAGAAACCCCATTGACAAGAATTTCTTGGCTTCAAATGCTATAAGGGTATCCTGGTCACTTCTTGTCATTTAACAGGTCACTCCCAAATCATTCATTCTTCCATGTATTCTGTGGGCTGAATGGGCAGCCTCCTCCCTCCCATGGCATCAGTTGGTGGCCGGTGGCTCATTTCCATGCCTGGCAGTTAGTGCTGTCCACCAACCTGGAGCTCAGGGTCCTGTCCAGAAGCCTCAGCCCTGCCGAACATGACATCATGGTGATACTGCTCAGGCTTCCTCATAGCATGGCGGCTGGACCCAAGAAGGAAGCAATCCCTGCTTGCATCCCATTGGTCAAGCCCCTCACTTTCTAACATACCATTGACCAAGCCCAGAATCACCACACAGGATGTCTAGCTCTTTGAGGGTCACCAAAGCCAAGTCCATTATAGGGACTTCAAGGTGGGTTTAATTCAGGAATCTAGTTCTTGTCGTGTCTGCCTCAGCAGTGGCACTTCATCCACCCACCCCATTATCTAGAAGGAGAGCAAGGGCTGGCTTCCAGTAGTATATTTCTCCTCAGAGAACAAGACCCCTTCCCCAAATCTTCCGTAAGCTTCCCTGGTTCTCCGAGGAGTTTTGCTAACCAGGCTGCGGGGGCACCGCTCAGGGCCCCAGGAACTTCCCTGGCTTGGATTTGGGTTGCCTGATCCAGGCAGTGATTAATGAACAGGCTCATTTGGATTGACTTAAAACAAGGTCCACTTCTAAAGCTCAGTGGATTCAACCCCATCCCAACCACCTGGAGCTGCACAGTAGGGAGGGGAGAAGAAGTGAGGAGTCAAGCCAACATTCATCTCTGTGACTGCAAGAAAAGCCTATGGAAAGGTTACATGGCCTACATACACCTAGTGTGATGTTGTAATTAGTACTCAACATCCTCACCTTCACCATCAACATCACCAGGCATATCACTGTCCCCATCTCCAAAATCACCTCCATCAGCTCACCAACATCACCATCATCACCACCATCACCACTTCTGCCATTATCATCAAGACCACCATCAATATCATAATTATCATATTACTGTCACCATCATCATCATCTTTATCATCCCCACCACCATCATCACGTTCACTACATCATCATGTTCATTATCACTTCCATCATCACCGTCAATCACCACCAGCATCATCAATGTCATTGTAACTATCATACCAGTCACAATCATTACCATCTCCATCACCATCATTACCATCTTTATCATCACACCTTTGTCACCACCATCACCATCACCACCACCCTCATCACCATCACCATCATCACCACCACCACCATCAGCAGCACCATCATAATTACATTACTGTCACCATTATCACCATCTTAATCAGCATCATCAACATCACCATCATCACCATCTTTATTATCACACCTTTGTCACCACCGTACTCATTGCCTCTACCATTAATATCATCGCCACCATCATCACCATCACCATCATTACTCTCTCCATCATTATCACCATAAACACCATCAGTGCTGTTTGTTTCCTTTGCATAGGAATTCCACAACCAAGAGAGGAACTCAACACTGGAAATAAATCTCAGAGTTGAACCATCTCAGGCTACACATAGGCCCTGCCTTGATAATGTAAAACTAACCAACCATGTATCACCTCCAAAGACACAGCCATGATCCCAGATATCACCATCTCCACCTGGGTTAGCAAAACAGCTTACGTGGGTTTTCCACGTCTGTCCTTATCCCCCATCATCTATTCTATTCTTAACAGAGAACACTGTTAACACTGCTAGAACATGCAAGTCCCAACATGCAAGTCCTCTGCCTATAACTTTCCCAAGTCCTAAGTAAAGGCCACAGTATTTGAAGACCCAACATGATGTGACCCCCATTCCTCTGTCCTCATTGTCTATCACTGGCTTCTCTTCTGGCTCTATTTCAGCCTCACTGGCCTCTGTGCTGATTCTTAATCATTTCAGGCATGCCCCTGACCTCAGTGGCTTTGCACCTGCACTCCCATTGCTGAGAATCCTGACACCTACCTGGTTCACTTCCTCCATCCCTGAGCTTTTCCTCAAGCCTCTTTTTATAGCAAGGCCTTTCCAGGCCTCTAACACTACAGTCTCAGTTTATTGTCTTAAGTTTCTCTTTGGCATTTCCCAGTCCCTTCATACACTATATGTGTTAGCAACTTATCTTGTTCATTCTTTGTCTCTTCTATTAGAATGAAGCTCCATAAAGCCAAGGGTTTTTGTCTGTGTTGTCTGTGCTGTATCTCCAGCCCCTAGAGCAGGTCTGGACTAAAGCAGATGCTCATTAAACATTTGCTGAATGAATGAGTGAGTGTAGGTTCCATTACTGTAGCACATCTCTGATGGCCATGCATGATTCAAAGTCAAGATACAGATCTCTGATGAATGAAAGCATGTTCCAGGGGAGTCTCTCTCCCTCTCTGTGTATAAAGGTAATCATATTCTTACCCTGTAGGTTCATTTGGGAGTTACACAAGAAAGGACAAAAGGTTGTGTGTGGGGATAAAACCCAACCAGTATGAGGGACCATGTTTCTCACTGTCAGAAATAGTTTATGTGTCTTGGAAAGACAAGGATTCAATTATGTGGGCACAATGCTTTCTGGATCCACCTCCACCTCCCCCACCCTCAGGGCAGAAACCAAGAGTCACTTTCTTCTTGGAAGAAAGAGCAACAATCCTCATGTTCCCCTCCCACTCTTGTCACATTTATGGGCCTTATTTGCCAGTACCTGGCACATAGAAGACTTACAATCAGTATTTATTGGATATGGGAGTGAATACATGAGTGAATGGATGGTGAGTAGATGGGTGGATAGATGGACGAATAAAGAGATGTGTAAATGAATGAATCATTCAATCAATGGGTAGATGAATAAATGAATGAATTGATGGGTGGATGAATGAATGAATGAATGAATGAATATGTGGATGAATATTGGATGGATGGATGGATGGTTGGTTGAATAGATGGATAATGGATGGATGGTGAGTGGCTGGGTGGATAAATGAATAGAAGGATATGTAAATGAGTGAATGTATGAATGAATAGCTGGATGGATGGGTGGATGGAAGAATGGATGGATGAATGATAGGTGGATGGGAGGCTAGCTGAATGGATAGATGAATAGAGGGATCTACAAATTAATAAATGCATGTGTACATGAACAATTGGATGGATGGATAGATGGATGGTGGGTGGGAGGTTGGATGGATGGATGGTAGGTGAGAGGATGGATGGATGGACAGATAAATGACTGACTCATACTGACCTCCTCTTCCTCAATAACCCAGATTTAGCCTCAATTAAGTCAGAGAACTTTATGTCTAGAGTTAAGAAGCACGAAAGCTTGTCTGTTAGAAAATAAAAAGTTTCTTGGGGGACAGGGAGGAGAGGAAGTTCTCAGTGGTGCCAAAGGGTTAAAGAACTCCATTTCAGGCAGCCTGAATATTCTGATTCAGCAGCTGACAGGACACGGCTGTCCCCCTCCTGCAGCTGTTCCTGGGAGTCAAAGCACATCTTTGTTTGGCCGACTCTTAGCAACTGTTGCTTTTTCTGAAGGACAAGCATGAGCCAGCTGTCACCCCACAAGATGAGAAGCAGGGAGGATCAGCTCTTCAGTGAGCAGCTTGTCAAACATAAAAATCAGTGTCTGTTCCGGAGGTCCTGCCTCTTTTCTGACAGTGCTACCTGCTCAAAAGGCCACGTTCCTATAATCCCCAGAGCAGCAGAGAAGACCCAGTGGACTGCAAAATGCCACACCTTGACAGCTCCAATGGAACCCTGAAGGGAAAGCGAACCCAACGGGCAGCCTACTCCAGAGACAGCACCCTGGGCCACAGCCCCACGCGCACACTTATAAGGAACAACCATGCTAGCCGCCATGCACATCGGATGTGGAGAGGTCACGAGGACAAGAATCCGGATTGAAATTTAGCAGGCTTGTACGGAAATAGTCACAGACCACATTGTCTGATGGCTGAGGTTGGCTTCTGGGGTCGGTGGGTGGGAAGGAGACAAAAACCAACAGACCGACTGTGAACCACCTGTGGGAACCACGTGGTGCATGCCCCAGTTTCCCTTCCTTTGAATACTTGTGAAAGTTTCCATGATAAATGTTTTTAAAAAACAATATCTTGGAGTCCTTTTAACCTCATAAAGAATGACGCCCCTTCCTCACAATTACTCCTGGGCATCTTAGCAGGATTACTAAAAAACTCATTAGACCGACACAATCCAAAGACTCTGGTCCCCACGGGGAAGGCTACACGCTCTGCAGCCATCGCCAGGAGGGAACGGGAAGGCTCATCAGTGGCAGCTGCACATATTGCCATGGGGATGCAGGCAGGCACCATGGGAGGGCCACAGCCTGACATGGATTGGGGGAAAATGAGGATATGAGCGCAGCGGGGCTTCAAAAGTTAACACGGGGAAGGAAGTCGGAAAGGAAATACTGAGACACTAACAAGGAACACTTGTGAGGGACTGCTTTCCTCTATATTTCTGCATTTCTAGATTCATGGATTTGGGGCTGGGGAGATAGCTCAGTCGGTAGAGTGCTTGCCTTGTAAGCACAAGGCCCTGGGTTCGATCCCCAGCACCCCCCTCCCAAAAAAAAGAGTAGATTCATGAATTTTTATTAGAATGAAAAATGCAACATTCAGGAGGAGAAGGAGCGGCCCCAAACCCTGTGACCTTCCTGATGAGACACCTGGAAATGTCTCTGCCCCTTGAGACAAGGAGGGACCTAAGCAAACTGAGTCCCTTTTGGAGACAAGAAAGGAAGACTCACCCTTCCTAGGCTCCAAGAGTAAGGCTGTGGATGGCCCAGGGAGGGGGCATCAGGACACCCAATCATATTCCACTGCCATCACAAGCCCTGTCTACTGCAGGCCCCTACGAGGCTGATGGAAGCCCTTCCGGAGCCTTGGCTGGGTGTGGCTACGCTCAGACCAGGAGGGCAGATCCATGAAGTAAGACTGATGTGAAATTGGGTCTTGCTCAGGTTTGCTTTTGTCTGCCAACCCTGGGAACAGTCCTACTCACTCCGCAGCAAGGTTTATGATGGGCCCACAGGTCAGCTGAGGCCTAGGCCTACAGGCACATCTGGCTTCCCTGGTTCATACCCTGCAGTCCCCCTGGGACACTCAGACAGGGGAAGGACAGCAGCTGACAGGTCTGGTCAGAAGGTTCAAACCTCAAAAACCTGTAAGTAGATGGAATATGTCACCCCCACCTGGAGACACAAGGCCTTGGCCCTCCACCCAGCATGGCCCCAGGCAAAACCTGGCTAGGAGAACAGGGTGTAAGGGCTGTCCGGAGGGTGGGGACCTGTGTCTCTGCCCTAACCACTGCTCAGATCCAGGAAGATTCAAGGTTTTGGCTCTTCACACCCTGACTCCTGGCCCAGGGTCACCCATGTGCCCTGCCCTTCCTGGGCTGCCAGAAGGCTGCTCTGGCCTCTCCTCTCCAGCCAGGCTCCTGACCTCTTGCATGGTGTGCTGGGGACTGAGGCTGCCAGCTTCAGGGAAGGCAGCAGTAGCCAGGCCTGTGAGGTGGATCTGGGCCTCCTCCAGGCTGGACACAGCCACATTCCTCACCTGGAGCACAGCTCCCACCAGACACATGCATGGCTCCTGCCCAGAGCTGCCATCACAGGTGAGGCCAAGTAGGAAAGACAAGGCAGGGAGCTAGTGTGAGAAAGCCAGGCTCTGTCCGGAAGCCTCCCTGGTGTTCCCTCGTCCCCTATGAGGAGATGATGTAAAAGCAGAGGGCAGCCGTTTTCAACACTCTCACTTGCCAAAACACAAAGTTAGCTATTCTATGTTAGCTCCCCAGATTCTAAAAAATGGTCTATGGAATTTGAAGGTCTAGACACTGAAGACACCATTGACGGGAAGAGTTGAGCTGGTATGCACCAGACCCAGGGTTCTCCATCCCTTGCCCAGCACTCCCCTTCCCAAACCTTTCTCCTGCAGGTGGTCCGAGGCTCTCCCCAGCTCAGGTCCCAGGTCCACCCAGGCGTGGCTTTCTCCCTCTGGGACACCACCTCTCCCCTGACCCCTGTACACTGCTGCCTGCTGGCTGGTGACTCTTCACAGCTCATCAGGCCTCCCAGATGCACCCCCACTCCAGGTGCCTCAGGCTTCTCAGCTCCCACAGGATCAAACCTGAACTCTACCCCCTCCACTGCCACCAGACCCCAGGATGGAAACCTAACCCAGGCTTCAGGATTGCCCTCAGCATAACAAGGAGTAAGGTTCTGGCACAGACCACAGATGGACGTTCCTAGAGGGCATGACACCCAGTGAAATGAGTCTTTCACTCAAGGATAAGTCCTGTCTGATTCCACTCACAGAGGTCCCTAGAGCAGTTGGATCCATGGGCACAGAGTAGGATGGTGGGAGCTGGGGTGCGTGGAAGGGCTGGGGACTGAGTGTCTAAGGGGTGCAGTTTCCATCTGGGGAGATGAGAAGGACCTGGAGGCAGACAGTGGGGACGGTTGCATAGCAGTGCGAATATTTTCAATGCTGCTAGACTCTCCACTTACGAGTGGTTAAAGTGACAGATTTTATGTTATGTACGTTTAACCACATTTTAAAACTTAGGGGAGAAACACACAAATTTAAAACTTCCACATGAGAAAAAGTGTCGTAGACCAAGTTGAAGACCAGTTGCTATTTGGGAAAATAAGTGCAATGTGTTTAATCACTGACAGCCTGACTTTGTTAGTTTAGAAATAATTCAGGCAAGCCGGGTGCAGTGGTACACAGCTGTAATCCCAGCAGCTCAGGAGGCTGAGGCTGGAGGATTGCAAATTCAAGGCCAGTCTCAGCAACTTAGTAAGGCCCTAAGCAACTTAGCAAGATCCTGTCTCAAAATAAAAAGGGCTGGGGATGTGGCTCAGTGGTAAAAACACTTCCAGGTTAATCCCTAGTATCAAAAAAAGAGGAAGGAGGAGGAAGAGGAGGAGAAGAGGAGGAGAAAGGAAGGAAAAAAGAAAGGAAGAGAGAGAGAGAGAAAAAGAAAAGAAATAACTAAGGCAAATCAGAAACAGATAACTCAACCGAGGGAAATGTGAGTAGAAAACAAATCAGATGATTTGCATAAAAAGAAATAACAAAAGACCACATAACACAGGAACAGGGGCTCAGCCTTCTTCACAGGGGACAGCCATTAGGACAGTTCTCAAAGAACCAGGTTGCCATTTTAGGGCCTGGTGCAGTCAAAAGTGCAGCCCCTTTGTTCAAAGATGAGCAATTTGTGATGACAGAGTCCGGGTCTCAGCACAGGGTCCTTCTAAGCAGGGCTCCTGAGCAGTACACAGGCCACAGCCCAGAAGCCGGCCCTGATGGCAAGATGCGATTTCTCTAATAGGCCCAAGAGCCAGGAGGCTGACCCAACAGACACCCAACACGCAGCTGGGCCAGCGGGAGTCAGGGCAAGCTTTCCAGACACATCCTTCACAAGTGAAACCTGTCCCTTGGACCCAGTGAGCCCAGTGCACAGATGTCTGCAAAAAGAATAAAGAGAAGAACGTGGGCTGACACGAGACAACATCTGAGAGGAATGCACCGGAAATTTCCCACTGGCAGAGGTATCACATGGCTCCTGTCTGCCCCTTGCACCTTGGTTTACAGAAACAGCAGCTTCCCGCTGAGCAGCCCTTGCCGCCAGCTGCAGCCCCACGGCTCAGCTCCACTCCTTGGGTGACTGACACAGCTCCCAGCTCACCTGGCACCTGTCCAGAACCTCCGATCTCGGCATGGACATTCCCACTTGGAGTGTCTCCCTGCTCTCCCTTGCCTGGAAAACACCCCATCCTTGAAGACACAGACAAAAGCTCGCTCCCCCCAGGGGAGAGCCAGTCCTTCTTCCTCAGTGGTCCTGCAGCAGCCAACAGACATCCCACGTGACAACCCTGGTCCAGGGGCAATAATTCACTTTTTAAATACTGCTTCCTTACTTGAGGGGGTCCCTGTCAGGAGAGGAGGAGATGGCCAAGTCCCGGGAACTCAGACACCTCACCTGGAATGGGGATGACAGTCCCAGGATAGAGATATCCCCTGAGGTTACCATGAGGCAGATGGGACTGTGCACCTACAGCTCTCAGCCAGGTTCATGGCCCCTGTAGGGATCTTGAGAAGCATCACCTAGCACTGAGTTACAAGTTCAAGTGTTTTTGCATTCCGCAGGGTGAGTGAGGTGGGTGTACAGTACCCCAGCAGGAGGTCTGATCTAGGCACCAAGGGCACCTGCTTTCACTGAGCCTGTTTTCTCCTGACTCATGGGAGCGGGGGACGGGGGGGGAGGGGGGGGTTCGCATGGATGAGGAGGTGCTGTCTTTGGCACACAGCCCAGTGGACAAGGCACGTGTCCTACCTCCCCACGCTGTTACCCTCTCTCCAGACCTCTCCCTACAGCCTGCCCACACCCATCCAGTTGGTGAATTATTCACTCCACTGGGAGCAATTAGGTTATATTTAGGAACTGGGGCTCAAGGATGGAGAGTCCCAAAGTCAGTCACCCTCTGGCCCCAGAAAAATGCAGTGGCCCAGGCCACCACCAGGGGGCACCCTACAGAGTGTCTGCCTGACCCTGGGTCCAGGCCCCACAGCCTGAGGCCTGAATAGACTTTCAGAGGTCTTTTCTCAGCAAGGGCAGTGGACACCCACACCTTCCCTAGACTCAGAGGTCCCCCTCCATATGGTGGGTGCTGGGAGTTGGGGCCTCTGTCATCCAACCCATGTGACCTAAAAAGGTGAATGAGTGGGAAAGAAGTCTCTGGTATGCTGGAGACATACACCATTTAATTCTAGAAGTTTTAAAACATTAAGTACCAAAGAAGTAAGGCCATGGGCAAGACCCACAGCCAAGGCCAGATGGCACTCAAGCTGGGGCACTTCATAGCTCCTCTCACCCCAAACCCAGGAACTGAATGCAGCATGGGGCTACATGGTTACCTATGCTCCAAGACAACGCAGCCCTGGCGACCCTTTCAATCAAAGATCCCACAGAGATTGAACATAACCCACAGTTCCCAGTCCACATCACAGCTCCATCAGCTGGAAAATTCTGGGCATGTGGAAAACTCTTGTTCTCCTCAAAAGGTTGTTGCTGTCCTCTGGAAGGGACATGAGCTGTGCACACTTATGGGGAAAGACAGGTCAGCCCAGAGCCTGGGCTCAAATCACAGCCTCCTCTTCTCCCAGCTGTGTGACCTGGGCTGCTGGCTTAAGCTCTCTGTACCTTATTTGTCCAACAGCACTATTACCAATGCCAGCCTCAGAGAACTATTGGGAGACCCTGTCAAGACGATGCAGGTTAGGCAAGTGGTCCAGGAACTGGTGCTAGACCACATCATCCCATGCAAGCTCCAGAGCCCCAGATTTCTGCCTCCCACTGGATTCTGGCCTCTAAAGCTGAAGATTTGCTAACCTCTGTCTAAAGCAAACCTGGCTTTGTGCAAGAGGAAAATCAAATCTTTTTGCATATTCAAGCCAATAAGCCTCTCCTCTGATGAGGCCCTGCATTTTCCAATATGCAAATTTTGTTTTTTAATGTTGCCTGAAAGGGAAGCAGAAAGTCCCAAAGCCCAAGCCAGGCTGGAGAAAAGGGACAGAAAAGGCTCAGAGCAGCAAGGAGACAGCTCCCTTCAGGCTGCATGTGACTGGGCAGACAGTATGTTTTTCCCATCACCTAAGGCCTGGAGCCAATTTGTGGAAAAACAGACTACAAAGATACACGGGTGGGAGGAAGAGAGACAGCAACAGATAGCAGGAGAGACAGCTGCGTGGCCAGCGGTGCCGCACTCAGGCCAGAGGTCTGTGTTTTAATTAGAGCAGCAGAAAGCAGGAGCTGCTGCCAGGAAGGCCGCCCAGGGTGAGACACCCTCACCTGCCCGCCCATCTGGCAGCTCCTGCAGAGCCCCAGCCAAGGGCCCAACGCACACTGCAAACCCAGGCAGTGCTGCCTAATTAGCACACTTCCTGGCTCCCAGAGGTTCAGTGACGCTCCCTCTGGAGACACCCCAATCAGGGCAGCTGAAAAAGGGCCAGGATGGGGCCCCGGGGCCTCTATTTCCTTCCCCTGGGAACAACCTCCCAGGCCAGAAACAGATGCTTCAGACACATCCCAGGACTCCCAAGCACCCCGGGGGCTAGCTCCTGAGGCTGCTTCTGTCCATAGCCAAGAACTAACTGCCCCAGGCCTCGCGGGGAGGGGTGAGAATCTACTCCGGCTGCTGCTAACAGTCCACGCCCAGTGAGAGGCTGTCAGTCATCCTCAGGGTCCTCACTAGGAGCAATGTGACTGTTAGGGGCTATGAAGGGGGCGCCCAGGGTATGAGGACACCCTGCTCCAGCCCCAGCTTGGACATTTGCTGTGTGGCCTGGCACAGGGGCAAGGGCCTCCCCGTCACTGAGCCTTGGAGCTCTCTTCTTTACACTGAGGAAGGAGATAAGATGACCTCCCAGGGACCTCCTGAGAGCAGGTGGTAAATGATGATGGTAGTGACGGTGGTGATGATGGTGGTGATGATGACGGTGGTGGTGACTGGTGACAACTATGATGGTGATAAAGACTATGATGGTGATGATAACACACATCTGGACACTACTGCATTACATCCTCACCACCACCCTCGAAGGTCTTATTACCCTCATTGAACACTTGAGGAAACTGAGGCACAAAGAACCACTTCACAGATACAACTCATAAATGGTGGCATGCAACTCTTTCCTTTTAAAAGACATCTTGACACACCTTAAATTGTGGTGTCTGAGTGAGATGCCATGCCATGCACAATTATGTGTGTCAGTGTGTAAAAGCTCCAGCCTGAAACTCTGTATTCAGGGCTCTCCTGATTCTCTCTCTTGCTCAACACCTACCACGCGAGATCCAGTGCCCTGGAAATGTCATTCACCCCAGGACGTCAAGACCCCACACTGAGAATTTCTGGACAACAGGAAAGAACCCTGGTTCTGCTTCCGATGGACAGTGTGTCCTTGGGAAGGGGCAGGGAGGGCAAGGAGGCTGGGAAGCTCACCCTGTGCTCCTCTGGGTACCGTGCGAAGGCCTGCAATACCCGGCTAGACTGGAAATATCGACATCCTGCAAGAGAAAGCAGGAAGCTTGGGAGAAGCAGCCTTCCCCCACAACCACACCACATTATCTTATTTTAAATAAGAGGGTTTAATTAAAGATAATCCTTATCCTTTCCAAGCTTAAGTATCTCTAGCACAATGTAGAAAGACACCGTTATAAATTGACGAGAGTAAAATCGCCCAGTCCGTGAAACTGGGCTTGTCTTGAACCTAAATTTGGAGGGGCAAGTCGTTAGGCAAGAACGTGTGCTCACCCACAAGCGGATTCCTTTGTAAGGAATATTCTGCTTTATTCTGCCCACGCGGGGAAGCAGAGGAGCCGCAGGCAGCCCGAGGTCAGGGCGTGCCAGACGCCCTGTAAACCTGGAAGGAACTTTGTTGGACCTGCCAAACCACAGCCGAGGCGAGACGGAGCTGTGAAGCCCAGCTTCTAGCACACTGGAAAAAAGCAAGGGCTCCGGATGCCGCACAGGGAGACATCATGTGAAAGGTCAAGAGACAGTGCCTCCCTGACCGCTCCCGCTGGAACAGTTCCTGAGCCATCCGCCTGTTTCTTCAGAGACTGTCGCCAAAAAAAGGAGTCCAGCATTTCGATGTGGAAAGTAAGCTTTCCTCTGTGCAAAATAGAAGACCTGATACAGACAGACACGCGCTTCCTTCTGGGGCCAGCCTTGCAAAACACAGTCTCTCATCAAGCCATCTGCCTCCTCTGCTCCTTGTCACCTGGATCTGAGTCCAGTGAGCTCCCTCCCACAATTCTAGGGTGTCATTGCCACCTGCCTTTCAGTTGCAAATGACAAGATCAGGCTGAATTTCCTGCCTAGTTATGTGAGAGGGCACGGGACTGGGGTGGCCAAGTCAGCTGAAGTGCCCACCATGCCTTGGCCATCCAGGGGTGTCTCCTTCCATTTGGCACAAAAGTGAGTTAGCAGGGCCAATAGGACCCAGGCCCAGTCATTCAGTTCCCCTTCCCTGTGAACTTGAAGTTGCACTACAAATGATCTGTCTATGGGCTGGGGTCGTGGTTCAGTGGTAGAGCGCTCGCCTAGCACGTGTGAGGCACTGGGTTAGAATCTCAGCGCTGCATATAAATAATAAAATAAAGGTCCATAACAAATAAAAAAATAAAAATTTTTAAAAGGTCTGTGTGGCACTGAGCCATGAAACAGGTGATTCCTGGCCCTTGGGTCTGTGCACAGTGACCTGAGAGGCCCAGTAGGGTCAAGTAAGGGTCCCCGGGCAGTCTCCAGATGAGGGTTCTTACTCTGCACCTTCTGAAATTTTAACCATGTGAATATATCATCCATTTAAAATCTAAATTTAAATTATACTGTAAATGGATGCTTAAATTCAACTTAAAATAGATACAACACTTCAGTCACCTAGCTGCCCTGGCTGAGTGCCACGAACTGGGGCTTAAAATAACAGAAATTTATCCTCTCAACTGTTCTGGAGGTCAGATGTCCAAAATCAGAATCAGTGGGTAGAAATCCAGGTGTGGGCAGGGTGATGCTCCTCCAGCGGCTCCAGGGGAAACCCTCTGGCCTCCCCCAACTTCCTGTGGCTCCTTCTGTGACTCGAGGCCACAGCACCCTCCCTGCCTCTGTGGGCATACATCCTCCTCCTCTGCATGTGGCCCAGCCCCCCACCCCAGCAAGGACATGTGTGACAGTATTCAAAACATGCCTGGAGAATCCAGGACCATCTCCCACCCTGGACCCTCGACTTAGTCACATCTGCAAAATCCTTTTGTGCTGTGTAGGGGACATTCCCAGGTTCCAGGGGTTGGGTCATGAGTATCTTGCGGGGGGTCCTATCTCCCTACTGTCCCTCACTAGGGCCTAGAAGTCTTCAGGATGAGAGGTCACCCCTGGTCTCCAGTGTTGGGGGGACCTTGCTGAACAGTCTATTTTCAATCTAAGACTAAATCCTTCTCCCTGAGCAGAATAGCTCAGAATACTGCCTTGCTCAAACTTCCAAGGAGCCTGCACAACCCAGTAATCAGAGAAACAACTCCACGTTTCCTTGAACATAAAGTAAAACAACAGTAACACCCAGTGTCTTCCAGGGTGGAGGTGTCATGGGCTCCGCTCTGAGAAATGCCATGAGTACTGACCACATGTGGACCCTTCCCAGCACAAAGAAAGCATGAGAGGACAAGGGGGCTCCTTGCCCACCGTGCCCCTCAGTGAAGCCTCCTGGGTTCCTGGCAGTGACGGGTACAGCACGGACTGCTTAAACCATAGCCCTGCAACATGCGACAGCAGCTGTTGTGGACCAAGCTCAGAGGTCCCAGGTCAGGGGTCACTGAACACCGTGGACCAATCTGGCATGAGCAGTGGACAGAGTGGGGTTCTCAACACCAATGTGAGAGGTCAAGAACCTCAGCCATACACAGAGCTCCTTGCAGGATGCCCACTGGTCATTCTGGGTGAAAACCCAGCAAAATGTACCAAAAGCCTTTGAGCACCCTGTAGGATTTGAGTCCAATCTCCTGGACCCAGCAGCCACCTTGGGAGCCTCTGCTGGGTAATCCCGGTGCTTTGCTCTTCATGGAAACACTGTAACATAGGAAATCAGAAACCTAGGAGACCTTGGCAAAGGGGAGGTGAAGAACTCTGATTCATTTTTACAAAGGGACACTGCAAATGCTAAAACAGAAAGTGAGATCTACCCTTACAGAAGGCCCTCCCAGAGCAATCGATCCACCAAGCACAGGTACACCAAGCATGGTATACCAAGCATGTCCTGATGCTGGGTGAAGAATGCCTACATGCACACTTCATTTTTTATTGTGTTTTGTTTTGTTTTGTAGTACTGGGGATTAACCCAAGCATGCGTCACACATGCTAGATAAGTGTTCTACCACCGAGCAACATCCCCAGTGCTTTTTTTTTTTTTTTTTTTTTTTAATTTTGAGACAGGGCCTCCCCAACTTGCCCAGACTGGCCTCAAACTTGTAAGCCTCTTGCCTCAGCCTCGTGGGTTGCTGGGATTACAGGTGTGCACCACACAGTCCAGCCCTATGTATGCTTAGGTAGAGATATGCATACAAACACAGAGAAGAGTCTGGAAGAACCATCCCAGCCCACTGCGAGTAGTTCCCTAGTGAGTAGGAGAAAAAGAGCCTTCTCTTAAATATTGTGTGTTATTTGGATTTTGTCTGGAACTGTTAATAAAACGTGCTCTACTAATCTAATGAAGAACTATAACTTGCCAAAAAATACAAAAAAAAAAAGAAGGAAATTTTAAGATATTTAAGATCACACTTTGATCTTTGTCAAGTAATTTATTTTAAAGAAATGGACAAGAACTCAGTGATGACCACGTGGTCATCAAATTGTGATTTATATTACTAAAAATGCAAATGGCCATAGTAGGAAGGCAGCAAAAGAGTAGCAACTTTGTGGAAACTGACTTTTAAAAAACACTAAAATATTTTTACTGACAGAGAAAGATATTCAAGGACACCCAAAGTGTGACAGTTTGTAGAATGAGATTCTGTTCTTGAAGGTTTATGGAGTCATGGCGTGTGCGTCAAAGAAACCCTAAGGATGGTCCCAAGTCCAGGATTGTCTTTGGGAGTCAGGTGTCAGGGGACATACTTACTTTTTGCTTTATCAAAAATTTCTGGGTCTTCCAAGTATTGCTAGGATCAACTTCCCAAGCACGGCATTTGAACCCCTCAAGCTTACAAGTCCCTCTCCCTGGAACACGCTGACCTCCTACCCACTTATTGAGACTCAGTCACCCTGTCTCAGCCCTGAGCTCCAAGGATAGGTGGGAGAGTGGGGTGTGCATTTTTTTCCATCTTTGCAAGGACCAGGCAGGTCCTAGCATATGGAAGACACTGGAACGGTCAGCCTGATAGGGGACAAACTGATACAAGTGGCGGGAACACAAGGTAAAGGGAATAATTCTATAAACTGGGCCCACTGTGCTGACCCCCACATGCTTTCTTTTCCAAGAAGCAATTTATCTGCAGCCCTGCCTGGCTTAAGTGGACAGGATATGTCACATTCCTCAGCAAACTACCTGTTATCTACAGGAGAAATGCAGGCCCGAAATAAGATCAATAAAAGGAACTCAAGTTACCCTGAAGGGGGAGACTTTTGTGACCCTTTTCACAGACCAGATCCAGGAACTCAGGGAGATAAGGATAATTTTTCCTAACCATAAAATCTGTAATAATTTATGATTAAGAATCTTAAAAGTCTAATGTCATCTTGATGTCTGTCAAATGTCAGGAGGATCTGGGCAGGACTCTCTAGAAACTTCTCTAGGATCCCCAATAAAACTGGAAGGCAAGAGAGGCACACTGTCCCTCTCCTCTCTGAGAGAACCCACTCTCTCCCTGGAGAGTGTCCCCTTTCCTTTTTCCTATCCCTTCAATAAACTCATGCCTGATGCTCTGAGCAACTTGTCTGAAATCTTCTGACTTGATTATAAGAATTGAGGTTTGAAGGTGGGGGGGGGTTATTCACACTGCCTCAGTTTCCCAGAAAATCCCAGCCTAGTATGATGAGGGCAAAAAGAGGTGTGTTTCCAGGACCGGTTTAGTGTGTGGCAGTTGTGTGTCTGTGCCCAGGATTTGAGGGAGGCAGTGGGGCATGCCAGGGCCGAGACACCTCTCCTGAGCAGGACCCGGGGCACACACAGCACGGTGCGACTTTCTAGAAGTCGCTCCTGCCTTGGGAGCCCATGGTTCTGGCGCTGTTGTGATTTCCAAGGTGGGAGTGGGCATGGAGGCCCCGCCGCAGGAGCGAGGGAGCCGGCCCCCTCACCGCGCCTACCTTCTCTCATTGTCGTCCAAGTGAGCGAAGAGCACGTTCTTAGAGATGGCTTTGGCCAGCGCGGTCATGGTCTTGTAGTCCTTGGGAATGACCTGCAAGGAAGCCAAAGGAGTCAGCGGACAGAGCACGGGGCCTTGTGCCAGAGTTGACTTCAGACTCCTGCTTGGCCCTGGGGCTGCGACATGGCTTGAAATCAAACTCTTCAGTTTCCCATGTGGTGTTGCTACCAGAAGATGCTAAAAAGACATGCTGTGACACTTGATGCATCTGTCACAATTTTTTAATTTTTTTTTAAAGAAATAAAAGATAAAGAACCTGAAATGGGGACTTGTGGTAGAGAGTCTGCTTAGCATGTGTGAGGCACTGGGTTCAATTCTCAGCACCACACAGAAATAAAAGGATAAAATAAAAGTCCATCAACATCTAAAGACTTTTTAGAAAATACAATAATATAAAAAAAAAAGAACCTGAAATGCCCCCAGAGGTGGTTCAGACACCATCTAGAATCTGGGATCATTGCTGACTGGCTCTGCGGGCTGTCAAGCCACCTGCAAGGTGCCATGACATCCAGTTGTGGGGTTACTATCTTTTCTTGATTCATTTCACTGACTTTTTAAAAAGGTCATAAACACGGCTGGGTATAGTGGCGCCCTTCCTGTAATCCCAGCAGTTCAGGAGGCTAAGGCAGGAGGATCACGAGTTCAAAGCCAGTCTCAGAAATTTAGTGAGGTCCTAGGTAACACAGTGAGACCCTATCTCTAAATAAAATATAAAAAGGCCTGGGGATGTTACTCAGTGGTTAGGGGCCTCTGGGTTCAATCCCCTGTATCAAAAACAAACAAACAAAAAAAAAGAATAAGCAGTTGTTTAAAATTTTGAAAACTGAAAAAAAAAATAGAAAAATTGCTGGGTGCAGTGGCACACACCTGTAACTCAGGAGGTTGAGGCAGGAGGATTGTAAGTTTGAGGCCAGACTCAGAAACTTAGTGAGACCCTGTCTCAAAATAAAAAGAGCTGAGGGATGCAGCTCAGTGGTAAAGTGCCCTGGGGTTCAATCCCTAATACCAAAAAAATATTTCTGAAATAGACAACTCAGTCATGCTTGCTCCCATGGGGATTCAAGACCCACCTGTGAGAGCTCTGGATCCGCGTGCTGACAGGGGGATTCCTGAGTGCGTGGAAAGCACTGCCCCCCAACAAAGAGCAGCCCCAACAGGGGCCCTCTGCTTGTGGTGCAGACATGGGAGGCTGCCTGGGCCACGGTGCAACACACCTTGAGCTCTGGCCACCCCAGAAGGTCTGTTGGATGGGACCCTGGCACAGGTGCACAGGATGTCCAACACCACGCAGCCCTGGGTGAGATGCCTCTGAGAGACTAGACCGAGATTCCCAGGGGCCCCTGCAATTCTAGCAGACTCTTTAAAAATCACCTTTTTATTTTGGAACAGATTCTACTTGCCTAAAAGTTGTGAGGACAGTACCGGACACCGCACCCAGTTTCCCCTTCTGTCGGCATCTGACTTCACCCCAGTGCACTCGCCACAGCTTTGGAACCAGTCCTGATCCACAATGTGCAGCTGAACTCCACCCCTGACTCTGACTTCCTGAGTTTTCAGGCAGCCTTTCCCTGCTCAGGGACCCTGGTGGGCAACATTCAGTGGTCCTGCCTCCTCGGTCCCCTCTTGTCTGAGGCATGCCTCAGATGTCCCTCCTGCCTTTTGATGAGTAGAGGTCACATTCTGCATAACGTCCCTCACCTTCTCGGGGTTAGATCACAGATCTGAGTTTGGGGGCAGGAAAACCATGGATGAGGAGGTGTCTGATGGATTTTAAAATCAGTTTTGGGACTGAGGTTGTGACTTAGTGGTAAAAGCACTCACCTACCATGTGTGAGGCACTGGGTTCGATTCTCAGCACCACATATAAATAAGTAAAAATAAAGATCCATCAACAACTAAAAAAATTTAATAAAAAAATCATACTTTTACTGTCTTTATTATCTGATGGGAAAAGAATTAAGCACCAGGAAAAGGGCAACACAGGGAGCAGAGTTTCCATTCGGCAAGATGAAGAGGTACTGGTGGTGGGTGGTGGTGCTGTCTGTGTGTCACTGAGTGCCCTCCATGCCCCTGAACTGTCTTGGGACAGCACCTCGGGCTGAACTGGGGCTTCAGCCCTAACCACCAGTGTGCTGGAGACAGGGCGTCTGGGAGGTGGCAGGGTTTGAGAGGTCATGAGGGTGATCCTGGGTTTGTTGGGGTCAGTGTTCTGAAGCAGAGACCAGAGGCCTGCAGCAGGACAGAACCATACAGTCCCTCCAGCCACCCAGGTGAGCCCTGTCCTTCCCCAAGCCCTTCAGAATCCTAAAACAGAGACACCCCCCACACCCAAAAGTTCATCCCATAAACGCTCTCAGTTCACACTGGCAGAGACGATGCGACTCCAACCTTG
Source organism: Sciurus carolinensis (assembly GCF_902686445.1). Taxonomy (NCBI): domain Eukaryota; kingdom Metazoa; phylum Chordata; class Mammalia; order Rodentia; family Sciuridae; genus Sciurus; species Sciurus carolinensis. Next base: position 15,476,170 of record NC_062230.1, on the reverse strand, counting down.
CTGGTGACCATGTCTCCCCTCCCACCTGGCTCCAATCTCTGACCAGCAGGAAACCAGGGCCCCCAGGCACCAGGGGTTCCCTGGGGGTCTGGTTGTGAGAGCCCCAGGCTGCCGGGAGCAGGGCTGAGTCCTCACCTTCCTGACGTAGGACACCGCATCCTCCTCTGTGTAGACCTCTGCACTCACGCCCCCTCGCCGCCGGCGGGCCTTCACCACCGGGTTTGGGGGGGTCGGCGACACCTCCTCGTCATGGGACTCTGGTTGCGAGTTTGACTTCTGCCGGGCCAGAATCTGCCTGTTTTCTTCCTGTACAGAGAGAAGAAATGGGGAAAGGAGGTGAGGACATGGTTGGGACACAGTCAAACAACCCAGGAGTTGGTTGGAGTGGGAGGAGGGGCCTCCAGGGGTCCCAAGGACAAGGCCAGGAACCCACCATTTATCTCACAAGCTCCTGGTCACCATCACCCCTGCCAGAACCTCCTGCCTCAAGCACCTTTGCTGGCTTCCTTTTGACAACTCCTGGTCTTGAAGACCATCTCCTCCAGGCTGGCCATATCTCTATCCCATCCTCCCCTGACTAATCCAGACACCTAGTCAGCCCATCCTCCTCCAAGGTTCTGGCTCCTGTATGGACGTCAAGGGCATCTCCAAATCCACCTGCTCTAAGCTGGGCACCTGTGCTGGCCACGGTACCCTCACCCCAGACCAAGACTTGTTCATTCCCACATTAAACAATGTTCATCTCTGGGCCTGTTGGGTGAGTCCGAGTGCCTGGTGTCAACCCCTCAAGTCTGGGGTCTGGGGCCCCACAAGGGACTCTGATCAACCCATACCCTGGTACCTGGTTTATAATTGACTTTGGGAAATATCTGTGGGTGCCTCACCCTGTTCTAGCCACACTGGCCATCTCCTGGTCCCTCTGATGATTCTGGTCTCACCTCAGGGCTTTGTACCTGCAATCCTGACTGCTGGCATGCCCTTCCTCTAGATCTCCACATGGCTCCCACTCACCACCTCCAGGTCTTGCTCAGTGAGGCCTCCTACCCCTTACTAAAACTGCAGTGCCAGCTTGGTGCAATGGCACATGCCTGTAATGGTAGCAGCTCAGGAGACTGAGGCAGGAGGATTGCAAGTTCAACACCAGCCTCTGTAACTTAGTGAGGCCCTCAGCAACTTAGCAAGATCCTGTCTCAAAATTAAAAATGAAAAGGGCTGGGGATGTGGCTCAGTGGTAAAGCACCCCTGGATTCAATCTCCAGTGCCCAAAAACAAAAATTGTAGTGCCCCACCATCACAGGCTACAGAGTGTCCCCCCAAATTCATGTTCACTTAGAACCTCAAAACAGGACCTCATCAGGAAATAGGTTTCTGTAGCTGTGACTAAGGTCAGAATTGAGAAGAGGTCATCCAGGATTTGAATGTGCCCTCAACCCAATGAGTGTGTCCTCACAAGACACAGGAAACAAGACACAAAGACGCAGAGAAGCAGCTACAGAAACATCCAGGCAGAGATCAGAGTGACAATTCAAGACAAGGACTACCTGGGGCCACCGGAAACCAGAAAGAAGCAAGAAAGGGTCCTCGCCAGAGGGAAAGAGGGAGGTGGGAAGCACAGTCCTACTGACGTTCATTCTCAACTGTGAGAGGGAAAACGTATTGATCACCAGAGCTGGAAGCTCCACCCTGCAGGGGCCAGTCCTGCTCAAGGTCATGCAGAGTCACCCCGCCCTTGGTGAGTGAGCGTCCTCCCCTGGACCTCCGCAGAGGGCCCCAGTTGAGGAAGCCACTTGTGCACGAACATAGAGGCCAGGAGAGGCCACAGGAGTCCCACAGACCTGAGCCACCACGTCCACGAGCCACCCAGTAGACTCTGGGATCCCTTCTCACCTTCCCTGCCATCCTACAGTTCCTCTGGGTACCACCCCCAGGACCCTCCCCTGAGCTGCAGATCTCCCTGAACCAGATGCCTGCAGCACTTCCTGGGCCCCAAGCACTTACGTTCCACTCCACCCTGAGCTTTGCCCACATGGGAATGCTGGCAAGGGAGTGGCACTACAGTCTTACCCACAGTTACCCTTGGTTGACTGCATTGTGAAAATAATAAAAGGAAAATTCCGGAAATAAGCAACTTGTAAGATTCAAATTGCATGCCATTCTAGGAGCACAATGAAATCTTGCACTGGACATGGGGTTTGGTGACCCAGTCTCATGGGTCAGGTGGTGGGAGGACTCAAGGTCAACCTGGCAGTTACCCACCAATGCCTTCTGATGGTCCAAGACCCTGCCAGTGCAGGGCTGAAGACGAGGCTCTGAGGCATCCAACGGCAGGAGCACAGACATCCTAGGGCTCATGGGAGGGACAGGCACCAGCCAGTAAATGTGTATCTCCTGTCTTGACTTCTAACACCCTCCCTTTAAACAAACTGTTTATTCTTTCCAAACATTTAACCCACTTCAAGTCACCCTGGCAGGTGAAAACCCAGAAGGGTGAGGTCACACCAGGACCCAAAGCAGAGAAAGCTGCACAGCATCTGAGACCCCCCTGCTTGCCTGACTTCCTGCTGGCCCAGCCCTTCTGCAGAGCCTCCTAGCAAAAACATGGCTGTCTCCTGGACCAGTTAAAACTGAGGACATGTGAGATCCTGCTAAACGCCAGTCAACTGGGGTCCTGTGGGTGGTGGATATACGTGATGGCTCCCACACAGACCAGAGCAAGCCTGGCCAGCACCAAATGGGGCAGCGATCAGTGGGCTCCAGACCATCATTGTCCCCAAGCCCCTCTGGGCACTCATCTGCCACATGTTAGGCTCGGACCATCCATGCTGGCCCCCCTCAACATGACAGAGGGAAAGACAACATGTCCCACTCGCAGGGACAGACCTCGGCCAGCACACACCCCGTCGGCAATTTCACAGTCCCCTCATATACCTGCAGATCCCAAACACCCAACCAGGAAATCCTAAGAGCACCAGGATTATTCAGTCATTTAAAAATACCTTTGTAAAACTCTCAAAAAGAAGATGGCAGGTGAGTGACACACATCTCTTCTTCCTCCAGACACTCACTGGAACGATAGTAACCTTAAAATATGTGCATATGTAAATCTGCACCAACTAAGAGAATGGAAGAGATGTCAAGAGGTTTCTAAGGTTCCTGGAAACAGCCAGCAGGGCCGGGTGTGGGGTGTGATGTGCAGATGAAGGGTCCCCTGGCTCTGGAAGGGGAAGGACTTGTCCTTTGAAAACCACAGGTGGAGCACAGGCCATGAAGGTTAACCAGAAGCAAGATCCCTGAGCACGCAGGCCCAGCAACCAGCCCCACGTGATGCCCTACTGCTTGTTTACCTTTTATTGTGGAAAATTTCAAGAAGACGCAAAACTGGAAGTAATAATACAATAACTCACCAAATGCCCATCACCCAACACCAACAATGATCAAAGTAGAGCCCATTCCATCCCACCTCATTCTCTCTCTCTCTCTCTCTCTCTCTCTCTCTCTCTCTCTCTCTCTCACACACACACACACACACACACACACACAACTCTATTGGAACAAATCTCACATACCATGTAATTTCACTTTAAATACTTTAGTAAGTATCACTAACAGATTACCCTTAAAAAACATAACCACAAACAATTTAACACTCTTATTGGGATTGTAAGTTAGTAAAACCACTATGGAAATCAATATGGACATTCCTCAAAAGGCTAGGCATGGAACCACCTTATGACCTAGCTATAGCACTCCTCAGTGTTTATCCTAAAGAGTTAAAGTCATCATACTACCGTGACACAGGCATACCCATGTTTATAGCAGCCCAATTTGCAATAGCCAAGTGATGGAACCAGCCTAGGTGTCCCTCAACGGATGAATGGATAATGAAAATGTGGTATGTATACACAATGGAGTTTTATTCAGTCATAAAGAACAATGAAATTATATAATTTGCAGAAAATAGATGGAACTAGAGACCATTTTGTTAAGCGAAATAAGGCAAATTCAGAAGGTCAAGGATGGTATGTTTTCTCTCATATGTGAAAGCTAGAGAGGAAAAAGGAAAAGAAAGGGGAAGGTCTCATGAAAATCAAAGGGAGATCAGTAGAGGAAAGACACAAAGGGGTAGGAGGTGGAGGAGTGCAGGGAATGATAATGGTCAAATCACATAGTTATATTGTGTGCACATACAAATATGTAACCAGAAATCCCATCATTATGTACAACTATAATGCACCAATAAAAAATATGTGGAAGAAAAAAAACCATAACCACAGGGGCTGGAGGAGGCTCAGCAAGAGAGTACTTGCCTAGCACGTGGGAGGACTTGAGTGCAATCCCCAGCACCACACACACTCACACACAACCACAATACCCACTACCGCCCCCAAAGAGATACTTATTCCTTAATATCAAACACCCACTTAGTGTTGAAACTTCCCAACTGTCTCCAGGTTTAAGGTAGGGTTTTTAAAACATCTAATCAAAAACTCAATAAGACTATTGACTAATTCTTAAATGTAAACAAAGATTTCTTGACATTAAGGAAACTATGCAATATGAAAGTAAAGACCAGGATAAATGAAAAGAAAAAATAATGACCCTGGAGGAAATAAATTCAGGGCAGAGAAGACAACTTCAAAAAAAGAATTTGTATATATCGTGCCCAGAGAGATTTGTATCTACTAGATGTTAATAGGAGAGTATGAAAATGGAAGCTTCCTTTAAAAAGAAATAATGTAAGCACATACATATCTCATTTATTCTTTTTAAATTTTTTTTGTAGATATAGATGGACAACATGCCTTTTTTTTTTTTTATTTGTTTATCTTTATGTGGTGCTAAGGACTGAACCCAGTGCCTCACACGTTAGGCAAGTGCTCTGCCACTGAGCTATTGCCCAGCCCTATTCTTAAGTCATTTAATTTATATTACATATAAAATAAATATGTTGGGGCTAGGGATATAGCTCAGTTGGTAGAGTGCCTGCCTCGCATGCACAAGGCCCTGGGTTCAAGCCCCAGCACCGCAAAATAAAATAAAATAAAATATATATGTAAAAATAAAATATATACTAGTAGGAAAATAAATTATGGAAATAGCCAAGTAAAGTACCAAAAAGACAAATACAAGCCATGTAAGAAAAAATAAAATAGCTACCAGAAACAGTCCAAGAGTTTCAATATCTGATCACTGGAAGTTCCAAATGATAAAAGGGGGGAACCATTAGGAGTGAGAGAGAATTCTCAAACCTGGATGTGAGGCTCATAGTTGAAAAGGCCACAGAATGTTCAGTCTGGCCAATGAGGACATTCTATAATATTCTATAGTGAGAAGTTCCAGGTATAAGAATTTCCAAAAGTCCTCCCTGGAGATGAGTCAGGCTGCCTGTTGGGAACTGAGCATCAGATCAGCTCAGGCTGCTTGACAGGAAGCCCCAGATAGGGATGTGAGTGAGGCCACAGATGCTCCAGGGACCGAGCAGGGCTGTGAATGCCCCAGGGACCACAGCTCCACTTGGCCTCTGTATCCAGCTGTCCTGCCTTCTAGTGTGTAAGTGTGATAAAGACATTTTTCCGATATCCCTGATTAATGATTTTTCAACTTTTAGGGGAAATAAAGCTGGAGACAAATCATCAAAGACATTGAAATGCTTCTGGAAACATATATATAAACATCAGGCCACAGGGTCAAGCCCATGCACAAATTCCCACACTTCAGGTCAACAGAAGGGAACAAATGGAAAAAAACCTCAAGTGGGTCCAGAAATTAAAACACCACCCTAAGGAGTCCTAAGGACGGGGGATCTCATCAGGGCACTTCTACGGCTGTGGCTAACAGTGGCCAACTGGGATTCCACACCCAGGGGAAATGCTTTCAAATGAGGACAGAGAAAGACATGTTCAGACAGAAGATTCACGACCGACAGGCCCTGCTCCAGAAAACACTAAGAGCTGATCTGTCAGCAGGAAAAAAATAAAATAAAATAACAACCCTCGGGGAAGCCCAGAGATGCAAGGAAAGGTCAGACAGAAAAGCAGGTGTGCAGTCAATCCAAACGCATTCCAGCCATGTAAAATACAGGCGTGTCTGTCACCGGATCTAAATGCACGGGGGCCCAAACACCAACACATCTTGTCTTCCCTCTGCTAACCAGGGCCTCCAGTCTGAGCTAGCACAGAAGTATCTTGTAGCCAGACAAGCCCACCACAGCCCCCTGTGGCCTGTCCTGGTGCTTGCTGTCCATTTGCCAGTACCACCATTCCCAGGTGTCCCCAGGCCTGCCACCACCTCCTGTCTCCATCTAAATGTCATCTTCTTTGTGCTGAAGAACATCTGCCCCACATGGCTGAAGCCCTTGCCTCCTATGTTTCTGCTCTCGTGGCACCTGCAGCTAGCTAATCACAGGCCACCCCAGATAACATATCTTGGTCACTGTCTCCCTCCCTCGATACAAGCTTCACTCACTACAAAATCTCCCCAGCCCTTAGGACAGTGCCTACATATAAAAGATGTTTTAAAAATGAATGAATTGGGGACTGGGTTGTAACTCAGTGGTAGAGCACTTGCCTAGCATGTGTGAGGCACTGGGTTCCAATCTCAGGACCACATAAAAATAAATAAATAAAAGAAAGGTATTGTGTCCATCTACAAACAAAAAAAAATTTTTTTAATGAATACATTTAAAAAATTTTAGAGTATATTTTGAAAGTCACAGAGTAACTCAGCATACAAAATTCCAAACACTTTCCTTCTCTTACTTGACATATCTAGACTTTTTTTTGTCGGGGGGGGACCAGGAATTGAACCCAGGAGTGCTTAACCACTGAACCAATCCCCCGGCCTCTTTTTGTATTTTTAATTTAGGGACAGGGTCTCACTGAGTTGTTTAGGGCCTCGCTAAGTTGCTGAGGCTGGCTTTGAATTCTTGATCCTCCTGAATCAGCTTCCCAAGTCACTAGGATTACAGGCATACACCATGGAATCAGCTGACATATCTAGACTTCTAGATTTTAACACACACACACATACACACACACACACACACACAGGGGTACGGAGAAGGGAGCCTAAATATACAAAAGAGTGCTGAGTGTTAAGTACCAAAAGCCAAGTTGGGCTGGGGTGAAGTCCCTTGACTCCCGTTGCTGTTATAATGCTAATGCAATACAAATAAATGGGAAGGAACAATCATGCCTAAATGAAAATAAAACATTCGTTTGCCACTAGGCAGACATAAATACCACTAAAACCACCAAAATAACTAACAGATCCCAGAAATGACGTCCTCCACTTGCTACACCCCTGAAAGACCATCTCCTTGGACAGGACTGTCATCTATCAGCTCTGCAAAGAGCATCACAGGATGTCAAGACACATATCCAGGCCATGTTGACAGTACAGCTGTGGATGAACTGTCTCTATTGCATTCCCTCTCTGCCTGTCTGTCACACATCCACCCCAGGGGTCATGATGCCCATCCCAAAATGAAAAGTGAAACAGATGTGCAAATCAGGGCAAACCCAAGTCAGCACTGCCAGGACCCTAACAACAGCTGATCTTCCTCTAGAAAATAATGGGATCCCAAGTCACTGCTTTGCCAGTGGGGTGAGGAGGGTGACTGTTATGGAAAGTAGCCACATCCCTTCCCCAGGATAAAAGTTCAGCCTGGGCTTCCAGATCATGCCCACCAGTCTGCCCAGGAAAATAATGAGGTTGACCACTGAGCATTATCAGTTGATTCATTTCTACAAAGTCTTCCACCTACACTATCTTTACTGACAGAAGCTTCCTCATGTGCAGAAATGCACATAGTTCTCCCAGTTGGGAGGTTCCACATGCCTGATGCCTCAGTGCACTTCACCTGGGTGGCACTCATGGACAGGGCCATGGGTGCCATAAAGGGGTGACCTCCAGCCTGGCTCAGGAGGGCGGGGCTCCAGAGCTGGCCAAGCACATACTACATCTTCTGTTTCCATGAAAACCAGCCACATCATAATCTCTGAGCTTTGCATAAACACTACCCCACCCTGAGTCATACATCACTTTTTTATATATCTCCCCATTTCAAGTCACCAGGAGACAAAGGTCAGTGAGGATATGGGAAAGATATGTTTATTGCATGTCCGCGTCCCTTCATTCAGGAGCAATCTTTCACAGAAACCATGATATCCATCATAGCCATTCCTACCCAAACCGGGATTCTAACTAGAAACAAAAGTTATGCTGCAAGTGAGAGAGAGGCTCTGGGCCTTCACTTTTGGAAGTGATTTAAAACAACGCCACTAATAGTGGCAACAATCATGGCAGAAGCATGAAACCTGGACTGATGGAGGTGAGTTGAGAAAGGCCCAAGGCAGGATACTGTCCACGCCCCTGAGGCCCTGTGGTCCCTGGGGGGGAAAATGCATAGACGAGTTTGCTCCTGTGCCCACAGCTGTTTTTAGGCAGCTCACACTCAGCCTGGAAAGGGACAGTAGCCAAGGCAGATGCAGGAGGTGACAAGGGCATGGCCAAGACAAGGGTAGAGGGGGAAGAGCTTGATCTGACAGAGGTCTCACACTTGGTCCAGATGTCCCAGGGGAAACAGGAGCCTGGCAGATGCCTCCTCTGAGCAGGTGAGTGAGACTTTTTTCAATAATTGAGGCAAAATTCACAAAACAAAATCAACAATCATTTTAAAGTACACAACACAGTGGCATTAAGTATATTTATAAGCCTGGCATCACTGTGTACCTGTAATCCCAGCAACTCAAGAGCCTGAGGCAGGAGGATCACAAGTTCAAGGCCAGCCTCAGCAATTTAGCAAGGCCCTAAGCAACTTAGCAAGATCCTGTCTCAAAAAAAAAAAAAAAAAAAAAAAATTAAAGGGGTTGGCAATGTGGTTCAGTGTTCAAGCACCCCAGGGTTCAATCCCTGGTACTACAAAAAAAAAAAAAAAAAGTACATTCACAAGACTACAACCATCATTTCTATCCAGCTCTAAGACACCCTCATCTCCAAAAGGAGTCTGTCAGCCACCGCCACCTCCAGCCCCTAGAAGCTGCTGATCTGCTTCCTGTCGCTGTGGGTTTGCCATTGTAGAAATTCATATAGATGGAACCATGCCTGTGGTCTCTGCATCTGGCTTCTTTCACTTAGCATCATGTCCCCAAGGCCCATCCATATGGGGCCTGTCAATGCTTCATTCCTTTTGGTGGCCACATGATACTGTTGGGATGGAGCATCTGACCACCGATGCATATCTGGGCTGTTTCCACCTTTGCTGAGGATGCTCCTGCTTTGAATACCTGTCTTCAACTCTGTGTGGTTTGTTCCCAGAAGCCGAGTTGCTGGGTCATGTACTGACAATGTTTTACTTTTCAAGGAACCACAGGACTGTCCTCCCCTGTGGCCACACCCCTTTACACTTCCAACAGCCACCCGGGAGGGCTCCCTCTCTCTCAGTCCTCACCAGTACTAGGTATTTCTGCTTGGTTTTTGTTTTCAGTATGGTTTTGAGCTGGGTTTTGGACACACTGACTTGGAGGTAACAGTGAAGCCCAGACGTGGGACTGTCCCACAGGGAACTGGAGCTGTGGCCCTGGGGCAGAGACAAAATGATTTACAGTTTGAGTGCTTTTTACCCTCTGGACTGTGATCCCTACGCCATCTCAGAGCCTCAATGCCAGATGTACTTACTGCAGGCACCATTGGAAAAAAACGAATGAATGAATGACAGATCAAGACAAGGGTTTGAGCCTCAGGTCACGACCAAAGCTACTGCTCAGCTTCTCCCAGAGACTCCGCAATAGGCGGTAGAGTGGGCTCAGAGTTCAGAGGAGGCAGAGGAAGCAGGCTGGTCCCTGTCAACATCCAAGGACAGAGAAAGACCTGGGGGCAGGACCAGCAGTAGGTGGTTTGGGGCCATTCTAAATCACAAGGACCTTCTTGGTGAGGAGGCAGGGATGGCTCCCAGCTGGAGGGCCATTTCTTTCTAGAGTATAGATTTGGCATCTGGATCAGAGCTCACAGCTATCTACCAGGCTCTCAGACCCACAGCCACTGGACACATCAGCAGTGGGTACCCCAAGGACCCATGTCACAAGGGAGCATGTGCAGGCTCCTCCATTGGGTGGGGATCCCAGGTCCCTCCTTCAGGAACCAAGGCTGTTTTCTTCCAGGCAGCTGTAGTCAGGGCCGGTTTTCTGAGACGGATGGGCATCGCCTGTCCTGGCACGGAAATGATTTTCCATCTTCAGCAGGCACAGGGTCACATTGGGCAGGATACAGGTGGTCTGAAACACAGAGGCCACTTCACGAGGCCACAGGAGGAAACGGGGAGGGTTGGAGCCAGGGCGCCTCCCCAGCCACCACAGGGCGCCTCTCCCTGCTCCACCTCCCAGGAATGCCAGACCATTATCTCTGATGGTATCCTTTCCCCTTCCCCTCGTGGGATTCCAGGAAAACCTCTCATTTCTCAGATCCCCCTTCCTGTCTCTGTTTTCACGTCTGGAGTGCGAGATGGTCAAGGTCACCAGGTCAGGACAGGCTTTCCCAGCCAAAGGAATCTTCATACCAACAGTGTGGGAACTAGTTTCCAGAGGGGTTTCCAGAAAGCGTGGTGGCCAGAATTTGCCCCCTGAATCGAGTAACAACAGTCCAGGGACTGTCCCTCTCCTGTCCCAAGGCCAGTCAATGTCATAGGCTGTAAAGATGTTCCTCCTTTCCTTCTGACTATATTTTTCCTACACAAGGAAAGGGATGCAGACCTCAGTCTAAGAAAAGAAACAATTCAGGTGGGGACTGGAATCTGAGAGATTTTCTGGAACCTAATTTATCCTCATGAGAAGCCCCTTGGCTGGGGCTGGTGGTATTCCTCAGTCCCACCTGGCTGTCTACTTCCCTGGCCCTGAGCCTGCAGGCCACTCTCCCACCAACAGGGATTCAAAGAGGCAGTTTATCAAGCCAGGCTCCTCCTCAGCCTTGGGCTCTCACACCCAAAGGAGGAAAAGTGATTTCAACAGTATGGCTTCCTCAGGTACCGGCCCCATGCCAGGCAAGCATAAGCAGCATTTCTGGCTCATCTCCATGGAGAAGTTCTACATATCATCCCCAAATTGCCCATCTGCACACTGAAGCTCTAAGTCCTAAGTAGGTGACTGTGGCATCTGAGGACCTAGGCCTCCAGGAGAGGGTCCCACGGTCACCAGCTCCACGCAGGAATTATGAGCCCCTTTCAGGGTTGCAGCATCTCATAAAGGAAACCAGAGTAGCTCACCCCCTCTGCAGCAGGGAAACTGAGGACCAGAGAGGATAAAGGACTTGTCCAGGGAGTACTCAGTAATTCAGTGGTAAGTTTATAAGAGAAACACAGTCTCCAATCCTTTATTGAGCAGGAACTGTAGACCAGGCCTAACACAGAGAATACAGAAAAAGGCAAGGGAAGAGGATCCTGGGCCAGCCTTGGAAAGGAGGAGTGAGGGAGGACCTCCCAGACAAGATGCTCCCTGCCAGCCCTGCTCAGAAACGTGCTTGCTCCTTCCCCATCCACGGCACATGCCAAGTTTGTGCCACCTCTCCCTAACCTGGAAGGCACATGAGACATTTGTCTGCTTCATTAATCTCCTTGGAGAGTCAGGGTTTGAGTTCATTGTTACCATTTATTTGATTTGCTTCCTTAATTTTTCTGTTTTTATTTTTATAGATTATCGCCTCCTCCTCCTTTATTTTTGTCTTGCCTCACTGTTCTGTCTGACTCCTCACGTGGGACACTGTGAGGGCTGGAAGAGTATTGTGGTTTGGATCTGGAAGTTCTGGGTCTGGAAGTTCACCGGCTGAGGGTTTGGTCCCCAAGGCTGCAGTCATTCAGAGGTGGAGCCTGTGGGAGGTGACTGGATCGTGACTTTATCAATCCATGAGTCCATCAATGGATTCATAAATTTGCACATGGTGGAAACTGCAGGAGGTGGGGCCTAGCTTGAGGAACCGGGTCACTAGGAGCATGTCCTTGAAAGGGACATCTTGTCCCAGCACTTTCCCCCACCACCCCCCTCTCCTGGCCATCTTCAGGTGAGCAGCTCAGCTCCACCATATGATGGGCTACCTCACCACAGGCCCACAAACAACACAGCCAGGTGACCACAGGCTAAAACTCTGACCCCGTGAGCCAAAACAAACCTTTCCACCTTTTAAATTGTTTCAAGTATTTTGTCACAGTGGCAGGAAGCTGACCCATACACAGTATCCCAAATCCAACTCCATCTGGAAACTCCAGGAGATGTCGTTAGGAAACAGGGTTTCCAGATGTGATCAAGTCCAGATGGAACTTCAGGAACCAAGGAGGAGAGATGGAAATGGTAAATCCTGGGCACACAGACCAGATGATTCTTCCCTCTCAAATTATTTAACATCTGCATTAAAAGTAAAAACTATAACCGGGAGGGTTCAATGTATGTAGATGGAATATATACGACAACCGTAATGTGAGTGAGTGGGGCTCAGGATGCAACCCTTCCATGCCTTACTCGAAATGGTAAAACAGTAACTGAAACAGGCAAGGAGGTGCTTACAATTATTGTAAGTTCCAGAGCAAGTGCTTAAAAAAGACAGTAGATAATTAAAATTCAATACTAAAAATAATCAAAGAAGCTTTAGAAAGGCAGAAAAGGAAGAACAAATGGGGGGAAAAAAACAGAGGAGCCAAATAGGAAAATAATTAAATAGTAGACCTAAATCCAACCATAGCAGTAATCACATTACATGCATATAGAGAGTTAATATGTATATGTGTGTATGTGCGGTAAGAAATATTATTTCTTTTTTTAAAAAATTGTAAAGTGTCTAAACCCACCAATCACAAGATAGGAAATGTCAGATTTCCTATCTTTGTTGTCAATAAGAAACTCTCTTTACTGGTATAGCTACGGTAAAAGAATGGAAAAATGGGAGTCATGAAAACCCTAATTTAAAGAGAGCGTGTGTCGCAGTCCTCGTGTCAGACCAAGCACACCACAGAACACGTACCAGCAACGGAGAGGAACTGATAGTGGAGCTTCAAAGTCCATGGAGCAAAGTTGGTGGAGTTAAAGGAAAAACTCGATAAGCACGCAATTATAGCTACTCACCTCAGTGCTCCTATGCAGTAACAGAACAAGGGTTCAGAAAGCCATCAGGGACACAAGATGCCTGTCACCAGATACTGACATTGACACTGCCCCACCCAACAGCAGCAGGATTACCTGGAGCACTCTCCAAGATCAGTATCGTATCTGTCACCAAATGCACCTTAACAAATTCAAAGGGTGAGGCGCACAACTCACTCTGACCAGGATGGAACTGAGCCAGGACTGAGTGACAGAGGCATCTGGAAAGCCCCCACATTTTTGGAAATTAAAAAATCTTCTAAATAATTAACAAAACAAAAGAAAAAAAAAAAACCTCAAGGGAAATAGGAAAATTTTGCACTTAAATAAAACATGGAAATGCAGCATATCAAAATTTGTGGTATGCAGCTAATGTTCACAGGGAGTCTACAGCATTGCATTGGAAAAGAACAGTATTAGCCGGGGAGAGATGCACATGCCTGGTGATCCCAGCCACTCAGGCTGAGGCAGGAGGATTCCAAGTTCAAAGTCAAACTCAGCAACTTAGCAAAGCCCTAAGCAACTTAGCAAGACACTGTTTCTCAAAATAAAAAATAAAAAGGGATGGGGAGTGGGGATGTAGCTCAGAGGTTAAGTGCCACTGGGTTCAATCCCTGGCACCAAAAAAAAAAAAAAAAAAGTCTTAGACCAATAATCAAAAATTTCACTCTAAGAAACTTTAGCCCAAAGACAGTAGAAGAAAGCAAACAATAATAATAAGAGCAAAAATCAACAAAAATAGAGAAAACCAATGAAACTAAAATCTACTTTGAAACAAAGTTCGTAAAATTGACAAGCCTATAGCCAGACTGATTGGCAAGAAAAGACACAAATTACCAACATCAGGAATGAAATAATGCAAACACAGACATTAAAAGGGTAATTAATGTCATCAAAAAATCTATCCCCATAAATTTAACAACTCACATTACTTGGACCAATTCCTTGAAAGACACACACTACCAAAACTCACTCAGGAAGAAATGGATAACCTAAATAGGCTCCTAGCTAATAAAAGAAATTGAATTTATAAAACCTTCAAAGAAAACTTAGGGCTCAGAAGAGGTCATGCCATTCTAACCATGGTTCTCCAGAAAACAGAAGAGGACCCACTGCCCAACTCAGGACCTGCGTTATCCTGACACACCTGTGGTATGAACCATTAAGTAGATAAAAAACCACAGACCAACATCCTCCAAGAATATACTGCAAAAGTCCTCAACGCATTAGCAAGTAAAACCCAGTAACATGTTCTGAGGATGATCGAACACAGAGGATTTTCTAACATAAGCAAATGGCCCAGAAAGGCAAGGCCAATTCCAAAATCTAAAAAGCGTCAGCTCGGAAACTGACTTCCTTAACAAGAGTTCTACAGCACAAGAAATAAAATCAGTAATTAATAAATGGGACAGTATCAAATTAAACAGCTTCTTCACAGCAAAGGAAACAATCAAGAATGTGACTAGAGGGCCCACAGAATGGGAGAAAATCTTTGCCACCCGCACTTCAGAGCACTAATTTCTAGGGTATATAATGGAATCAAGAAACTTAACACCAAAAAAATAATAATAATAACCCAATCAAATGGGCAAAGGAACTGAACAGACACTTCTCAGAAGAAAAAATACAAATGTATGAAAACACGTTCAACATCTCTAGCAATTAGAGAAATGCAAATTAAAACCACTGAGATTTCATCTCACTCCAGTGGGAATGGCGAGTATTAAAAATACAAGTAACAACAAATGTTGGCAAGGATGTGGGGGAAAAGGTACATTCATACATCGCTGGTGTGGCTGCAAATTGGTGCAACCATTCTGGAAAGAAATGTGGAGATTCCTCAAAAAACTAAAAATGAAAACACCAGTTGACCCAGCTATCCCATTCCTCTATATATCCAAAAGATTTAAAATCAGCATACTACAGTGACACGGCCACATCAATGTTTATAACAGCTCAAGTCACAAAAGCTATAGAACCAACCTAAGTGCCCTTCAACAGCTGAATGGATAAAGAAAATGTGGTATATATACACAATGGAATATTACTCAGCCATAAAGAGGAATGACTTTATGACATTTGCCAGTAAATGGAAGGATCTGGAGACTATCATGCTAAGTGAAATAAGCCGGTCCCAAAAAGCCAAAGGTCAAATGTTTTCACTGATATGTGGAGACTAACCCACAATAAGGTGAGGTGGAGGGAAGAATGGCAAATATCGAATCCCACCATCTTGCATATCCATAGAATGGGGTCCTAATTAGAATAAGATATATTCCATGCTTGTATAATTATATCAAAATGAATTCTGCCATCATATATGACTAAAAAGAAGTAATAAAATATAAATAAATAAATGGACAGATTTCTTGTATAAAGTGAAACTCAAAGTAGTTTTGAGTGCACTTTCCTTTGGGTGAAAAACTTGAAATCCATGCCGAACTCCTTACCATTTATGTAGATGTTATATAATTATTTAAAAATATAAAATAAAGTAAAACTGAGGCTTGGGGGAAAAAGTAGACACTATAGATTGTAGCTACAGGCTTTGAAACCATATTATGGTCTACTAAAGACCTGAGAGCTTATCTATGTAAACTTTAAATTCAGTACTAAAATTTTGTGTTTGTTTATTTAATATTTTAATTTTAATCAGCATATATTTTTTTAAAAAGGCGACCAGTGTCATTCATGGTATTCTCAGCACAGGCAGAAAAGGCATTTGGTCACGTCAAATCCTTCTGTGGCTCCAGTGCCACTAGGACAGTCCTGCCCCACATGCCGGGCCCTCCATGCCCTGCCCCAACGGGACCATTCCTCCCTACCCGACAGGCACTGGGATCTGCATGGGCTGTGCTGCTGCCCAAACAGCCCTTCCATTCCACCCCTTCCTGACCAGTGTTATGCAGTCACATGCCCACTCAAGCCCCGCTCTGTGAAGTGTCCTGCCTACCCTCCCCAAGGCACAGTCAACCCCACAGCCTCAAAGTACAGCACACATGCTTCCAGATGGTCTTCACCACCTTGGACAACCACCTGTATTTGCCCATGTATCCAATGCTACCCTCAAGGCTAGAACTGCAGTTCTCCCATCTTGGCATCCCCCTAGCCTCCTCAGAACCCAGAGTATGGGTCTATTAAGTGCTAGAGGACAACTGTTTGATGACATGCAAGTCTGTCCTCCACGACCATGGGAGTCCAGGAAGCCAATAGATTCAGCTTATGCCACCAGAATGGCATCTGCAGCACTGGTCACCAGGAATCACAGTGACTTCAGATGGTTTCCAGATTCATGAGACTTCCCAGTTTAAGCCCCATTCTTGAGGCATGTTATGGTTTGGATGTGAAGTATCCCCCCAAAAGCTCACAAGTAAGATAATGCAAGAAGGTTCAGAGGACAAATGATTGGGTTGTATGAGTTTTAACCCGATTAGTGAATTAATCCCCTGATAAGGATTAACTGAGTGGGAACTGAAATGGTAGGGTGTGGATGGAGGAGGTGGAAATTGGGGTCATTGCTTTGGGGGTATATATTTGTACTGAGCAAGTGGAGACCTCTCTTTCTGCTTCCTGATCCCTCCGTCTGCCACACTCTTCCGCCATGATGTTCAGCCTCACCTGGAGTCCGGAGGAATGGTGCTGGACTTCTAAGGACTGAGACCTCTGAAACTGTGAGCCCTCAAACTTTTCCTCCCCTCAAATTATTCTGGTCAGATTTTTTTAGTCACAGCAAAAAAGCTGACTAATACAAGGCATTATCTGCATGGACCAATATTCACCTTCACCTCCATAAAAATATTTTAGAAAAGCAAGCCTGGATCCTCCCTTCTCAGAGGTGTACACTCATGCCATAAGTGAAGCACAAGGCAATGTGTCTGTTTTACTAAAAACCTAAGAATTGGCCCCGATCACCCAACTGTTGGTTGGAAGAGAAACCCACCAATGAACCAGCATTGAGAGATGTTCCACAGGGAAGCGAAGGATTCCAGGCTGGACAGTGAGCTGCAGAACCAGCCAGTGCTGACAAGGGCTGGAGAATAGCCATAATGGCTTGTCCTGGGAGAAGCCACAAATCCATCTCTCCTTTAGAAGTGGACTGATCCTAGGGTTCCAGAGGCACAAAAATATTCAGCCATTCTACCTCAAAAAGAGCCTGTTCCTGAGTCGTCTGCATTGATGCTCTTCCTTTAAATCAGTTCATTAGCATGAGGGTGAAGGAAAAGAACCCCTGGAAGCCATCAAACACAGACCATGATGCATCCACATGTGGAATATTTCATGGCCATTGGATGCCATAAAAGGGCTACTAAGGACTGGGGTTGTGGCTTAGTGGTAGAGAGCTCACCTAGCATGTATGAGGCCCTGAGTTCAATCATTGGCAACACACAAAAACAAAGATATTATGTCCACCCACAACTAGAAAAGCAAAAAATATTTTTAAAATAGTGCTACTAAAAAGGAGGTGTAACAGTATGAATGTACTCAATGCCAATGATCCATGAAGCCATAATGATCAAAATGGTCAACTGCACTGTACACTTTACCACAATAAAAATACTACTGCAGAGAACAATCTTAACAAAAAAAAATTACATATGCTAAAATCACCCACATACATATGCATGTTTGCATTTATACTACAAAGCCAAAAATGGTCCCAGAGCACTTAAGGTCAGTGTACAGGAGGTAACAGGTGTGTTTTATGGAGGTATCCTTTTTCTGTAGCATTTAAAATTCAATACTAAAAGGATGGATGACTTTATCACCTTCCACAATCTTCAGAAAGACCTCATCATGGTAGAAAATTTTACTCTTTAACTCTCCATCATAAAATAACTGGACCTTACAACTATAGAAATGAAATGATGTACCCCATTTGTGTACAATGAATCAAAATGCAGTCTGTAAAAAAAAATTTTTAAATAATTTTAAAAAATAACTGGACTTTTTTAAATGGCCAGAGGTGAAGACTTCACTGGCCCTGGCCTAAACATCAGGTGCCTGGCTGGACTGGCCTGGGCTTCACATAGAGGCCTGGCCACCCCACTGGGCTGTGAGAGGCAGCTTCATCACCATCTCATGAACATGCACCTCGAACATGCACCTCACTTGTGATAAAAGCTGAGAAAAACCTCCGTTCCTCCAGCTCCTGCTAGAGCTCCGCCCAGTTGACCTTAACAGGAAGAGGGGGGTGGCTCAGGCACTGTCGCTGTGGGGCTGCAGCCCCACTAAGGAGTAGATGAGTTTCCTGGTTCTGCCCCACTGCTTCTCACTGGCCGGAGACATTCCTGTGAAGTGGGATTCCTGTGGGATATTAAGGCTCTCTTGGGTGCTGTTCACTTTGGGATCTCCGATCCACTTGATCTGACATCAAAAGGACATTCTCCTCCATAAAATGCACCCACACATAAAAGCGGACACCTCAGAAGCCTGAACCTACCAGTTAGTGCAGAAAAAACAAACCAAAATAAACTCTGCCTTGTGAGAGTTTGGGGATTCCCTTGGATTTCTCTTTTGCATACAGATAACACTATGGTTGGCATTACGGTTGACAAAAGTGAAATTGTACCATACGTGATATCCTGCAACATATTTCCCTTTAGCAATGAATTGTTATCGATGATAAGCTCTAGGGAGACCCCTGGAGAGACAGCCATGATGGGTGAAATGTGTTCCCCAAAACAGACATCTCAGAGTCCTCACCCCAGGGCCTTAGCATGTGACCTTCCCTGGAGATAGTATTACAGAGGTCACTGAGTTAAAATGAGTCATTGGGATGGCCCTCATCCAGTATCCTCATTAAAAGGGAAACTTTGGACACAGAGACAGGAAAATGCTGTGTGAAGATAAAGACAGTGGTGGGGAGGATACTCTGCAATCCAAGGATCACCAAAGACTGCCAGCAACCACCAAAAAAAAAAAAAAAAAGCTGGGGAAAAGCCTGGAAGAGACCTCCGCAGAGACCCCTGAAGGAGCCAGCTCTGCCGACGCCTTGATCTTACACTTCTACCCCCCAGTACTGTGAAAGGGGAAGCTTCTGTTGTTTAAGCCGTCCCCTCTGTGGTTGTCAACCAGTGCAAACTAATACAGCAGCCAACGGGCATCCATGATTGAAAAGGGCTCACATAATTCCCTTATTGTTAAATAGCAGTTGAGTAATCTGAGTTCAAAACTCCAAAATCCCAAACAAGTCTGGTTCCAGGCATTTCAGATAAGTCACATCCAACTTGTGGTGGGCACATCATCAATGTGGAACCAGGGCCAAAACAAGGTCCCCTGGCCACCCCGCTGTGGAGAGGCACCCAAACCCATCTGCACCTCAGCCCTCGCCTGTCAGGCAGGAAATCCAGGGCAAGTGTCACAGTTAATCTTCCACCCTAGCCCCAGCCCTGCCCACTAGCTCCCATCTCACGGCCAGCTGCTCTTTGACAGCTCAAACCTCACATCCAGAACGGAACACTTGATCTTCCCCGCCCAGCCCTGCCCCTTCTTCTCCACCCAGTGGCTCTGCCCAATCAAGACTCAAGCTCCAGGCTACTTCCCTCACCCCCAGGTTCAATCTGCCAGTGGTCATCCCACCTCAACCCCACCTGGACACCATCACCTCCGCCTCACCTCTGCTGCTGCTCCCCCTGGCTTCTACTGCCCTCTATCACAGACACTTTCCCACTGAGGGCTCCAGCTGCCCTTGGGATTCCCTGTTAGGTGACCCACTGAGCTACAAACTCAGACTCATCAAGTCCCCACAAGCTGAATCCTTCTGTGTCCTCCTCCTCTCAGACCAGAAACTGGGCTTCATCCCTGACCTCCAACGCTCCAAATCTTGTCACCTCTGGGCCCTGTCCCCCTACATGCCAGTGATCTTGAGTTCCTCACCCACTCAATTCTAGAGTTTCTCAATCTCAGCATCACTGAGATTTGGGGTCAGATAATGCCTTATTTTAAGGGTTTTCTTTTTTTTTTTTTCCACATAAGGGAATTTATTAAGCAAACAGAGTGTCTCCCTGCAGGGTAAGAGAGAAAATGAGAGGAAAATAGAAAGGAAAAGAAAGGGTGCATGCTAGTGAGAGGGGAAAGCCAGGAGGATAGAGAAAAGTGAGTAGGACAGACAGAAGAATGGAAAAAGATGGCAGGGAAGCTACAGTAAAACAGTTGAATTCCGCCAGGCTAATGGGACCAATATCGGAGCAGGATACTTGCAAGCTGACTGATGAACCAATAGCTAGCTAGGATGTTCACAGATTGACAAGTGGTTGGGAGGCAGGCAAAATGGCTGTACCTGATGGGCAGGGGAGCAGCTTTATGCATTACATTCCCCCATTTCTTTTTTAATAAGAAAATCTTTTGCTCTCCAGTTGTTTTTGAAGCCTTCTCTCTTCCTCCTGCCTAAGTGACTGCGGTTGGTTTTGCAGGTGAGATGTAAAAAGTTCATTCTCCTTCCAGACTTCCAAAGGCAGATGATTTTCATGGACTTCATTTCCTCAATTTGACTGATCCCCTATTTCTACACTAACTGCCTGTCCCCAATTCTGACTTCATTTACCCCTCTAATTCTAGGAACTCCTTCACTGCTGTAGGGAAAAGGGGTGATGACCATCTGGCTTCTTCAAGCTGGAAGCGGGCAGCGTGGGGCAAGCAGTTGGAGTTTCCTTTTTAGAAATCGGGTCAATTGAGGGGTTCATGGTAGAAGTCCGGTTGGGAAGAGCAGGTTGTAAAGGCATCTGGGGATGGGTGCTTCTGAAGTCTGGTGATAAATGCAGAGCAGAGCGACCGGGCAGAATGGAAGGTGGAACCATGTCTGGGGGGCACTAGGGCTTAGATGGGGTTCCACTCATGACAGTGGAAGGACCCATCCCAAGTCACGGCACCAGATGTAAGGAAATCCCACGAAACCACGCCGGACACGGGAAATCACATAAGGGAATTTATTAAGCAAACAGAGTGTCTCCCTGCAGGGTAAGAGAGAAAATGAGAGGAAAATAGAAAGGAAAAGAAAGGGCGCATGCTAGAGAGAGTGGAAAACCAGGAGGATAGAGAAAAGTGAGTAGGACAGACAGAAGAATGGAGAAAGATCTAAGGGTTTTCTTATACCTTGTAGGATGCTCAGCCAGCAGCCCTGACTTCTACCCACCAGATAACATCTGGCTAGCCAAGTTCACCCCCAGTGTAGCAACCAAAATACGTCTGCAGGCAAGAGCCATAATTCTGGACTGGCCTTGGGTCTCCTGGTGGACTCCTGCATTCAATCAAGGATCAACTCACATCCCGTGGGGCTGGCTACCTAGCTGGGGATCATGTATGAGCAAACCAAGCAAGTGACTCCAGCCTAACAAAGTGTGGTTTGAGATGAGAGAGGAATAGGGACACCTGCCTGGCTCTCCCTCTTCCCAAGTGCAAGAAACAAAGTGCCTCCTCCCCACTCTCCAGTTGGGGACCCGACAAAACTGTGACTGCATGACTAACCAAAGAAAGACGGGCCATTTTCACCTATCAACTGCAGAAAGAAAGAAAGGAAAATCTTTTAAAATTAAAACAGCCGAAGTTGTGAGTGTGGATAAATTCAGTCCTACTCTGCTGGTGGGAATGTGAACTGATGCCCATGTTGGAAAGCCTTCCACAGAATCAGCAAGATGATCTTCACCCAGGAATTCCAGTACTAAAAGGCCATCCTAAACAAACACTAGAGGGAGGAAAAAAAATCTATGGGTGAAAATGTCAGTGTGGCATAACTTTCAGTACTTAAAAAGAATCCTGAAAACAATTCAATTGCCAATCATGAGGGCAAGGTTGAAAACCTTTATCTCTTCAACAGAACATCACGCAGACATTGAAAATGAGGTCTGTGAAGAGCAGATGACAAATGGAAAAATGCAAAATATACAAGTACATTTGCAACATGACTATGCATGACTAAAAACACTGTGATTTTAAAAAGCACAGTGCTTGAGGGGGAAGGAGCGGGGGAACTGCAGAAGATTTTATTTCTGCTCCTGAATGTCTCAAATTTTCTTTAATAGGCTGCATTGCTTTAACATATATATATTTGCAGGAGGGGTATTGGGGATTGAACTCAGGGGCACTCAACCATTAAGCCACACCCCCAGCTCTATTTTGTATGTTATTTAGAGACAGGGTCTCACTGAGTTGATTAGCACCTTGCTTTTGCTGAGGCTGCCTTTGAACTTGCAATCCTCCTGTCTCAGACTCCCAAGCTGTTGGGATTACAGGCATGCGCCACTGTGCCTGGCTGAAATATTTTGATGGGGTGTAGCTCAATGATACAGCACTTGCCTAGCATGTAGGAGGCCCTGGGTTTGATCCCTAGCACCAAATAATAAATAAATTTTGGATGGATTGTCTTAAAGGGAATAAACAAATTCATTCCTTTGGGTTAGGGCTATGTGATCACAGGAGGCCCCTGTTAAGAGTGTCAAAATGGATGAGCACCTGGGAGCTCACTGCTGCCTAAAAGCAGATCTTAGCCTGAACTGGGGCTACCCACATTTCCATTCGGTCCCCATGAGTGACTGAGACAAGGGACAGTTAAATTGTGACAAAAGATCAAGTAGAGGAAATCTCACATGACACCCAGAGTCAGTCTGGGTGAGAAGGGGGGGATGAGAACTAGAAGAAGCAACCACAGGAAAGGAAGCAAGATGAAGCCATGGGGTCTCACATCCGATCTCCCCTGCCCAGCCAGCCCTTCCACAGGAAGAGTTCAGAAGCGGGCCAGGGAGGGGTGAGGGGGTTTCATTCATTGAGGAATGAGTTATAAGGGTCACTCAGAAGAGCTGAAGCCAAGTATGGTGGCACATACTTGTAATCTCAGATAAATTTGGAGGAGGAGGCAGGAGGACCCCAAGTTCAAGGCCAGACTAGTTAACTTAGCAAGACCCAGTCTTAAGAGGGGGTGTGGCTCCATGGTAGAGTACTTGCATGAGGCTCTGGGTTCACTACCTCACAGCACAAAAAATAAAAAAGAAGGGCTGAGCAGGTATGTGCTTCTCCCATGTCTCAAGTGTGTTACTATCCATGACTGTCAAGTCTCAGTGGTACAGGCTGATGTGAATCCTGATCCCACTTGCCGGGCTTCATGAGGGCAATCGGAGCTACTTTCTTTTATCCAAAGTGCCAATCTATAACCAGACCTGGTCCCACCTCCATTCCCCAAGCTGAAAACAGCCAGGGAGCTCCATGGTACCTAAGAACATGGATCACCTTCCAAGGGAGTCCTGAACCCTCTGGAAGTAGAAAGGGGGGAACTCTAGCCAGGAAACAATGCCCAAGGATGAACCTGAGACCAAACAAGCTAGGGCCAGACCCAAATAGGCTTCACTTTCCATCTTGCAGAACGATCCTCAGGACGAACTTCTTCTGACATCCACCCCTTCTCTTGAGAACGGCAGGAAAACAGGGGCTTATGACCCCTGAACCTCAGGACACCCGCAAAGGGACACCCAGGGGTGGAACTCACTGACCTTCTCTAGCTTCTCGAAGTGCTCCCGGAGGAACTTCATGGGGCGATCAGGCTTGGAGATGCAGAGGTGCACGATGCAGTCTTTAAGCACCTGCTGGATGCTGTGTTTCTGAACATACAGCTCACACCCCTTCAGACTGTCCTCCTCCTCCAAGTGGAAAGAGGATGGAGAGGCCATGGTCAAGGTGTCTTCTTCTTCCGGCTGAGGAAAATGCAAAACCACATGGATGTTAGAGAAGCTGGAGGAGCCCTGGGCTGCACTGCTGTGCTTCACAAACGTGCACACGGTACATAAGATTTATTGTTGGCGGGTAGATCCAATAAAGAGCATAACACAGAAAAAGTCATTTATTTTGCATTTGTCAAAGATCTTTCATTTTTCAGGGCTTGATGATTTGCTTAATATATTAACAGCCACAAAGGCCTTACTCAGAACAGATTTTGTGGGGATGGAAAAGGTTCAAATAGAACTTGTGGGTGATCTAAGTTCTCTCTTAGATTTCTCTCTCTGAGAAATCTAAGGTAGATGATGTAGGATGCCTGGTGCTGAGTGTCCAGGCCAGGGGTTAATAAGGTCTCACTTTCATTCACTCTCCCTGTTTTTAAGGACACCTGTGTGAAATGTAAAATGTTGTCACCACGTGGGGTCCCAGT
Source organism: Sciurus carolinensis (assembly GCF_902686445.1). NCBI lineage: Eukaryota > Metazoa > Chordata > Mammalia > Rodentia > Sciuridae > Sciurus > Sciurus carolinensis. Next base: position 15,451,918 of record NC_062230.1, on the reverse strand, counting down.
TGGTGGGGTCCTCAAAGAGACTGTGGGGGTAGGATAGGGGAGAGGTCATCGGGAATCAAAGGGTGGGGTAGGCTGGAAAAGAAAGGGAAAAAGGAAACAGCGGAAGCCCCAGCTGGGGGCCTCACTGAGGGATGGAACCTAGAGAACAATAGCAGCCTCTGGCCAAAGGCGCCAGAACGCGCTTGTGTGCGCCCTGCGCAGGGTTAAGTCCCAATAGCCAGGTCGACCCGCCACCCTCCAGGACTGGGTCCACGGGCCAAACCCTGGTGTTTTCAGGCCACCAAAAAGGCGCCCCCATCTTTCGCGCTTGTCCTGACCTCTGCGCTGGTTGAGACACCCCCGCGGATGAAGACGGGGCTCCCCACACCCCAAGAGAGGACGTAGTCGAGGACCCCTAGTCCATGATGGGATGCCTCGGGCCCCAACAGAGAACGCAAGGAGAGACACCCCCAGACGATGATAGGGAGCCCCGGAACCCAAGAGAAGGCAGGGATCCCCAGACCATGATACGGCGCCCTGAACCCCAAAAGAGGAAGAAAGCAAGACACCCTCCCCCACCCTGACTGTGATGTGGCGCCCGGGCCGGAGCCGGGGCGCGGGCCTAGTTCCACCTCGGGCTTCTCACTCACTCCTCGGGGGGGGCACCGCGGCCAGTGGGTCCCCAAATGCCTGCGTTTCCCGGTGGGCTTCCCAGCCCTGGCGAAGGCCCAGTCGGGACAGTCCGGGTCCAGACGCAGACCCCACCCCAGCCTGCGTACCTGGATGCGCGACGCCTGAGGCCGGAGGCGGCTGCGCGGGGACGCGGGGCGCGGGGACGCGAGGACGCGGCGAGCGGGTCCCCGCACTGCAGCGGCACCGCCCTCCGCCCGCCCCCGCCGCGCGCCGCCGGCTGCACCCTGGCATGTCGCGGGTGTCTGTCTCCCCACAGATCCGCGATCCCCCCTTACCCTTGGCGGGTTGGGCCTCCCTGCCCCCTCCCCATCCCAGTACCCCTTCCCTGGGCTGGCAAGGGACGCACCACAAGCCTGGACACACAGACCCACAGGACCCGGGTAGCACGGCCAGGACCGCCCCCAGTGCGGCCCACGCCCACTCTTCCCCTGTACTCAGACCCTGCAGCCGGCTGCAGCACAGCGGTTGCAGGTAATGGCCAGGGCACCCCCACCATGCTGTCTGAGCTGCTATCACCCCGCGGGGGAGGGGTCATGCTCAGTGACTTCCTAATCCACAAACCTGGCCTGCAGGAAAAAGAATTGACCTTAATTTTCTATTGCCCAATATTATGTTTTGCCCCATCTGCCAGAGTCGGGGAAGAAACTTCTCTCTTTCCTGGGAGTGGTCTAAGCACCCGGAGGAAGGGTCTGGAGCGCAGGTCTTGAGGATAGCTACTCTCCATCTTCACCCACCTGTCCTCATTCACCTGTATTACCCAGTCTGTTTTCTCACTCACCTGTCCACACTCATTGGTCAACACTCACCTGTCTCATATCACCTGTTGCCCCATCACCTGGCCACAGGCCCTCTGCAGGGTCACCAGGCTTGCCCATACTTCCCAGCAGGACTGACCCTGGCCCAGCCTCTTCCTGCTAGTGCAAAGTTGAACTGAACAGGCCACGGTCAGGGGGTCAAACAGGAAGCTCCACCTCCCCAGCCTTTGCCCTCCAGTGTGTCCCCCACATCCTGTTCACATTACAGGGAGACACACTTGCCATGGGCACAGATGTTAGAATAGGGTCTTTTTCAGAATGCAAGTCCCCATCTCATCTCTATCAAAACTTGCACAACCAACTCAAATCCTTGCCCAGCTCAGCTGGGACTTGGAATTGCTGCAGTGGAGTCACCTGCCTTCTGTCTTGCTACCCATGCCCCCCACCCCCTTGATCCAGTTCCTTCTGGTTCCTCCAGTGTAGTCTGGCAAAAAGAATGAGAAAGAGCAGTTTTCACCTGGCAATGATGGAGGTCTGGCTTGGGCACAGGCAGTGCTCTAGGGCTGGCTTTTTCTCTTATGGGATTCCCCACTGTAGGCACCTTCTCATGTATTGTTCCCTGAGAGGGGTGTGTGGGGGACTCTCTCTTGCTGACCTCAAAGGACAGCCCTACAATGTTGAGGTACCCCCGCATGAGCCTTAGTCCCAGCAGAGCCTCCTTGGACCATGTTGTCCCTGGCCCATTAACAACCTGGTCCCTTGACCTTGTTAGGTTGTGGCTTCTCCTGAGCCCATCTCCTCACACCACTATGAAGGGAGCTTCCCTCCAGTCTCTCACTTGGGACATTTCCAGGTCACTCAAGTCCCCACCCTCCAAGCCCCGCCCAGACTCCCTTGCCAGACTTCTGTTGTAGCAATGTCCCAGCCTTCATAACCCGAGGCTCCTGCTGCCCTCTGCTGTGCCTGAAGCAAGGCCAGATGTTTTCAAGATTCTCACTGTCTGGTGGATCCCCAAAGATGAAAGCAGCTCACAGAAGCAAAGACAGAAGTCCAACCAGAACCACACTAAAAACCATCCCAAAGCTCTTCTCACATCTGCCCCCCCATCATGTGAATAACTTTATTGCCAAATTCAGTGGCTTTTTACTTTGTTGGTTGCAAGTGAGACCATCCAAGTGAATCTATCCCCAGACCTGATGTGCACAACCCATTAAATGGTCCAAGACATTACAAAGGGAGGGGGCTTGGTGAGTCCAATTTAAGTAGGGGAGCTGAGTGACTGGTGACCAGTGCCTTTAATTGACAAAGATAAGAATGTCCCTCACAGAGCTGGCTCATCAAACCATGTGAACCATTCACAGTAGGTTACCACCCTGCTGAACAGTGACAAATTCTGGCTTTTTTAGGGAATCCAAATAGCTATATCCTTTTACTAAAAACATGCAGCTGGTGATTTCATTACCCTTCAAACGTCCCAGTAACTTAATTATGCATAACCAGGAATGTCCCCCCACACACACCCACACAATGGAGTATCTACACTATGTGCTTCACACTATTATCTTCATATTTCCCAGCTCTGTGGGCTCTTACTTCAACCCTAGACCTGACTATAGGATTCATCAAGTGACAAAATGTGTTCACAGTGACCAAGCCCTGCAAAGTCCCACCTCAAAGCCAGGTTCTCAAAGCCCAACCACCCCCCAATTGTGCCAGTTTCTCCTTATCCTCCAAGGTTCAGCTGCTCCTTCTGTAAGGAAATTCCCCAAGGCACCTGGCACTACCAGGTGAAGCAGGGAACCCTGAGGGACAACCAAGCTCTCTCACAGGAGCTACTAAATTACCTGAAAGGCTGCTGGGTTAATTTCTCTCTCCCTTGCTATATTAAAAGCACACATGGAAAAAAAAAAGCACACATGGAAGATGTTTGTCTTATTCTTTATTCACTCTGCATGGTAAGGAAAAAAAATATTTTCCTAGGTGCAAAAAAAAAGACGGAGTCCTTTGGGTTCTGGAGAAGCTGCAGAGCTGGTGCTTCAAGACAGGCCCAGTAGGCAAATGTCCAGGACGTGTATCCCAGTTCCACCCCTGAGCTCAATGCACATAAGCTCTCTGAGCAAGAGGACAGAGATGCTGCAAAACTATAATGGCTGACACTTATTGGGCTGAGAACTTTCCTGGGGAGAGGCCACTGAATGCTCAAATCAAGGTGGATAATATGAGGGACTGAGGGAAGGAGAGGTTTGAGACTTGAGAACCCATTGACTGGATGATAATCACATACACCCCAACAGACACAGTGGTGACCAGACGATAATTACAGATGGTCCCTGACTCACTGTGGTTCCCTTTAATGAATTTTCAACTTGATAATGTGAAAGTAATATGAATTCAGTAGAAACTCTACTTTGAATTTTAACTTGTCTACATTTTACCACACTGTGCAGTATAATACTCTTTCACAATGCTGGGCAGCAATCACAGCTCCCATCAGCCATAGGATCAAAAGGGTATTCAATGATGTACTGTGTCACAATGTTTCTTTAGAGGAATGGAGAGCTAAGGTAGGGATATTATGCAGCTGTTAAAAAGGATGACAGCTCTGCATGAACTCATCCCTAAGGTGTATTTTTTTTGGTATCAGGCATTGAACCCAGGAGTGCTTAAACACTGAGTCACATCCCCAGCCCTTTTTTATTTTTTATTTTGAGAAACTGTGTCTTGCTAAGTTGCTTAGGACCTCACTAAGTTGCTGAGGCTGGCTTTGAACTTGCAATCCTCCTGCCTCAGCCTCCAGAGCCCCTGGGATTACAGGCCTGTGCCACATGCACCACAGCATCCAGCTTCCAAGATGTATTCTTTTTTTTTTGGTGGTGGGGGTTACCTGGGATTGAACTCAGGAGCACTTGATCACTGAGCCACATTCCCAGCCCTACTTTATATTTTATTTAGAAACAGGGTCTCAGTTGCTCAGCACCTCACTTTTGCTGAGGCTGGCTTTGAATTCATGGTCCTGTCTGAGACTCCCGAGCTGCTGGGATTATAGTCATGTGCCACAACGCCCAGCTCCAAGGTATATTCTTAAGTGAAAACAAAGCATGGTATAAAACTTTGCACACACTTTGCTACTATTACAGAGGGAAATTACATATCAGTATGTTTAGTCAGGTGTTAGAACATCTCTGGAAGTTTAGTGCAGCAACCAATGACAGAGGTGGCCTCTGGGATGAGGAAATGTACATGTCAGACACTAACCAAAGGATGCATCCACAAAATGACCCGTTGCACACCCTACGGCCATGTGCCCGAAGCAGAAAGCCAGCTGGAGACCTGTGAGGACAATGGTGTACGCTGCGTGCCTTCTGACACTGGACACAAAGGTGACCCTGCTCCTGCAAGCTTTTTCCTCCCCTTGAGACGTTCGCCTTTAGATCCAGACACATGCTGTGAGAAAGCCCAGATCAGCCACATGTCAAGGGGCTGAGGCCAGTGACAGTCCACAGCTGTCCATTGTGCAGTCACCCTCCACCATGGGGAGAAGACAAACTTTCTTTGCTGCACCCTGTCAACATGCTGATCCACAGAATCTGCAAACTAACAGAAGTCACTGTTTGAAGCCCATCGTTTGGGGGTGATTTGCTAAGTAGTGTTGCATAAGTGGAACCTATTTCAAGATCATTATGCCCAAAACCAGACATGTGCTCTCCCTGCAAACCTGGTTGTCTGCCAGAGTTCTCTGCCTTGTGGAGGATACCTCCATCTGCCTAGGAATCCAAGCCAGAAACCTGGAAGCCCTGCTGAACCTTTCCCTGCCTCTCAGCCTCAAATCTGTGGCCAGCTTCTGTCAACGTTAGCCACAAAACAACTCTTGAACCTGCCCACATCTCCCACGCCATGTGGGAGCATCATCTCCTGACCTGGTGGGTGAGCCAGTCTCTGGGTTTGTCTCCCTTGCTCCTCTGCCCTAGGGTTCCTCAAGCCTTTCCTCACAATCTTCTCAAAAGGACTTGTCCACCTCCCCCTGGCTTCCTCTCTCCCTAGCAGGGCATGGCCCCTAATAGGACAAGGGGCTTCCCTCTCTTTTCTTGGCTAAGGACCTCCCACTCCCAGGTACCACTTCCAGAGCTTCCACTCAGAAGCTTCCATCCTTCCACTTCCATCCTCGGGCATCCTGCACCTACCTGGCAGTTGATCACTGCATGTCTGTGTGTTATCATCAGATCAGCCCATCAACCAACCCCCAGCTGGACCTTTAGCTCCATGAAGATGAGGAACTACATCTGCTTTGGCTCATAATTCTCTTCAGTGCCTAACAGAATGCCTGGGAATGTCACGTGCCAGATAAATATTTGTCGGGTGAAATAATGAATGAAACAAGAGTTATTTACTAAATTTAGTTATTTACTAAATTTAAACCAAATTTACTAAATTTGGTTTAAATGACTCACTTTAACCAAGTCATGTAACTAAGATCTTGGACAGATGAGACTCCTGGAAGAGACTTCGGAGTCCCATTTTCCTTGCCTTTTTGTAGCTCCTTAGAATATATACCCTGAAGGGAGTTAGACAGATATAAATTTAAACATTTTGGAACAAATGGAGATGATTAAAGAATTCCATAGTTGTCAAGATATAAACCCAGTTTCAACTCAGCCATCGTAAGTGTCCACTACTATGAAATAATTAAAACTCCAAATTTGATTCAGAGTTAGAACAAATTTCCTCTTTTCCAGCAAGGCCATAGCTAGGAGCCACCTCGGGAAGAGCCGTTTCCTCTTTCCTTCCTTGGCCTTGTGCCCCTCCTTGGTGGGCTGACTTCTTCCACACTGGAACAGACTTGGCAACAAGGATTCCCAGGAGAAAGCCAAGCCCAGGACACTGCATCGTCACCGGCCACCTGTTGTGAGTGGCTGCACTGAGGATGTCATCCACCTGGGTTATTTCACTTGTCCTCAAGGTTAACCAGGTGGTGCCTACATCAGAACATCCCTGTTAGGGTTGCATTGTGTCCCCTTTAGGGCTGCATGGTGGCCCCTGTGTGGACTGGCCATATTTCCTTCACTGCACATGGATGTTGGGACTTTCATCTTTTTTTTTTTTTTTTTTTTTTTTTTTGCGGTACTGGGGATCGAACTCAGGGCCTTGTGCTTGCAAGGTAAGCACTCTACCAGCTGAGCTATCTCCCCAGCCCTGGGACTTTCATCTTAACTGCCATGAAAATGCTGCTGAGAACATGGGCCTGCAGCTTTTGCCTTGAGTCCCAGTTGCAAAGTCCCAGAAGTGGAGTTAATGACCAATCTTATGTTTCATTATTTGGGCACCACCAAGCTGTCTCCCACAGTGCCTGCAGCATTCAACCTTCCCACCAACAGCGTGAGAGAACTCTCCACACCCTCACCAACACTCTTTATCCCTTGGTTGTGTGTGTGTGTGTGTGTGTGTGTGTGTGTGAGAACTGGGGATTGCATCCAGCAGTGCTCTATCACTGAGTTGCATTCCCAGTCCTCTATTTTTTATTTTAGATAGGGTCTCGCTAAGTTGCCAAGGCTGGCCTTGAACTTGCAATTCTCATGCCCCGGTCTCCGAGGTCACTGGGATTACAGGTGTGCAACACCAGTTTGGCTGAACTTGATTTTTTGTAAGAGCCATTCTGATGGGTGAAATGGTTGCCAGTTCTCTTAAAAGTGAGGACTGGAAGCAGCTGGGCACCATGAGCCCAGCCCAGACCACAAGGGCAGATGGTGCACATGGTGATAGGAAGATCTGTTGCTGACTGTTTTGGAAACTATCTACCTTAATTTAATATACTTATTGTGGGATTTTATAAATTTAACTTAAAGATGTTCCTTTCTATTCCTAATATGCTAAGTTTTATATAAATCAGAGTCACACAGAGACAAACCTACACAGATAGTCATCTGATACTCAACAAAGATGCCAAAAACATATGTTGGAGAAAAGATAGCCTTTTTAACAAATGATGAGGCAGAACTGAATAGCTCTATGTAGAAGAATGAAACTAAATCCCTAACTTTCACCCTGGACAAAAGTCAAATCCGAATGGATCGAAGACCTAGGAATTAGACCAGAAACTTATCAGTTGTTAGAAGAAAACATAGGGTCAACACTCCATCTTGGTGCAGGAACTGACTTCCATAACAAGACTCATAAAACTCAAGAAATAAAACCAAGAATCAATAAGAGGAATGGCATCAAATATTAAAAAGTTTGTTTCTGCACAGCAAAGGAAACAAGAGTGGGAAGAGAGAGCCTACAGAATGGGAGAAAATCTTTGCCAGTTACTCCTCCAATAGGGCATTGACATCCAGAATACATGAAGAACTCAAACACACACACACACACACACACAAACGAACAACTAAATGATCCAACCAATAAATGGGCAAAAGAACTAAAAAGGCATTTCTAAAAAGAACAAACAGAAATGGTCAACAAATACATGAAAAAAAAATGTTCAACATTCCTAGCAATCAGGGAAATGCAAATCAGAACGAGGTTGAGATTTCATCTCACTCCAATTAGAATGGAAGCCATCAATAATACAAATAATAATAAATGCTGGTGAGGATGTGGGAGAAAAGGTGCACGCATAGGTTGTCAATGGATACAATCACTTTGTTTTTGGTTTTGTTTTTTGTGGTGCTGGGGATTGAATCCAGGTGTTTGTGAGGTAAGTACTCTACCAACTGAGCTATATCCCCAGCCCCTGGATATAGTCACTTTGAAGAGTAATATGGAGGTTCCTCAAGACTAAGAATGGAATTAACATGTACCCAGCTATCCCACTTCTTGGTATTTATCCAAAAAAACTAAAATCAGCATACTATGGTGATTCGGCCACAATCACATCAATGTTTATTAGGAATGCAATTCACAACAGCCCAGTTATGGAACCAGCCCAGGCGCCCATCAACAGAAGAATGGATAAAGAAAATGCAGTATACATACACAATGGGGAATGTATAACCAGTCATAAAGAAGAAGGAAATTACGGCATTTGCCAGTAAATGGAGAGAACTGAAGAATATCATGCTAAGTGAAATAAGACAGATTCAGAAAGTTAAGGGTCAAATGTTTTCTCTTATATGTGGAAGCTAGAGTAAAATAAGAGGAAAAATCAGGGGCAGATCTCATGAAAATAGAGGGGAGATCAGTGGAGTAGAGGAATGGGATTGACAGGGAGGAAAGTGACAGGAAAAGGGAGGAAATGTGAAATGAATTTGACCAAATTATACTATGTACATATATGAATAAACCAGAGAGAATTCCACATATATCTATAAAGAACCAATTAAAAAACAATAAGTAAAAAATAATTAAGTGAAGGAAGACCACCAGAGGAAGGGAAGTAGGGCAAAGGAAGAGGAGAGGAAAAGAAGCAGCACTAGGGACTGAAATGAAGCAAATTATATTCCATGCATGTATGATTAGGTCAAAATGAACCCCACTATTATGTATAACTATAATGCACTAAGAAAACACTTAATAAAATGAGGGTCATATTTTATCAAATGCTTTTTTTTTTGTACTGCAGATTGAGCCCAGGGGTGATCTACCACTGAGCTACATCACTAGTCCTTTTTAAGATAGAGTCTAAGTTGCTGTGAGGCTAACCTTAAACTTGTAATCCTCCTCCCTCAGCCTCCCCAGTAGCTGGATATGCATGTGCCACCATGCCTGGCCTATTTTCTCCATTTTTAAATGAAGTAAATTATATTAATTTGGGGTAAGTCAACTTGCCTTCCTGAAATAAACTCGATTTGACTTTATTATCTTTTTAAAAATCCACCATCTCTATATTTATTTTGTTAATGTTTTGTTTAGGATCTTTGCATCTGTGTTCAATAAAAGTTGACATATAATATTCCTTTTACAGAATGTCCTTGTCACCCTTTGGAATCAAGGTTGTGATACTTGCCTCATGAAATGAGCTGGGACATATTCCTATCTCTATTCTTGGAAAGATGTTAAGATCAGAGTTATTTCCTTATTAAAATTATGCTTGAAGGATTTGTCAGCAATGCCATCTGGGCCTGTGGCCTTCACTGAGAGGTTTTCAACTAGAAACCTGATCTCTAAAAGTGTTGGACACCTCTGTTTTCTATTTCCTTTTATACTTTAGTAAATTGTGCTTTCCTATGATTTCCCTGTTTCATATACTTTTGCGGGGCATAGATTGGCTTACATTATTCTTTTATTATCTTTTTAAAATATTTAGGGACTATAGTGACCACCCTTTAAACTCCTTAGGTTTATTTTGTGCTCAGTTGTGGTTTTTTTTTTTTCCTTGATAGTCTGGAGAGAGGTTTGTCAATTTTATTATTCTATTTAACAGACCCTTGGGGTTTTGCTCTTCTTTGCTGTGTATTTATTTTTTTCCATGTTCAAGACTTCACTTTTTATCTAGGAGTAGAACTGTGTTGTCTAATTTCCTCAGTGTGAAGATTTTCCTGTTGTCATTCTGCTGGATTTTTTTTTTTTTTTTTTCCAATTATCGACCTATGGGGACCACCTCAGAGGTCACCCACAAGCTCCCTTGGAGGCCTGCAAGGGGGCAGGGCTGGCATCTCGTTACTGATTCTAAATTTGGTTCCATTATTGTCAAAGAGCATGACTTAACTCTTTTAAATTTGCTAAGGTTTGTTTTGACGTACAGGATGTGGAAGAAGAAAAAGAGAGGAAGAGGAAGGGACCTGGGCCCCACAGTCCCCCGGGAGGGCATGCCCCCAGGACTGGAAGATCTCCCACTAGGCCCCACCTATTAAAGTCTCTACCACCATCAACAGTGCACCCTGGGGCCTAGGCCTCCAACACAGGGCCTCTGGGGGACGCTCCAGATCCAAACCACAGCAGAAGGAATGCTCTGCGGAGGTCAGTGGACCCCCCTGGTTACTGTGCTGTTTACCCAGTAGTCCTAGCAATTGCTGAGTTTTGAATTTAAGTCTTTAGCTATTTCAGATTTGATTCCTCCTGTCAATTCCACCAGAGTTCGCTGTATTTTGAGGACCTATTGTTTGGTACACACATTTGGGATGGGTGTGGCTTCCTATTGTGTTGATCCTTTCATCAACAAGGCAAAGTCCTTCTTCCCTTAGAAGTGTCCTTTGCTCTGAAGTCACTTTGGTCGGTATTAGCATATCCAGCATCTTCTACATTCTTCAATCAGTCATGTTTCACGTCCGAAGGAGGTTTCAGCAGAATAGATGATACATTCTGGTCGTGAATTTTATCCACTGTGCCAGTCCCTTCCAGTTGGTGTGCTTAGGACATGCACATTTAAACTATTGGCATATGAAGGTTGAGGTCTGCCCTTTTGTTACTCTTTTGTGTTTGTTCTACCTCTCATGCTTTACTGCGGGATATTTGAACATTTTCAGAATCCCACTTTATGACGTTTTTGAGTAAATGACCATGCTTAGTGTTCTCAGTATTGCTCTGGATCAGTCTACCGGTATCAGTGTTTTACTACTCCAAGGACAGTGTGGAAACTTTACCCTTCTTGCTTTTAAACATTATCCTTGTAAACCTTTTCTCATGTACACCAAGCACTACATCAGTGTTAATTTCTGCTTGAATTACGGAATATGATTAAAAACTCATGAGGTAAAGATGGGGTATGAGGCTGTCTCTCTTTCCAGGAGTCCAGTATCACAGATTGAGCCAATTATAAAGGTTTATTTTGGCTCCCGGTTCTGGAGGTTCAAGGTAGAGGGGCGGCATTCAGTGACTACCTTCTTGAGGGCAGAGTCCTGAGGTAACACAGGGCTTCTCGGTGAGACAGGAAGCCCATGTGTTTGCATACAGGTGTGTGTCTTCTAACCTCTCTCCCTCTTCCCATAAGACCACCAGGATTCAGTCATGGGGGCTCCACCTAATGACCCTATCTAATCCTAATTGCCTCCCAAAGGTTTCCCGCTAAACACCACAGATTGTTTCCACCCCTCCACTCCCCAAGACAGGGAATCAAACCCAGAGGCTCACACGTATGAGGCAAGTATTGAGGTGCATCCTCAACCCGTCTTATTTTGAGACAGAATTTCACTAAGTTATCCAGGCTGGCCTGAAACTGGTGATCCCCCTGCCTCGGTCTCCCAAGTAGCTGGGTTACAGGTGTGTGCCACAACACCTGGCAAGTTTCCACCTTTTCAATACCTTACAGTGGAGTTTATATTTCAACACATAAAGGCTTGGGGACACTCAAGTCCTATCACACTGTCGTTCAGGCAATGGATGATCTCTCTCTCTGGCTGGTATTATTTTTTGTTCTTAGTTTTCAGAAGTTCATCATGATGTGTCTCAGTGTGGGTCTGTTTGTTATGTTTTGTTTTCTTGGTACCAGGGATTAAACCCAGAGTGCTTAACCACTGAGCAACATTCCCAGTCCTTTTAATTTTTGAGACAGGGTCTCACTAAGTTGGTGAGGCTGGCTTTGAACTTGTGATCCTTCTGCCTCAGCCTCCCGAGCTGCTGGGATTACAGGCGCACACCACCATGCCAACTCAGTGTGGGTTTCTGAAGGGCTTATCCTGAAGCTTACTCAGCTTCTTTAGTCTATGAGTTTATGTCTCAATGAATTCGGGGAGTTTCAGTCATTAATTCTTTTAATACATTTTAACTCGGAGCTCTCTCTCTCTCATCTTGTGATGTTGGTGACAAATTATTCCTATAGACCTGAGACTCTGATTACTTTTTTCTCTATTTTCTGTCACTCAAAATGAGTAAATTCTATTGCTCTATCATCTCTACCCCTGCATCCTTCCAATAACAAACAATATTATTCAAATTCCATTTGGATCTTTTTAAACCTTCTCTTTGCTGATATTTCCTATTTTTTCACTTGCTTCAAAAGACTTGTTGATAAAAGAACTCTATTACTGAACTACACTCATAGCCCTGTAACTGCTTGTTAAGGTGTGTTGTCTGTTTTTTTGATACCAACTATGCCACTGTGCCCAGCTAAGGCATTTTTTATGACAACTTTAAAATCCTTGGCAGATAATTGCAACATCTCATCTGGGCATTCACATTGGCTATCTTTTCACCTTGGTTTTACAGGTTCTTGGTATAAGTGACTTTCACATGTATGGTGGACATTTGGGCTGTTATCTTTGGAGGCTGCTGATTCTATTTAAATCCTCTACCTTTACAGGCAGCAAGTTTGGGTGGAGCATGTAGGTTCAGGCATGCCTGTGTCCTGTTGTCCACTGTAGACGTGCCTTCAGAGCCCTTGCATTGCTCTCCTGTTCTGCTTATCCTCTGGCCCAGGGTGGGAGGGCAGCTCATCAGGCCTCCTGATGCTGCTGGGCCACCTTCTGCTGTGGGAAGGAGCAGAATATTCTTGTTGTAAGTCTCCCTGTGCTGCCAAGAAGGTCTGGAGGTCTCAAGCTCATGGATACTGCCTGTGTGATCTGGGCAACCCACTATACCCTAGTATGAACAAGGGGCTTTGAAGTTGTCACTGACAGCAGATTGTAGAGTGGGTTTGCTGCTCCCCTCTAGGTCTCCACTGGGCATCTCCTTCCTCAGTCTATTGGCCAGATACAGGGGTTTTTCCTTGAAGATATCCTGTCTATGGCTATTAGCCCTTCTGGATGGCACCCAGTCCAGAAACATATACAAGAGAAAAAGGAAACCCAGGGCCCTGGGGCATAATTGTTTCTCCAATCCTGGGCCCTTGGCAGTGTGTATCTTCCCATTTCCAACACTCAAGTCCTTTCCTCATTGGCTGTCAAGTTACTGGCAGGGTGTGTAGTTGCAGTCAGATGGGAGGCCAGAGGAGGGTGATGTTCCTTATTGCTCACCTTGACCACAGCCTTCCAAGGGGCCTCACTGCCATCCTCTGGCCAAGCAACAGGCAGGGCCATGGTAGTTTTTAAAATGCCAACCTGGTTCCCAATGCTCTACCCAGGACATTCCTCAGCCCTGACCATTTTAAGACAAAGGCCTTGCTGACACCCCCTCTTTTCTCCCCACAGGAAGCTTTTCTTCCTTTCCTGGGGAAAGTCAGTCTACCAAGTGTAGCCAACACAACTGACTCCTCATGGTTCTGGAGGCTAAAGTCCCAGATCAGGGTGGTAACAGTGCTGGTTCCTCCTGGCCTCTCTCCTTGGCTTGTTAGCCACTGTGCACATGTTCACAAGGTTGCTCCTTATGTGCCAGTTGATCCCCAATTTCCTTTTCTCATGAGGACAGCAGTCCTACTGGTTCAAGGCCCATCAAAATGACCTCACCTTAATCTGATGACATCTGCCAAGACCTTGTCTCCAAACAAGATCATGTTCTGAAGCAGTGAGGTGAGGACTTTGACATATGAATTTGAAGGACAGGGATCGTCTATGACACCTACCAACGGCCTTTGCCCAAGCAATTTCATCCCTCTCTGGCCACCCCCACCTCATTTCCCCTGGTTACTGTTATTCTTCACACTTCACTTACGATATCACTTCCTCAGGCAGTGTTACATATCTGGACCAACCTTGTTTGCACTCATTCTCCTAGGACCTCTGCAGTCAAATTTATGGATGGGATCTTTCCACCAGGGTCCCGCTCCTCCTGCTGTACCCTAGGTTGGGAACACAGGGAAGGCGGGAATTCCATCTCAGCATTATCAGAGTTCACAGGTGCCTCCGAAGGTGCCTGGCCAACAGATGCCTGTTGGAGGACTTCCCAGAGATATTTACAAAACACAAGGACTACCTGTTAACAGCGTCAACAACCAAAGAGAAGGGTCAACGTGGAAACAAAGTTCAGTCCTTAGAACACTTTCATATCGGGTGCTGTCTTGCAGCCGGTATGCAACTGACTCCCATGCCGAGGAGCCGTGGGCACCCTGGCAGGCGGCGCAGCCGGCATCGCATGAGCAGAGTCCTGGACCGTGGTAGGTAAAGAGCAGGGTCCCCCACGGTCCACGCCGGCGGTTCAGAACCTGCCCAGGCGCGGTTCCTCTAGCCACCCGGTTCCATGCCGGCCCCGCGACCCCGCCTCCTCGCTCTCGCCCCGCCCCACCCCTGACGCCACTCAGGCCTTGCCGGGCGGAAGTTGTGCCGTAATCCGAATCGCGGCCGTCGTAAGAGGGCCGGTTCCCTTGGTGACGGGCAACGCGCGAAAGATGGCGGCGCCGGCGGAGGTGGAGGCGGCCGCTGGGCCAACAGAGGCGGATGAGACGGTGGAGCTGAGCCGCGTGTTGGGACGCCTGCTACCGGGGCTGGAGGCAGACAGCAAGATGGGGCGGCGGCGTGCGCTGGAGGCCCTGCAGCGCGCGCTGGAGGAGGTGGTGCCGCCCGGGGCCGACCCTACCGCTTTCCAGGGCCCTTGGGCGCGCCTGCTGCTACCGCGCCTGCTGCGCCTCCTGGCCGACCCGGCCGAGGGTTGCCGCGCGCTAGCAGTGCACCTGCTGGACCTGGGTCTGCGCCGCGCCGCGCGGCCCTGCGACGCCCTGCCGCGCTTGCTGCCTGCGCTTGCCGCGCGCCTGGCCCGACCGGAACCCGCGCGGCCACCGCCAGAGCCCTGCGAGGAATTGCGCCTGGCGCTCGTGCAGCTACTCGGCCTGGCTGTGCGCCTAGGCGGCGCCGCGCTCGCTCCCCACCTGGACGACGCTGTGCGCGCGCTGCGGAGCGCACTGCTTGACCCCTTCTCCGCGGTGCGCCGTGAAAGCTGCGAGTGCGCCTCCGCCCTGGCGCGTGCCACGCCGGGTGAGTTGTCGCATCCTCTGCCCCTCCGACCCAGACCCACACTAATCGACCCGTTCCCCTTATCGCCGCAGACGGACGCCCTTCCCGCTGGGCGAGCTTCTGTGACCCCTGACCCCTCTTCGCGACCCCTGCCCTTCGAACATCTGACTCAGACCTAAGCTCTGTGACCCCTATACCCTGTGTCTTAAGACTCCAGCGACCCCTGCCTCCTCCCTCTAACCCCCAGTGCGCTCCACGAACCCAGTCCCTCACAGCTAAAGACACATGCCCCCTGACCCACGTGGGGTGATGAATCCTTGCGACTCAGACCCAGGCCGTGACTCCAGTCCCTCTTGGCCGTACTCCCTGATTCACACCCCATGAACCCGCATCATGATCCTTGCCCCCTCCCCATGAACCAGATCCCTAATTGAAACCAGATGAGCTGGTACCCCCACAACCCCATACTCACTCTGGGTGAACCCTCCAACCTCAAACCCCACACCCATGCCTGGTGAGTTCCCTTGTGGCCCCTTGTCCAGGTCTACCAGCATGGTTCTCATCCCAGACCCCCACATCTGCAACTGATGCCCATATTCTAAGCCTGGCTTGGGTGGTATTGATGGCTGCCTCTCTAACAGTGACCTTCTGGTGGAGATTACCAGTCATACCTGGAGAAACACTGCTCAGCCTATCCACTTTGTCTCCGTTTTTCTACTACCAATCCACTTGCTCTGGTTTGGGCTGTTGGGCTCCTAAGTGGAGGTTGCTGCTCCTCTCCTGATTCCCTTTAGTCCACTCTCCACCAATCTTCCAGCTCAGATCTAATCAGGGCCTTCCCTTGAGTCAGGTTGGGGTTTGGAAAGAGAGAACTTTTAAGCTGTAAGTGTGTTAACAGGAGGGATCAGCCAGATTTAAGAGACAGAAGACTTCCAGGAACTGGAGGGATGGGGTGAGGCCAGTAGGGCCATGTGGCATGCATGATCCTTACGTCAGATTTTGGGTTTAGGTTGAGTGGGAGGAGGAAGGTGTTTGGTGTCTGATGTGCTAGTGGTCCACAGTGAATGAGTGCGGCATGCTGGGCAAGTTCTAGTGACAGATGCCTCCCACCCTACAGAACACTTTCACATGCAGTCGGAGTCCCTGATTGGCCCCCTGATGCAGACCATCTCCCATCAGCACTGGAAGGTCCGGGTGGCTGTCATTGAAGCTACAGGCACGGTGATCCAGTTTGGTAACGGGAAGTCTGTAGACGACGTGCTTTCTCACTTTGCTCAGCGGCTCTTTGATGATGTCCCTCAGGTAAGGAATTTCTCTGTGAGACAGTCTATTTCCTCTAGCATGCTGACCTGCTAGTTTTGACTAGCTCACTTGATTTTTACTTTTTAAGGTGTCATATGCACCAAGTGTCCTTCGTCATTTGCAGGATGGTCCTATTTCATATCCTGAGGAACTGGGGGGAGCCAAGTTGTTTTAACATGTTAATATGTTATTCATCATTCTAGAAGATGTGGGAAGGAATTATTTTTTGCAATTATTGCCTCTTTGAAAGAAAAATCTAAACCATGTGTGCTCAGTTAGCAGAATCATCTTTTATGTGCTGGTCCACCAAGGAAATTTCACTGAAAAGCCACGGTGGTTGGAGGGCCTGGTCTGGGAGGAGAGGGTGTAGTCAGAAGTGTGGGGACAATTCATGCTATTGGGGATTAGGACCCAGTGGGAGGCAAGGAGGCAGGAGCCTGACAGGTGGAGATCAGAGCACTGGATTTACTGCAGGCAACATCTGGTTCACAAGCACGTTGGACCTGAGGCCACCATGACTTGTAGAAATTTCACAAGCTGCAGAGCAAAGGATGGCTAAGGGTTTTTCTGTACCACAAAGAAGAAATGGCCAAGGAGTGCATGTTCTGGTCAGGTGGGACAGAAGGAGCAGTGATCATGGTCCTCCAGAGTGTCTAGAAGCATCCATGCCTTGGTGTCCTCAGCCACTGAGTGAGAAACTGTATCCAGGTGGCAAGTCCTTACTCTTAGGATGAAAGTGTTTGCCAGTGTGCATTAGCACAATCCAACCCCTCCCATGTGTTGTTCACACACCACCTCAGCTAATCCTCACAGGAATCCTGCATGTCATATGTTGTCATATTCAAAAGGAGGTCTCCCCAGGCACCATCTTGCCCCCATTATAGCACAAAGTGATTCTGTTTATTTTGTTTATTTTATTTTATTTATGTTATTTGTCGAGACAGGGTCTTACTAAGTTGCCCAGGGTGGCCTTGAACTTGTGATCCTCTTGCCTCAGCCTCCCAAGACACTGGGTTTACAGGCATGTGACGCCATGTCCAGCTTTGATTTTTAAACAGCTTTATTGAGTTATAATTCACACACCAAACAGTTCATATATTTAAAGGATTCAGTGCATTTTGGTGTGTTACATTATCAATTGTAATTTTGTAAAACATGTACTAGTACGTTTGTTAGTTTAAATTGTACTCACAGTGTTATTCCAGGATCACCTCTAAGTTTTTCATCATTCCAAACAGAAACTCTGTCATAACTAAGCAGTAACCCTCGCATATCCACCTCCACGGAGATCATGTCAACTTCTTGTCTTTCTTTTTTTTCTCATATTTTTTATTGATGCATTGTAGTTATACATAATGATGGAATTTGTTACATAGCCATACATGTGCACACAATATAACGGTATAATTTGGCCAACTATATAATCCTTCTGACTTTATGAATCTGCCTGCTTTATGAATTTCTTTACAAGTGGAATCATACAATATGTGATCTTCAGTGTCTGTCTTCTGTTTGCATGGTGTTTGTACTGTTCGTCCATACTATAGAGTATGTCAAGGCTCCATTCCTTTGATATTTGGAGCGTGTGTTGGGGCTTCATTTCTTTTTCAAGGCTGAGTAGCATTTCAATGTGAAGATGGACCACATTATTATCTTTGTCTGTTGATGACAATTGGGTTGTTTCCACCATTGGGCTATTTTGAGCTATGCTGTTATGAAATGTGCACAAGTATTTAAGTTCCTGCTTTCACTTGTTTTGGATAATACCCAGGAGTGGAATTTCTGAGACACAGGATGACCCCATGACCCCATGGTTAGGTTTCTCAGGATCTCCAAAGTTTCCCACAGCAGCTGTGCTGTTGTTCATTTCCACAGTGCATGAGGGTTCCACTTTCTCCACATTCTCACCAATGTTTATTTTTATTTTATTATTATTATTGCCATCCTAGTGGGTGTGTGATTTACATTTCCCTAATGGTTAGTATGTTAAGCATCTTTTCATGTGCTTATCTTCAGGTTTTTTACTTAACATAAATTCACCTTTCCCCCTGCAATATTCCTAGGAATTTGCACACTATATCCTTCAACTCTTATGACATAAGGTACAAGTTTTTGCTCAGTTAACCTGTGTGCATAAGCAGACTGAATGAGCCAAGGGCCTGGTCCAGTTTTGTGGAAAAAAGGAAAGGAAAGGGGCTGTGGAAGCCAGGAGTGCTGTTTCCTTCTGCTTCCATCCTGAAGAGCAGGGGAACTAGAGGAAGGGATTGTGTTGGCTCCAGTTTAGGGCTATGGCTGGAAGGCGAGTCTCAGCAGGATGAGGGTTTCCTGGAGGAAAATGGCATGGAGGTGGTCACTGGGGTCCACCAGTAGGGCAGAGTTGGTTTAATGCAGTATCTGCTTGGCCTCCACTCTGGGCTTTATTCTAGGCTGCCCCGTCCAGGTGCAGCGTGGCTACCAGTGGGAGCTATATGCAGAGACAGGAGTCCTCTGCCTTCTTCCTCCAGGAACCTTAGCTTGTCCCATTAGTCTTGTTGAGCCAGCTGAGGCTGAATCTAATGGTGTACACCAACTGGGGTCCACACATGGCAGATCGGAAGAAGACAGGGTAAGGGTGCTGGGTCAGCACATCAATAATCCAAGACCTGGGCTGCACAGCACAGTCTCAGTGAAAACAGCATCTGCTCTCACCTCCTTAAGTTTGTGGTAGAACATAGCCAGCAGCGAACATTTCTGTGTGTTACAGGTGAAGTCATTCCTCAAAATAGTGGAATAATTATGTATTGGAGCTCTCTGTAAATAAAACACCTGTATCAATAACTATCTGTTAATTCTTTACCTTCATAGCTATTTATAAACAGTGTAACTATGTATCCATGACTGTCTGTAAATTCTAGATCTGTCCAGAACTCTCTGTAAATAGTACAACTGTGTCATTAGCTTCTATAAATAGGAAGAACTATGGACAGCTATCTACAAATCATGTAACCATGTGTCAGTAGCTATGCATATGTTACTTACTTTGTAATAGCTGTCTTTAAAATGGCTGCCATTACATTCTTTTGATCCAAGACATGGGTGTTAAGCTTGCCCGACTCTGGTATCATAGAGGGCTTGCCTTTATGCAGGTGGAAATAGGGTATCCCCCTGTGATGGAGTTAATGTAGCCCTGCCCTGCAGGTTGCTGGGTGACGTGGGCCAGATAATGAAGATGTCACCAGTTGATTACTGTCCTGCTAGAGTCTTGAAAGGCAGCAGTGTGTTTTCTTTGGTGATAGGCTCTTCCAAAACTTCAGTCCACAATTCTTCTTTGGATTTAATATCTCCTAAAATGTGCTCCCCAATATTAGTCTATTTATTTTCTTATTTCTTCCTGATAGGATTTAATTTGCTCCTTACAATGTCCAGGCTGGTTGCTGTGGTATTCTGAATGTCACTTTCTGATCACCTGCCAGCTTACACACTCACTGGTCTGGGGTCTGCTGGTGGGGATGCCTGTGGAGTTCTTTCCAGAGACGTGTGAAGTCCAGTGCTGCCTTCTGACTCATATGTCAGATCTGTGTCCCTTGTCCTTGAGCTTACTTTGAGCAACTTGCTCAACAACCAGGGCTGCATTGGAACACCCATACTCTGTGCAGAAGGTCCCAGTTCCCCCTGCCTTCCAGAAAACTTTCCAGCAACTGCTGACCTACAACCTGCTGGCTGAACTTTCAGTCACTGAACCACATCGTGAGGGCCTGGAAATAACTTTAATCTGTGGCTTCAGTGAAGAGGTCTCTGTCTCGTCCCTGAGGAAGCAGCTCAGATAGCATGCTGGTGAAGTGGTGGAGCAGGGCCAGAATGTGGGTGTCTGGCTCCCTGAGTCTTTCCCCTGGAGCTCTGTTCTCTTGGGATCCCAAGGACAGTGAGAAAGTGAGAATAGGGTATTCGCGTAACTAGCTTCCAGCTCAGGTCACTAGGTAGCATATGAACCCAGTGAAGTGACTGGGACCTGTGATTTTAAGTTGCCCTCGTGCTGGTGACTGGGTAGGGCTGCTCCCTGCAGGGAGGTCCTTTTTGTCACCAAATGGTTGTCAGACATCTGCTCTTGTTCTACCTCAGGTGTTTGAGCTGGCAAGATGACCTTGAGGGAACTATAACCATTACAAGACAGGCTGGGGCACTTTGGTTACTTTTCAAAGACTAGTGAGTGTTGAGTTATCTTGTGTGGCCTGTGTGGAGACTGACTGTTTCCAATATATGTGGCTTGTGAAAGCTCTAGGGGGTGTGGCCAGAGAACATGACCTTGTGTCTGTCCTTCCTGCCACCAGCAGGGGCAGCACAGCTGACAGTTGGTTAGCAGGAAGAATAGAGTGGGGTGGTAGCAGTTGTGTTCACTGTCCACAAAGGAACCACACTGATGACCACACTCCCTTCCTGACCCTTCCTGCCCTTCCTGTGGGGGGTTGGGTATACTCTGTGCCCATTTGATTGTAATGATGGTATCAAGTGTGACATTCTCCAGCCCAGTGACCCTGTGACCCACAAACCTGACCTGTGACCAAGTAACTCTCAATCAATTCATTTTGTCTTGTGCCAGCTAGACTGTGTAGGCTTCTTAGGCTAACCAGAGGCTGATGGGAAAGAGAAGCCCCAGACCCACTCTCTTCACGGCCCTGGTTCATGAGAGATGATGCATGAGGTCTCCTTTCTACAGAAGAAGCCCAGTCTGTGGGAGACCCAGACACCAGAACTGGGCAGGTGATCATTAAAGAGCTCTTGAGAGTGCTCAGACCCTGCAAGTGTGCCTGTCCCCTCTGCAGGACCTCCTGTTCTTTTGTGTGGGCACTGAGTAGGGTGCAGTTTGGTTTCTCAGGGCAGACCCTATGACTTATCGTTTTTTTTCTATTGGCAGCATGTGGCATTCACTGAGCCTTAAGTTTGTCCCTTATCTCAAGTAGTTTCACAATACACATGACCATAAGTTGGCACCTTCCAGCTCTATTAAACTCGGAGTCACCCTTATTCATCAGCAACAGCCCTCATGGTGTCAAGTGTGAGGGGTGAGGGAGGAGGGCTCCATGATGGAGCTGCTAGTTGCTGTCATGTGCATTTCTAGATGGTTGGGAGATTGTCTTTTTTTCTCAAATCTTTGTGTCATTTTTGGTTAATAATTTTGTCATGTTAGTTAACAGTAATAATAATAATATTAATTTTTAAATTGTTAAGACTCACAAAAACCTGCAGAGGTGGTAGAGTTCCCATGTGCCCTTCCTGACTTCCCAGGGCTGTGCCCACCTGGCCACCTACTCTGTGCCCCACAAGTAGGGGAGGGAATGAGGGCTGCTGAGCCCTGCTGTGTGTCAGGTGCCAGGTGCTCCCCTCTCCCTAATGTGTTTAGTTCTTGCTGGGACTGAGTGACAACCTGTTCTTTCTCATTTCTCCCCAGATGAAAATGAGGTTCAGAGAGCTCAGGGCACTGGCCCCAGGTCCCAGACCAGCAACTGCAGGGCCTGGGCATGACCCATCTGTGTGCCTTGCTGCAGCCAGGGCTGAGCAGCACCCCTAGTGCAAATGCACAAGCATCAGACACTGTTGAGGCCCACAGCCACTTTTCCCTGTGCACTGCTGAGTGTCACTGCTGATGGCTCACATCCAGGTGGAGCCATGTCAGCCTGAATGTCTGGGCGAACATCCCTTCCTGCTGCCCACAGCCCAAGCCGGTGACTGACTGGCACCATGGTTGGCCCCTATCTTGGAGTAGGATGACTCTGAAAGCATCCGAGTCCAGAGCTGAGCCACCTCTGTGCCTGGCCCTTTCCCAGCCTCAGCTACTTCCCTCTCCCAATAAATTATGGTGCCATGGCCTGGCAGCTGGTAGCTGTCTTCTTCTCCTGTGGTAGGTAAACCAGGGCAGGCCTGTGTGTGACCTCAGAGAGCCAGCAGCAACCCTGGGGGGCACTAGTGGCTTCCCCAGCAGTCCCTCGGGCTGGGGAGCCAGAGGTTTCTATGTGTGGTGGTTGACCACAGCCTGTGTAAACTCCCAGGGCAAGACAGCGCCCAGCCAGGCCCAAGAGCCCCATGCAGGAGGCTCTGCAGACATGACTGGGTGAGGGTACTACAGATCAGGCCAGACAGCCCAGGACACACACAGCAACAGGACTCAGCAGCACTTCCTCTCAGCTGCTGAAGGAGGCACCTGGCCCAGGACACAGAGCATGCCTTTGTTTCAGGGGTAGCAGGGGACATCCAGGAGGCAGGACTCAGCTTTCACAGCAGTTAACTCTTGGCATTTTTTCACCCAGAGTGAAGCCTCTTTTTTCTTTGCATGTAGGTCCGGCAGGCAGTGACCTCTGTGGTAGGGGGCTGGCTCCTGAACCTGCGGGACCGCTACTCTTTTTTCCACAAGCTCATCCCTTTGTTGCTGAGTAGCTTCAATGACGAGATACCTGAAATCAGGTGAGTGTGCCTGCTAAGCAAAACAGGCTGGAGTCTGCCCCTGGGGTGGTGTGTCTTCCTGTAGTAGCAGGAATCTCCTTTGCTTCTGGGTTTTCCAGAATTGTCTTGTACAACAATGGTTGTTTCTCTTCACTTCAGAATCTCCTGTTTTTAGAGACCTGCTCTGTCCCCTTGTTTGATATCATGAGCTCCTGAGGTATACAGATGGGCTCTGTGGTTTTTGCACAGCCATTATTGCATCTTTTATATTATGTTTGGGCCATGGATAGAAATCTGTCACCTCTTGGTACCATTAATACACAGTCAGAAGTCCATCAGGACCTTGGGGAGAGGGGAGCCTTCCTACCCTTGCCCACTGTGTCCACTGATCTGACCCCGTTCAGCAAGCTCCTCCATAGGACTACACCCTGACTCGTGCACTTTTTGCTGTGCCACAGGCAGTTGGCCACCAGCCTCTGGGAGAAAATCGGTCTGCAATGGCAAGAGGAGAATGAGGCGGATCTGAAGGACAAGCTAGACTTTGCCTTGGCACCCCCACCCCACTACCCGCTACAAGGTGAGCACAGCCATGTAGATGAGCAGAATGCAGAGAAGGCTGTGAGGACGGCCAAGCAGGAAGGAGCCCCAAGTTCCTGGAGCACAGCTGAGGCAACATGTGCTCTACCCAAGGCCCCAGGTAGGGTGCTTCCTCCTAGCAGGTGTCAGCTGCCATTGCAGCTGAGCCACTGTCACCCCAAGCCCTGGGCAGGCAGCAGACCTCTGTGCCCTGCAGCCCCTCATGTGCCTCTGTGTTAGCTTCTTCCTCTCCTGGATCAGTTTATGGTAAAGAGGCTCCTGACCTCCCGTAGGTGTCCAGATGTGCCACTGTTGTATTCATCTCACACCCCTTGGGCCAGGCCAGACAGAACCCAAAGGACTCTGGGTCACCAACAGCTCTACTAGTGCCAGTGGAAGTTTGGAAATAGGCACAGGGGAGCTTTGGCCATCTACCAAGAGAAGAGCTGCATACATCCGTCACAAATAGGATAAGGAACCAGTCTCTGGCGAATGCCTGGAATCCCAGCTGCTCAGGGACTAAGACCTCAGGCAGTGGTACTGTATGTTGGACAACCAGCCCAGACACCTTAGCAAGACCCTGTCTCAAAATAAAAAGGGTTAGGGTTGTAGCTCAGTGATAAAGCACCCCATGTTCAATTGCCAGTATCATTAAAACAAGAGCAAACACAGAAACATTTGGATGAGCTCTTAATCTTCCCGTGCAACTCCCATACCTGGTGCAGGCCACTGTTGGAGCCTCCTTGTCTTGTCCCGTCACCCCCTGAGCACATGTTGGTGCCCTGCTAGTTTGCTGTCATCAGGTTCCACCACTCTTCTGCCTCTTGACTTGTCCACCTTAGGCTTTTTCTGCTTCAGAATCCCCTTTACTCTCATGCAGGGTGTCTTTTAAAATGGAGTAAAATCCACACTGACAAGCACAAACAGCAGGTAGAAATTCAACTGAAATTAAGCAGATCTCAGCGAGAGGTTGTCTCTCCCAGGCCACCCTCCTGCCCTGTCAGGGTGCACAAGGAATACTCCAGGTGTGAGCACAGTGGTGGAGGCGGCTTCATGCACTTCTGCTGGGTGTGCTGCTGAGTTTGGGACCACGGAGGTCCTGTTCCTCTGCAGCCTGTGAATTCAATAGCATCTCTCCCTCTGATGAGCACCACTCCACTCTGGCAGCTTCACCCCACACTGTGAAGTTGGTAAAGAGGAGGCACTCATATTTTGGAATAAATTACAAATACTAGTTGGCAGCAAGGTTTATTCTAATTAGTGAAAGTTTGAGAACAAATCATCTTTCTAAAATGTAGAATTTTGATGTAAAGTTTGCTTATGTGGCCAAGCATGGTGGTGCATGCCTTAATTCCAGTGGCTTGGGAAGCTGAGATAGGAGGATTACAAGTTCAAGGCCAGCTTCAGCAAGTTAGCAAGGTCCTAGGCAACTGAGACCCAGTCTCAAATAAAAAATAAAAAGGGCTGGAGATGTGCTCGGTGGTAAAGCACCCCTGGGTTCGATCCCTAAGTACAGAAAAAAAAAAAAAATGCTTGTGCATTTACTTTTAAATGAGCCTGTGCACCAAGATAGCGGTAGGATTCTGAAGGGTTTGTTTCCCAAATTTTTTGGTACTTTTTGCCTTCAGCTACCTATGTTTCTTGTGCACTTTTGGGACTGAAAGCCCTATACCTCAGGGTTGTTTTGGACAGTCTCAGCTGAATTCTGATCAGCAATGGGGTGATGGATCTCTGTGGATGATCATGCCCACTGATTTCATGTAGAGGCTGAGATATGTGTCAAGTCATCCTTCACTGGCTCCCAGAGTTCACCCACACAGTCCACAGAAAGCCAGCAGCAGGTGTCAGTGAGCCACTGGGCTGGCCTCATGGGGTGTGGAGGCTTCTGTCTTTGTAGTTGGCATCTGGACATCCTTAACAGATCACAATGCAGAGAGGAAAGAAGGCATGGGAGACGGTGGCCGTTCTAGGAAGGTACAACCCTTGGAATGTGGTGAACAAGGAGGGAGGTGTGCGCAAACATACAGGTTCAACACACTATACCTGTGCATGCACACAGGCTCTGCCCTTACAGCATCCTGCGTGCAGGTCCTTGGGAAAGTCTCCATCTCCTGTCCTATCTTGGGGACTTCTGGTACTTCCTCATTAGAATGAGGCAAAGGACGTGGGGATGTTTCTGGCTAGTGTTACAGATGTCTAGTTGTTATGCAGTCTGAGGCTTGCAGAGGGCAGTTATGTTCAGGATTTTTCTGTCAACTAGAGCAGAATAAATTTAGAATTGAATTACAGTAAAGTTAGCATCATAAGCACTAGATTTCATTAGATGTTGGCATTTTTCCCCTACTTTTCTTCATTGTATAGGTTTGAGTTCTAAATATAATTTTTCAGAATTTTTTTTAGTATATCAAATGTCAGGTCACGTCAGCCTCTTGCTTGAACCCTCACATCAGCCTTTGTCTTGTGCTTACAGTCCTTCCCTGCTGTTCCTCCAAGCCCCATGCCCAGCCCACCACCTGCCACCCCAGGTTCTGTGACATCTCTTCCTCAGGTGCCACACTATAGCTGTTTTTCAGCTGTGACTTAGTTCACATCCCTGAAACACACCCTTCTGCACGGCAGGTCTGTGTGTTTTGACAAACGCTGCCTCTGCCACCAAGAGGGGGATGACGTCATCACCCACATGTCCCGGGTACCCAGGCAACCGTCAACAGTTTCTCTTCCAGAAGTTTCCCAGGTGGTGTGGGGATGAAATTAATCGCCAGTCTGTAGCCCATGCCAGCTCATTCCACTCCACTCCATGGGGGCATGTTCGGTCCGTAGGTGGACAACAATTGTGTCCTGTTGCTAGCTGAGGGACATTTGAGTCATTTCTGGTGCTGAATGATTACAAATAAAGCAGATGTAGACATTTGCATTGGGTTTACATGGGGGTGTTTTCTTCCCCCTGGATAACCACTAAGGAGTGGGTAACTGACTGGCTGATAACTGTGTGTTTAGCTGCATAAGAAACTGGCCACCATTTTGTCACATTATCTCTGCCAGTTTTACCTTCCCAGCAGCTCAGCAATCTCCAGTTGCTCTGAGCTCTGCCAGTGTTTCACGTCCTTGAGGCATGGTGGTTTTGTCATTGCCATGCCTATTGGTGCAGAGCAGCTGGGATTTACCTTTCCCTGACATGTGATGTTAGATCTTCCATGCTTATTTCATATGCTTGTCCATATGTCTTCTTTCATTTTCCATTCAGACCTTTTGCTCAGGTATTGATCTGGGGTTTCTGGTTTTCTGTGGAGCTTTGAAATTCTTACATTTTAGATGGATCTGTGTGTTGCGGTGTCTTCTCTGGGTGGACAACCTTTGAACTCCCATCCAAGTCCCTGTCTCAGATCCTCACCCCCAGAGGGCCTGTGAGCCTCCATCATGGCCTCACTTCCTTCCTGTGCCCTGTGCCTTGACAAACTCACACTGCTGCTTAGCTGACTTGTGTTTCCATCACCTCCCACCTCAGCAGTGCTCTTGTCTCCTGCTGCATCCTAGTACCTGGGACAGGTGAGCTTTGTAGAGTGACTCAGATGAGTTCCTCCTGCAAGAGCAGATAGCCTGGCTGTTGACTTGCAGCAGGAGAGTGTGATATATGGCATATGGTGGTGAATCAGTGCACAGCTATGCACTGCTCAGATGTGATGACTGGCAGACAGGCAGCCTGGGATCTGGAGGGGTTTGATCAGCTTGTCTTGCCCCTTTCCTAAGAGGGAAGAAACATAACCTCCACCACAGTTTGCTGCCAACTTTCCCAACACCTGGGCACAGGAAGGGCGTCATTCATTGTCTTCAGGTCTGTCCATCTGAGTGAGCACCTTCTCCACAGAAGCACAGTCCGTGCTTGACCTTGTCTGCCCATCTGCACACAACCTTAGTGGGGCATTGGTGACAGCAGGGTCTGGAGGCCTTTCTCCTCTGGAATTATCTTCCTGTTGGGATTGTCTACCTCACCAGGCTTAAGTGCTGAGGGAGCATCTTCAGAAGGGTGAATGGCAACCAGTCCCATTAACACAGAAGAATGGAGTTGATTTGTTTTGTTTTGTTTTGTTTTTGAACTTTTTACAGAAATAAGTGAAACTTTTTTGAATAAATATGGTAATGCAGAGTGCTCTGCACAGTACCCTCCTGTGCTCTGGAGTTCTGCCTGAGCACTCTTACCTGCTATACTTCCACATGTGTTTCATCTGAGTATTTGGAAAGATGGGGGACTTGAATGGAAGTTGTCAGAAGCATCACATTGTGTGACCAAGAGGAGAGAGAGAGACAGAAGAACTGGTTTGTGTTGTGTGAAACAACTTTGGTTTGGGGAAGAAGGAATTTCCTAATCAGGAAAGGAGGCCCCCTTTAAGGGACAGTGATGCCTCACTTAACATCAAACATGTCCACTCCCTGCCTACAAGGAACAGAGGCCTGGGAGTTGAGTGGCTTGTGTGTTGAGTGCTGCCACTGTGCCTCACTTGCCCATTGACCTTGTCCTTGGCATGGAGAGGTCTCTGTCAAGATCAGCTTCTGGTAATTTCTTAGATTCCCTTTTTATGTAGCTATTTATCATATTTTAAGATGGGGTCTTACTGTATTGCCCAGGCCTCAAACTCCAGAATCTCCTGCCTCAGCCCTCCAAGGGGCTGGGATTAGAGGTGTGTGCCACCATGCCCAACTGACACCTCTGCTTTAGGAACATCTAACGCTTTGCTCAGAGCCCCAGTGAACTTCCTGTGTATCTGTGATAGTTTTTACATAACGATGGAGGGCAGACCCACTATCAGACATGGATAAACAAGTTATGAAACTGGTGAAATGTTCTTCTGCCTGCAGTTGGATTACACTTACTCTAGTTGTGCAGAAAATAAGTTGAAGGAGTTAATGTTCCAGTACTCCTAACCCAGCTCCATCAGGACGTTCTACCAATCATCCCCTGATTTGAGAGGTGGGCAGGGTATGCTTAAAACACAGCAGGCTGGAAGGGCCTGAGCCTTGTCCCAAGACCAGGTTTGCTCCGGGGTTTGCCCAAAGCTTCTGTCACCCTGGCCCATGCAGTTCCAGGCAAGTCTCCAACTCTTGGATACAGCTGGGTCTGTGCAAAGCATATTTGGGGTGCTCTGTACCAGCTCATGGGCACCCACACAGCTCCATAACAGAACTGCAACCCAGCTTATCAGAACCTGGTTAGTAGTAGCAGTGGAAGTATAGGTGGGCATGTCACCTGCACAAGGGAGAAGAGTAAAGGTCTGTAGGGTGCCAGCACTGCACTGCCCTCAAGCAATGGAAGCCAGCGCTCTGTGAAGGGCTCAGACACCCCTTGGGACCTCTTGCCCTCAGAGCCCTCCTTGTCATCAACCTGAGGTTATTGTGCTTTCTCTTGGTAAATACAAAGTATTTCACCCACATGACAGTTCTACATTCAATAACATGTTCCACCATTGCCTGTAGGACATACCAGAAGAACGTTCGTCAGAATCAGTTGTTGCTTCTCAGTGGCCATGTTGGTCTGAACTGTGTTTTTGTTTGCTTGGTATCAGGGATTGAACCCAGGGGTGCTTAACCACTGAGTCACATCCCTTTTTACTTTTTATTTTGAGACAGGGTCTTGCTAAGTTGTTTAGGACCTCACTAAGTTGCTGTGTCTAGTTTTAAACTTGCAATCCTCCTACCTCAGCCTTCTAAGTTGTAAGTTGCTGGGATTCCAGCTGTGTACCACACACCTGGCAAGTCATTTTTATTTTAATTAATTTTTTGAAAGCATTGCAGCCATACTTCCTGGAAAGAGGAGAAGTGGGGGGGATGAATGAGGGTTGCTGCCATCTGATCCAGAGTAGTGAGCAGCACCATGTGTCCCCACAGCCAGCTAGAAATGCTCATTTGGAGCTAGTTCTGATGTTCAAAAGCTGTGCTGTCACTAAGTACCCTCTGGTCTTGCCACACTGTCCTGCCAGCCCACACCCATGCAGTGGAGGGAGATCTGATGCTCAGACTCTCAACACCTCCTGCATCCCTCCAAACTTTGAACTTTGACCCAACCTCTGGCTTCCACGGTTCTGAACCCTCCTCCAGGTGGGCATTTCCTTCTCTGTGGAACACTGGGCTCTTTGGCACTTCCTCACTTTTTCCACTATATTTTGGCAAAGTTCGACATTTGTCCATTGCCATTAGGTCAGATTGTTTCAATTATGAAAATAAGTTGGCTTTGCAGATATTTGCATCACATCTCTTTTGTTTATGGTCAAGTAAGCTTGTTAATTGAGTTGTCAGTTGTGTTCTGCAAGAGTTGAGCCAATGCAACCTCGTCTTCTCTGTTGTAGGCGCTGTCCACTTACATTGTCTTTTCACACTTTTTGCTCACTAAAGTGCTGCAATTATGTTTTCAAGAAAAGATTAATAGATAATTGCTGCGCTTTCTGGGCACCTGACCCGGCAGTTCTGGACTCTGGACTTGAGTTAATGATTGTTCAGGCCTCAGGGCACTTCCTCTGTGTTTGCATTTGCTGCCTGGGCTGTATGATAGAGAGGCAGAAGCTGACCTCAAATTCTGTTTCATAAATCCACAAATAATCAAATCTGGGAAGGAATTTGGATGTAGAAAAATTGGAGCCTTCATGCATCACTGGTAGAGGGCAAGTGGTGGGGCCACTTTGGAGCACAGTTGCCACTTCTCAGCACATCAAACACACACACACACACTCTCTTCCACCCCAGGTAACACTCAACAGGAATGAACACTTATGTCCCCTTGAGACTTGCTGGTGAACGTTCATGCCGCATTCTTCAGAAGAGCCCCAAAGTGGAAACACCCATGTGCCAGCCAGCACATGAGTGGATAAACAAGCTGCATCCAGCCAGTG
Source organism: Sciurus carolinensis (assembly GCF_902686445.1). Taxonomy (NCBI): domain Eukaryota; kingdom Metazoa; phylum Chordata; class Mammalia; order Rodentia; family Sciuridae; genus Sciurus; species Sciurus carolinensis. The sequence goes on along the minus strand of NC_062230.1, from coordinate 15,421,630 downwards.
AGTGAGATGTCACTCAGGAAAAAAGAGGAAGAGTGCATAACACACGCAGCAGTGTGGATGAATCCCCCGCATCATACTAAGTAAAAGAAGCTTATTTATGAAGAATTCATAGAAAAGACAAAACCAACAGACACAGGATGCAGATCCCTGGCCCCAGGACTGGCATGGGAACTGGCATTGACTACAGATGGGATTTCTTAGATGGCAGGACTGGGGTAGTGACTTCACAGCTATGGACATTTACCTCTGCTCAACACTCATGCTAAAGATGAGAGGAGTCTAAGACATAAGTGATGTCCAGGAAAGCTGTACTAGGAAGCTCACCTAAAGGATCAGTTTTAACCATCTGCTTATACACTCAGTAAGTGTATATTGAGGACCACCCTCCACCCCTACTGGAGGGAGCCGAACCCCGTCTGACCACCATACTGCAGGAGGCAGGGTTGAACTCCTGTTGCATTCTGGGCTAAAGCTGCACCACATGGACTGTGAGCTGTAGGCAGTGTGGGCAGGGCCTTGGAGCTGGCATTGTGGCCAGCTCACTGGGACCTAATGGGAGCCACTGCTGCCCAAGGGTGCAGGTGCAGGTGAGGCCATCATTGGGAGAGGAGCAGGTTGATGGCAGGCTGCCAGAGGACAGGAATCTGAATGGAGTCTGGAGATGAGGGAGCTCTTGAAAGGAGACCAGAGCTGCCTGTACCTGTGCCAGGGCTGTGGCTCTGTATGTATCTTTGCTTGACCACTTGACATTTGTTTTTATTTTTTGATTTTCCATGATTCACAGTACAAAATAAGATTATTTGTGCCTTAAATTCTATTCATTTTGTTTATATGTTCATATGGAAACCACTTTGAGATATGGAGAAAGAGAAAGAAGGTTTAATTCTGCCAGCCTGGTAATTTTAGAAATTACTACTTTGGAAACTTAGGTACCATATCAAATGAGCAGTTGAATTTAACCCAGAGTCATGTGCCTCTCTTGGTTTCTGAGCACAGTCTTGAACATGTTGGATAAACATGCTAGATTAATAAAGATAATACACATATACATTGATCCAGAATGTCTACTGGGATTAGGAGCAGTCCTATAACTGTGCCCACCCATGTGTGCAAAGGTGTGTGTAAGACAGTGCATCGGCTTATGGTAGCAGGGATGCAGGTTGATAAATGGATGTACATATACATACAGGTTTGCTCTGTGTACTAGTGGGAAAATTTTAGTACCCTGGGTGATAAGCACAGCCGTGTGCTCTCATCTTTGGGGGGGAGTACAAGGGGTTGGTGTGTGGTTCTGCCCACAGACCATTCTCAGGGCTGTGCTGGAAGTGAGGGGCAGGTATTGTTTCCAGGGAGGGAACCAGGAATTGGGCAGGGCAGGCTGAGATGTAGCGTCTTCATTTTCTTGGAATTGCTTGAATTATTTCTGGTTTTGTATTACTTCTTTAGGAAAGAAAAGCAAAACCCCATTTTTATAGAGCGGTGCTGCTTATGGGGAATAGGCTTGGTATAGGATCCATTTGGGAATGCTAAAACATATCCCTGTTGATCCAATAATTCCATTTTTAGCATTTATCCAAATTTAAGCAATCAGATGTATAAAAAGATTTACACACAGATGTTCCTCATAGTGTTAATTAGAAGAAAGTTAGGAACTATTGGGGCCTTGTCCTGATACCCTTCTCTCTATCACTGTTAAAATCAGTCTGCAAACTGCAGCTGCCTGGAGTGGTGCCAACCAGCAGAGCCCTCTGCATCACCAAAGTGTTCTGCTTCTGTGCTATGCTATGCAGCAGTCCCTGGCCATGTGGCTGTCAAATACTTCAGACAGGGACATGCGACTGAAGACCAGAGTTGTTTATGTAGATACGTGTAATAGCTGAAGTTTGAATAGCCACGTGTGGCAAAGCTGCTGTGTTGGAAGTCTCCGTGCTAGAGTCCAGAGTGTGTGGCCTGCACTTTTCTGTAAAAAGCAGTTCTGTTTCACAGGCCTGGACATCACAGGCCTACTGTTGTGATGTCCAAGCAACTCAGATGGTAGTGATTGAGTAGACAAGGCTGGGTTCCAATAAAACTTTATTTATAAACAGCAGCCAGGTATGGCTCATGAGCCACAGTCTACTGACACCTGGTCCAAAAGAATATTATGTCTTCTATATTAAGTGCAGAAAATGAGGCTTTGGAACCACGTACATAGCACGGCCCAGCAATTGAAAATACTGTGCAGGCCCAAACTTCCAGTGGTCAGCAGACCCTTCCCAACTGCCCCAGCTGAGCATTTCTCTTATTTCCGCAGACTTCACCAGTGTCAGCAGGAGGACAGTATACTTGTGCTTTGGTTCTTTGTTTTAAAAATATATATGACAAACTCATTTAAACAGCCAACACAATTTGAATCATTTTGAACTAATTCTCCAATGTGGTATAAAAATAGAAAAATAAAGTTAAAAGTGGGCTTATTTACGGTCCAAATTGTTCTTTTTTTAAATATGCTTTAAATTCTGACATGTCATGGTTTCATTTCTATCTTCAGAATTTAAAAAAAATATATTGTTAGTTGTAGATGGGCACAATACCTTTATTTTATTATTTATTTTTGTGTGGTGCTGAGGATCGAACCCAGTACCTCATACGTGCTAGGCAAGCGCTCTACCATCGAGCCACAACCCTGGCCCTGGTTTGAATTTTTAAGGTCAAAGTCTGTTCATCACTGTTCTCAAAGGCTGTTTTGGTAGAAATCAACAATTTTTTTTTTTCTAAAATTTTTTTTGGTTCTTTGGAGATGCAAAGAACCAAAAACAGTAAAACTTTGTAAATGAATAACAAAGCTGGAAGACTAATGCTACCTGGCTCCAAGACTTGTTATGAAACTACAGAAAACCAGACAGTGTGGTTTTGGCAAAAGATAGGTCAGTGAAACAGAATAGAGCATCCAGAAACAGACATAGTAGACAACAGTTTTTGACAAAAGTCAAAGCAATTTGGTGGAGAAAGGATGGTCTCCCAACAAAGGTGTTGTTGTGATTGGGTTGTCCACATGCCAAAAAGTAAACCTGGGTTCACACCTCGTATGATATACAAAAAGCAACCCAAGCCAGGTGCGGTGGCACTCACCTGTAATCCCAGCAGCTCAGGAGGCTGAGGCACAAGGATTGCAAGTTCAATGCCAGCAACTTAGAGAGACCCTAAAAAACTTAGCAAGACCCTGTCTCAAAATAAAAAGGTCTAGGGATATGACTTAGTGGTAAAGCACTCTGGATTCAATCCCTAGTACCAGAAAACAGCAACCCAAGATACATCATGTGCCTAAATGTAAAATCTAAACCTAAGAACTTCTAGGATAAAGCCTTGATATGACTTTGGGTCTGCAAGCTTTCCTAGACACATCATCAAAAGCACACTCCATAAAAGAATAGGTGATAAATTTAACCTCATCAAAATAAAAACTTTTGTTTTTTCAAAGACTTTGTTAAGAGAATGAAAAGACAAGTCAAAGACTGAGAAAACTGTTGCAAATTATATGTGTAAGGACTTGTATCCCAAACACTGAACTCTCAAAATACAACAGAAAAGAAAACAATCCAACTTACTTAAATGGGCTAAAAAGATTTGAAGAGACACATCACCAAGGAAGATAACAGAAAACAACCTGCTCACAGCTGTTGTCATCAGGGAGGTGCAAGTCAGACCTGGATCAAGTCAGACCGGAAGGACCACCACAGCTTCCTGGGCCAGCTAACATCAGGCCAGGGAGCAACCGAGCCTTAGCCCACTGATGGCAGAGTATAGAGTGAGTGGCACAGCTACTTTAGGGAACAGTCAGGTGGAACTAGGCACAGTGGCACACACCTGTAATCCCAACTGCTCAGGAGGCCGAGGCAGGAGGATCAAGAGTTCAAAGTCAGGCTCGGCAACTTAGCAAGGCCCTAAGCAACTCAGTAGTGAGACCCTGTCTCTAAATAAAAAATAAAAAAGGACTGGGGATGTGGCTCTGTGGTTAAGCACCCCTGGGTTCAATTCCTGGTATCTCAAAAAACTAAAAAGAGAAAATAGTCACATGGTTTCTTCAGACATTGACACATACCTGCCGTGTGAGCCATCCATTCCACAACTGGATGTTTACCAGGGAAAAGAAGCAGCACGTGTCCGCCCAAGGACCTGCCCACTCATGTTCATAGCATTCAAACCGGAAACGACTGTGCTCATGAGCAGATGGCCAGTGGATAAACTGGCACATCCGAATCATCAGTACTTCTCATCAGTACATGGGAAAGGATGCATACTGTCCCGTGGCTGAATCTTAAAATGATTATGCAGTGTGAAAGAAGCCAGACCAAAAAAAGAACATGTACGCTATCCAGTTCTAGTTACATAAAAATGTTAGGAAATGCAGTCTGGTCTGTAGTGTTGGGGAGGTCAGTGCTGCTGGGGGAGGAACAGCCACTGCAGAGCAGCATTGGATACAGGGAGGTTGGTGTGGTTCTGCAGTCGTGTCCCTTTAAGGACACTTCAACCATATGTAGTTTCTCATGCATCACTTATGCTTCAACACAGCCATAAACAATACTTCAAGATATATTCTGACTCTGGTCTCATTTTATCTTGAGAGGCATTCTAATTTTTAAGATCTCAGGACTTCAGGTGCCCAGAATAAGGTGTGCATAAGTTGCTCACCACACAAGTTGCTGCCTTCTACTCATAAGTCTCATCTTTTCCATCCCCAGAGAGCCGCCCTGGGCTGGGTTGTCGGGAGCTGGTCTTCAGGAACCTCTCCAAGGTCCTTCCTGCCATCTGTCGTGACATCACTGACTGGGTGGTGGGGACCAGGGTGAAGTCTGCACAGCTTCTGCCAGTACTGCTGCTGCATGCAGAGGACCACACCACCCAGCACTTGGAAATCATCCTCAGAACCCTGCAGCTGGCCTGTGCTGATGAGGAGAAGGCCGTGGTCAGCAGTGTGAGTGGCCTGTTTCCATTCGTATTTATGAGTGATGAGTCGCAGCCTGTTGGGGTGTGCAGGGCTAGGTTACAAGCAGGTAATTGTGTGGTTGCTGCCACAGTTAGGATTCAAAGCATTCCTGCTGGGCACAGTGGTGCACACCTGTAATCCCAGTGGCTTGGGAGGTGAGGCAGGAGGATCTCGAGTTCAAAACCAGCAACATTGAGGCACTAAGCAACTCGGTGAGACCCTGTCTCTAAATAAAATACTAAACAGGACTGGGGATGTGGCTCAGTGGTTAATCTCCAGTACCAAAAACAATCCTATCTCTGGGTCCTCCTGCCCCATGACCTCTGACCTATAGCACCTGGAGGTGGTAGCATGCTCAGGTGAGGCTGGTGTGCTCCTCATTAAGCACACTCAGGCACTCAGGTCTGTGGTGGTGCAGAACCACCTCAAAGACCAGGCTGTCAATAGAGATGCCACCTGCCCCAGAATTCCAGCTTCCTTGACTTGGGCCCTATCCAGCCCTATAGGGACAACAGAGACAGACAGCCTGGGCAGAAGCTCAGTGCCTCAGACTCTGAGTGTTTAGTGTTCTGGTTCCCTTCCACCATGTGACTGGCAGCTGGCACCACCACGCACAGTGCGGAGAGTCAGGGAGCTTTGTATCTGTCCACTCCCTCTTACCACGACCATTGTTGGCACCAGCCAGCCAGAGCCTGAGCTGACACATGGTCACTATGGTCACTACCTCAGGGACTTCACACCTATCACACAAGGACACTTCATGGCCCTAATGCTTTCATTTGTGGCTTTAGGACAAAGTATCCTTCTCATGTTAATTTGTAATTTCATTGAAACCTTGCTGATTGGTTTTGTTTTGAATGGTATAAGTCACTGTGCTGATTTAAAGTAAATGTTACAGGTTCCACATTTTAAAAATGAGCCATTTAGCTGGGCGTGGTAGTGCATGCCTATAATACTTGTAGCTTGGGAGACTGAGGCAGGAGGATCGTGAGTTCAAAGCCAGCCGTGGCAACTTAGTAAGGCCCTTAATGACTAAGGAAGACTCCGTCTCTAAATAAATATTTAAAATAAAAAAAAAAAGGGCTGGGGATGTGCTCAGTGGTTAAGCACCCCTGGGTTCAATCCTCAACACCAAAAGAACTAAGCCATTTAAAGCCTACTTTCGGGGCTGGGGATGTAGCTCAGTTAGTAGAGTGCATGCCTCTCAAGCACAAGGCCCTGGGTTCAATCCCAAAATAAATAAATAAAGCCTACTTTCGTGCCATATGTCTGTCTCTCTGTATATATTTATACACACACACACACACACACACATACATACATATCACTGAACCATATCCCAGCCCTTTTTTATTTGAGACAGGGTCTCATTAAGTTACTTAAGTCCTCACTAAGTTTCTAAGGCTGACCTTGAACTTGCAATCCTCTTGTCTTAGCCTCCTGAACCACTGGGATTACAGGTGTGTGCCACTGTGCCCAGCTCACATCATGTGTTTTTACTTTTCAAAACCTACTATCAGTTTTAAATTGTATTTAGTCTTCTTTTACAAAATATAGCCTTAGGTTTGGGGCATCATTTAAAGGTTTATCACTGCAAGCTCTATGCAGTTCTTGTCTCTATACAGCTTGTAAGCTTCTACTACCCCACAGAAAAAGTGACTATTGTATCTCTGTCTAATCTTACATAGGGTGAGAAGAGCAAGGATGAGGGGCACCTGGTGAGCATTCTAAACCGTGTGTGCTCCAGGCCCTTCACCCGTGCCCCAGGGCCACCCAGCACAACCGGCCTCCTCCTGCCACTTCCACCTGCCTTCTGGCAGCCCTCACCTGGTCTCCATCTCTGTATTATGTCACCTTGAGAGTGTCTTATGAAAGGAATCAGCATGTGGACTTTGGGATTAGCTTTCTTTACACATAACACCTAGAGATCAGCCCAGTTGCCTTCCCCCTACCAAATAAAATCTGGGCTGAGGAGGTGCTGTGTACGTTGAGCCAATTAGCAATTAGAAGTTCAGGTCACTGGTATCAGATGAGGGGCTTGCAGTGTAGGGAGAAATTCCATACCCCTGGGTGTGACCAAGTGTTGCAAACCCCAGGTGTGCCCAGGTGTTGCAAACCCCCAGATGTGGCCAGGTGTTTCAAATCCCAGGTGTATTCCAGTGTTCCAGACCCCATTGTGGCCAGGTGTTCCACACCCCCTCACTGTCTTCCATGTCCACACACAGTGCATGAGGTCCGCAGAACTGATCGGGACATTCGTCAGCCCGGAAGTGTTTCTGAAGCTGATCCTGTCGATGCTGAAGAAGGCACCTTCCTCTGCCAGCCTCTTGGTCCTTTCTTCAGTCATTCGAGGCTGCCCATGTGACGCCCTCCAGCCACACCTCAAGGTCATCGCCACAGAGCTAACCCAGGCACACGTTTGCCAGGCATCTGAAAACGTAAGATGGTGCAGTGGAGGGGCAGGCAAGCAGAGCACTTCCTGGCGTGGGGGATAGGCGGTGTCCCACCATGGCTATCTTAGCGTAACTATAGATGGTGCTTGTTAGCAGGCAGCATCACTTCTGTACCAGTACTATTGACCCTAGCCACAGACAGCCATTTAAATTAGTTAAAATTAAACCAAGATTTCCTTTTCTTCGTTGCGCTAGCCATGTATCAAGTGCCCAGGAACCATCTTGTTGGATAGCACAGGATAGACATTGCCAAGGAGAGTCTGTCAGACCATCCTGCTATGGGTGGTCACAGACCAAAGAGTGTCAAAGGTTAGTGGCACAGCTCTGCAAAAATCTTGGGCCTTCCTCCAAAAGAAGGAGACACATCTGTCACATTGTGCTTGGAACAAGCAGTGCATCCTTAGTGATCAACAAGCACTTGTTCTTTATCAATGCCTCTTGGCATTTGGATAAAGGCATGGTGTAACTGGCCAAGGACTTGCAGGCAGACAGCTTGTCTTAAATTGAGCAGTGATGCCTCTCATCTGAGGCTGAGACAGTCTAGGTGGGTTGGCTTAATCGCTTGTTTTAATTTGTCATTCTCTCTGCTGAAAGCAAAATAATGGCTATTTTATTTGGATGTGTTAGACTTGACCCTGTCCATTCGTGCATCCTTCTTTCTCCCTAGACCCTCCTATCACGAGACTGGGCTCTACCTTCATGGTAGCTGTCCCACACAGGTCTGGGCATGCCCCAGAGGCAGCACGTACTCTGGCTTGATGTTTTTCAGCAGCTGGGCCAGAGGGAGACCACTGGCTGGGATCAGTTAGTCCCTGGTCCTCTGTCCAGGTGCTTTCTCTGTTAAGTCATTTTTATAATCTACTTTCAGAAACCCGTAAGCCATTTCTGAAATGAGAAAAAGAGGAAAGCAGAGCAGAGGTGGGGAAGGAATGAGGCCTGGCTGCCATTGGTGGGGTTTCGGCTGCATTTCAGCTCTCCCCCAAACCCATTCTTAACACAACATTCCATCTGTGTAAGTTCTGCAGTTTTATTTCTGAATAGTTCTGAGAAGATTTTGGTTCCTGTATACAGATTTGTAGGCCAGGAGCATTCTTTTTCTAGAGGAATATAACTTGAAAATGTATACAGGTGCTTAAATGTTTACAATCTTTTTTTTTTTTTTTTTTTTTTCTGGTGCTTGGGATCGAACCCAGGGCCTTGTGCTTGCAAGGCAAGCACTCTACCAACTGAGCTATCTCCCCAGCCCCAAATGTTTACAATCTTAATGACAAAAAAAGTAATCATTTCATTTTTCAGTGCTAGTTACAAAGAACTTGAGCTTCATGGGCCATCATGTATTTTTGGCTCCTCATCTCTGGTTTGATCCAGGACAAACTTACTCAATGATTTTTCTTGCAGAGGCTCCTTTCTGACCAAGGCTGATGATGCATAAGCCTACTGTTCCAGTATGCTACAGACCCTAGGCCAAGGAACTGGTCACAATAAGAACTCAGGTCACTTTACTCCTTTCTCAATAGATTCAAGTTTTAGCAAGAAAGGACAAACATGTCCAGGTCCAAGGTCATTGCTGCTTCTGAATTGACGCAGCTAAGTTCCTATTCACGGGCAACTTACCTCTGTATTTGGGAAGTAGTTTGCTTTTCCTGCAACTATTCAGTGACTATAAGAACAGGTTAAGAATATCTTTCAAGAGCAGACAGCTGGGCACAGTGGTGCACTTCTGTAATCTCAGTAACTGAGACTGGGCAGGAGGATCACAAGTTCAAAGGCAGCCTCAGCAACTTAGCGAGAACCTGTCTCAAAATAAAAAATAACAAGAACGGAGCATATGGCTCAGTGGTTAAGCTTATCACCCTGGAATTAATCCCCAGTCAAAAAAAAAAAAAAAACAAGTTTACTAAATTTCATGTTAAAACAGGAATTTGTGCAGCCATGTTTTACACTGTGAGTCTGACTGGGCATGGGTGTGGTTGCTGGGAAGCTGGCTCTGTAGTAAAAGGTACTTTCTTGATGTCTGGGCTAGGCTCTGCACCTGGGCCCAGCTGAAGGAAAGGGGATCCTTGTCCTTGGGGTGTATCAGCAACAGGTCCCCAAAATGAGGAGGCAGTGTGAGGACAGCTCACTTATCCTTTGTAATGAACAGGGACATAACTTTTACCTCAATGTAAACAACTCTAATGCTTTATCTGGTGAATTCATTTTTGCAGATAGCATTTTAGAAGCAGGAAACAGCCCCATCCCCTGATGCGTCTTTTCTCCTTCTCATTTCTCGTTCTCTGTTTGATTGACGTTCTCTGTTTCCTGACCCATCAGAGGGTCAGGAAAGCCAGGGATGCTAAGGTCTTGCTGTTTCCTCAGATGATGCCCACTACCCTCTACCCACTTCACTTTTGGGTTTGTGATGAGACCGCTCCATCAAAGCCGAGAGGGTTGTACACCTTTTAAAAGTGCATTCCCTTTGATTTAGTTGGAAAATGGTGACTTCTTAGATTTATGTGTCAGGTCACCTAGACATTGGCCATCATCACATTGCATTCTTAGAAATCAATCCATAGATCCAGGTCAAAAGAAATAGGGCATTGGGAAAATCAGGAGTGGAATAAAAGCAGAAATCTGCAGGTGCTTCTGGGAATAGGCAGACAGGTGTCCTACAGATTAGGATGTCCATGAGTCAGGGCAGGGCTGGGGTGCAGGAGAATCTTTGCAATGCACTATGGCACTGGCGAGTGAGTCATGAAATTTTAGAACCCTTTCAGAAATTTAGAACCAATCCATTGTCTAGCCAAATAATTTTCATACTTTTTTGAATCCACACCCGTTAGTTAAAAAAAAAAAAAAAAAATGTAAGCATTTGCCTCAAATACATGTACTGTTGTTTCTAAATCACATATATAAATTACATACATGACCACTGACCCAGTTCATTCTATACTTTGTGAAGCGTATGTAGGATAGTCATGCTACATACAGGATGTCATGGAAAGCACATGTGAACAGAAACCTAGGAATTTTTGGACCCTGCAGCACCTGGTGTCTGCATAGGCTGCAGCCCTTTCCGTCACTCCACCCACACTGTGTAGTGGATGTGGCTAAAGCTGAGAAGGAAATGTTATGACCAGCCCAGCCTTTAGTGCCCCCATGCATCAGGAAGCGCTTTTAGAAATATAGAATTTTGTTTTTGTTAAAACTTAGCCTTATAGAAATATTCAAAAATGCATAAAAAGAAAAATAGAGAATTGTACTTCCGTGTATCTGTCCCCCACTTTGATCACCAGCTCTTTTGTTTTCATCTTTTACCTCCCTGTACCACCAGGGAGGTAAAAAAAAGAAAGAAAAACACTTGTGGAGAGTAGGAAGAGCTCTGGGTTATTTTAAAAAGTGAATGCGAGATACACGTCATTTCACTTATAATCATAAGAGTACGTGTCACTGACACTTATGAACTTTTTAAATGTAACTTAAAATACCATTAGCATTTCACAGAGTGAGCTGAGCCCTTAGCTCTCAGCCTGTGTTCTGTCTCCCTGCTGTCTAAACTGTACCCTTTTGTGGCTGATGTGGCAGGTGGGTCCTCTGGTTTTGCTGTGCACATGGGCCGTGTGCTCCAGGGGTGGCAGGCACAGGGCACTGAGTGCTGTCCTCTGGTCTCTTCTAGGGCCTCTACCTGGAGCACCTGCTGCTGTGTGTGCAGGCACTGGTGTCCACATGTCAGGAGGGCTGCAGTGTAGCCAGCCTACAGCTCATGGAGGTGCTGGTGACCATAATGGCTGTCTCAGGTGCCACAGGCCTTGGAGATAAGGTGAGACTGAAACCCCCCTCCCCGCTCTGTAAAGGAAATGTGATCATCTTCCCTAGACTTCCTCTGCACTTGAATGTCAGGGCACTTGAATGTGCCCTATAAGCAAAGATGAAGGAATGTGGAACAATTGGGATGAGTCATGCATGAGGTGCCATGGGGGTGTCCCCTCCACCTCCAGAAGTATTTTAGCATCTAGAGGGGAAGACTGTTTAATCACAGAGCCTGTGGCAAAGAAGCAACCCTGAGGCCTGTGTGTATTGGTGGGGTCTCAGAAGTGCACACATGTCTGTGTGACTGGAAGTCTAGAGAGGAGAGCAATGGCAGAACACTAATGGCAATTCCACTCTGCAGAAGTATTTCTATCTCGTTGGCACTGTATTTTCACCTAAAAGTCTCTTAACCACCAGTCTCCTTGGATCCAAGGACATGTGGGACCCAGGGTGCCACTTACCTGCTAGTGTAGAACATAGTTTCTCTTCAGCACCATTTCTTAGCAGTCCTTGGGCTGGTTCTCTCTGGGAGACTTAGGTGGCTATGGGCACCTTCCAGAGGGAGCCTCACATTGAAGGGACTTGCTGCCCTCCCTTTCCTTTCTTGAGGTCTCTTTAAACTTTTTTTCTATCTTTGAAAATAGTCTTTGCAAAGGGTGCATGTCTTTGCAATCAGCTTGTCGCTGATAAGGCCATAAACACTAGCAAGGCGGTGCCTGGGAGTCACAGAAAGGAAGCCAAGCACCATCAGTTGGCAGGAGAGGCCACTGGGCAGCTGCCACCAAGATCTGGACCACTTCCTAATGTGTTTGAACCTTGGGGAGGAAGGCACAGGTTGACAGGTGGTTGTCCAGCTTGACATTTTAACCATCCCTTGTCCCCTCCAGAGCCATTTGCATACCTGTCTTTGCGTTAAGGACTGATGGGGTGAGAGAGAGAGAGAGAGAGAGAGAGAGAGAGCTAAGTGAAGGAGGGTGAGAGGAAGGTCTTCGGTAAAAATATTCTCTAAAACCACTTGAACCAGGCACAGTGCTGCATGCAGGACCCGGTCTCAAACTAAAAAAATGTAAAGGACTAGGAGTGTAGCTCCGTGGTAGAGCACCCTGCGTTCAATCCCTAGTACCATAAAACTGCTTGGCCCCACGTTCCTGCCTGGCCAATCCCTGCTGGCACCCTACATCAGAAGGTTCTTGAGCAGTTGTGCCCTGGAGCACTGTAGCCCTGGGTGCCATTGGCACTAATTGTCTTAGGTGCATCGTCTCTTTTATGGCTTTACAAACAGCATTGATGCCATATGACTGGAAATCAAAGTTTTAGTGTTGTCAGTGCAGCCCAGCCCTCCAGCCCTTTCTCAAGAGCATTTCCATCTTGCATCACTCCTCTCCTGGCCCGGTGTTCACGTTTGACCCAATTATTCTCACAGGTCATAGGCTCAGATGATAGGGCAGGTCTCCAGTAAGGAATCTGAACCTTAAAAATGAGAATCATCCCCACCTTTGACTTGTATCTTCTAGGCTCAGGAGACCATGAATGCATTGGCTGCGGTGGAGAATGTCCCCAGCAGCCAGGACCTCTATCGCAAACACATGGGCCCCCTCCTAGAGCGACTGACGGCTTCTCACAGTGACTGGACGGTGCATTCCATAGAGCTGCTGCAGTTCAGTGTGATCGTCACCCATTCAGGTTAGCCCCTACTGTGCTGGCCAACTCCCAGCTCAGACTGCGGCCACGTCTCCTCTCCACAGACAAATAAGGATGCAGGTCACTGAGCTAATTTGACTGGGGCATCTTAGAGAGTGACTAATAGTCACCTTGCCTGCAGAGAGGAGCCTTGTGACAAGACCTTCCATAGATGCCAAGGACCTGTTTGGGGTTTTGTTTGTTTGTGGTGCTGGAGGTTGAACCTAGGCCTTACACTTGCTAGCAAATGCTCTCACAGAGCCCTAGCCCAAAACCAGACAGAGTCATACATGCATGGAAATGGATTTCAGTTCATGATCCCCCCCCTTTTCCCTTCCATCCTCCCTCCCCTCTCCTATTCTCCTTCCTCTACTTGACTTCCTTTCACTCATCTTTTAATTTATACTATAACCGGGCATGGTGGCTCATAATCCCAGCAGCTCGAGAGGCTGAGGCAGGAAGATCACAAGTTCAAAGCCAGCCTTAGCAACTTAGCAAGGCCCTAAGCAACTTAGAAAGACCCTATCTCAAAATAAAATATAAAAAGGACTGGGGAGATGGTTCAGTGGTTAAGTGCCCCTGGATTCATTCCCTGATACAAAAAAAAAAAAAATTTTTTTTGATTGGTACTTTATATTATCTTTTCTTTATTTTACTCTAGCTTCCACATACGAGAGAAAACATTTGACCTTTGAGTTTTTGAGTTTGGCTTATTTCACTTAACACGGTATTATCTCCATTTCTATCCATTCACTACCCATTTTCTAGCAGCACCTCCAGCCACATTGGCGCTAAGAATGTCGTGAGGAGGCTTTGGCCCTTGGAGGCCTCAGCATTTCTCTGTTCTCCCAAAGCCCCCAAACTTGGGCTCTTCCTGAGACGAGCAGCATTGGTATGTGATCCTTACAGATGTGGAGTGTGCACCTCTGAGTGCTCATGAGGCCTTCGTTAACAGAAGCTGCAGTGGTTCACTGCATGTATCCTGCACTTTCCAAAGTGGACAGAGATTTGTCCAGCAAGTCAGCCTTTTCTGGTCTGGAGGCCCCCACTGTCCCTTCCCTTGCCACTCCCATGCCTCCCTCAAGTGGTGCCACTTGGAGATGTGCATGTTGCCATCACACCCTGGGTCTAGGGCGCCTCTGTCAGCCTATGACTTCTATGCAGCATAGCATCAGTCACCATGGTTGGTCTTGGTGGCCAGTGCTCCAAGACCTGGAGAGAGTCCAGAATTATTCTTTGGCAGTTATGTGCAAAATTATCTCTGAAGTAGAAAAGAAAGTGGAAAGAAGAAGGTCGTGACAGCATTGACACTCATGCCAGTCATTGCTCCAGTTGCTTCAAACATTAGCCTGTTGTGTTCTTGTCTCTGGGGAGACACAGGGAGCTCCAGTGACTGGCCCAGAGTCACAGCTGACAGATTAGGGTGTAAACCTGGGCAGCATCCAGCCCCTTCCCACAGGCTGGGACACCAGGGGCCTGGGCTATTTAATTTCACATTTTACTATTACCCACAAGGATCTCACATATCAGATTACTCCAGGTTGCCGAGGTCGGAACACTAGGCGAGCACACCCTCAGACTGACTACCAGCCGTTAGCAGTAAAGCCAAGACCTGAGGCCATTTCCCTAGGATTTTCTATTTATGTTTGAAAATGTCTCTTATGGTGCTAGCATAACTGATTAATAACTAGCAAAATAAATTCGAGTATATATCTCATATCATAACACCAAAAGACAGGAAAGATAGCAGCAGGATGTTAAGCCCCAGGATCACCATGAACCTGTAATTCCACTGTATTGTTCTGCTGTGTGTGTGTGTGTGTGTGTGTGTGTAAAATCTCAAAATATGATATATTTCCAACACAGTGTCCAGGCAGTATGAATCATTTTCTGTTTTTTCCAAGTTTTCTATGATGAACATATACTACTGTAATGAATGGAGGAAGCAAAAGGATTAGATTAGTTTTTTAAATATGAGAGATTTTTTTAGTCCGGGTGTGGTGGCACATGCCTGTAATCCCAATGACTTGGGAGACTGAGGCAGGAGGATTGCAAGTTTGAGGCCAGCCTCAACAAATTAGAGAGGCCTTCTCTAAAAAGAAAAAAGGGCTGGGGACATGGCTCAGTGGTAAAGCACCGCTAATTCCAATCCCCAGTACCAAAAAATAAATAAACCAGAGAGACTTTTAAAAATTTCTAAGTTATTAAAGTCCTATGAGAGGACAACTGTTTAAGTACAAAACATTTAAAACTTCAGAAAGCGGAGTCTACAAAGAAAAGAAATAGACAACTTTGCCTTTATATGAAGCCAAATAAAAGGAGAGTGGACCTGGGGAGGTGTCCCAGTGAACTCCAGCATCATGCCTGTGCTGTGTGGAGCTCACAGGAGACAAGGACAGCACAAACCCACAATGCAGGCAGGACGTTCAGGTCGTGGGAGAGTCAGTGTGGCCAGAGCAGACAGCTGTCAGTGTTCCCAGCAATGAAGAAATAGGAGTTGCAAATCCATCCATCAGATTAAGACCAAAAATAACAAGGTTGTCCCCGTGTCATCAGCTCAGTGCCTGGGAGTGACAGGCAGCGGAGTGGGCAGTCCTTGTGGAGGGCAGCTGGGTGTGTTGAGGATATCCACACCTGCTCAGCAGTCACATGAGGAGTAGTGGTCCTAACTAAGAAAACAGCTTCGTACCCAAAATATTCAACAGGGCACAATGTGCTAGTAGGGATTGGAAGTGATCCAAATACCTAGAAGGAAGTTGAAAGTGTAAGGTCATTCCCACAAGAGAAGGGCCTGGCCACCATCAGAGCCCCATGGAGCAGGGCAGCGTGGCAGGAGAGACTGAGGACCAGCGCCACAGTGTGCGCCTGCAGCAAGCCAAGGGTCTGAGGGCTCTTTCTGCCTTTGGGTTTTGTCCCCTTTAACATTCTTAATACCCAGTGTCCTGCCTCACAATACCACCCCAGCCACAGACCTGGGTTATCATGATGGGGGCCACGGGCCCTTCTCTTCTCACACTCCAGCACCATGCGGGACCAGGGACAGTATGCTCACTTCTGTATTTAGACCAGGAAAGGTAGCTCGTTTCCATTTTATTAAGAAGTAGCAAGAGTTCAAAAGGCAGAAATAGTGTCATCTTACCACAGGAAGGCCTCTTGCTACTCTGCTTGACCTTGATGAGTGTCCCTGGACGGAGTCTGCCTGAGTAAGTGCTCAAACAGGAGATGTCACCTGCCCCCACCGAACATTAGCCTCCCCACAATGTCGTGTGAGTGTCAAGGGCTCTTTACTAGGTGCTCAAATTCACCCAGCTTTATACCTAAGTAAGGACAGATGCCCTGCATTATTTAGGAATTTTTTTCTCTTTATTTTTGTTAGTAAATGTTTGACCCAGACTTTAGATATAAAAAATAATTTGTTTAGTCTTAATTTGTAAAGAATAGCATAAGTTAAAACTTTGCAGGAGGGACACCAGAGGCTCCACTGAACCTCACACTTTCCTCTCCTTTGTGCGTCTCTCCATCCTTTGTGAATCGAGCTCTTTGGTCTTGGGAGATTGGTGTTTACCCTAAAAACTCTCTCTCCTTCTCTCATCGAAACATTTTGAGACATTTGTCAGTTGTTCTTAGTTGACGGAGTCTGAGCAAACCTCTGACCCTCACCCATGTGGTGCTGAGGAAAGCCCCCGGTGCCCACCAGTACTTTGGGATCCTGCTCCTTAGTACAGTAGTTCCTTTTCCCACCATCTTGGTGGTGCTTATTTTTCTTTTTCTTCCCCTAGACCATATGTGGCTTCAGGGAGTGAAAGAGCCTTCTGCACCTGGCTTCTCTGTTTCCATCTCTCAGGCTTTGACAGTGCTGGGATTTGAGATGCTGAATCTTAAAAGAGCAAAAGTTCAGGTCACTTGGCTTGTTCTCTAATTTATCGCAGAATTAGCAAAACATGTTAAAGAGAATGCTGGTTCGAGTAGCAGCATTTAGTCTGGGTGTGGTGGCACACACCTGTAATCCCAATGACTCGGGAGGCTACATATTCTAAAATATGAAGTGTATTCATTGGCACAGGACAGTGAAGAAGTGTCTTGGGGCCTATGTTTGCATGAATCAGTGTGACAGCAGAGGTTGTTTCCTTCCAGCTGTGATTCAGTGAGTTTTCAGATCAAATGCCAGTCTGTGTCTGAAGTCTCTACATGGTATGGGGAGTGTGCGTCTGTGGGTGCATGCATATTTAATGATTCTGGTTGATACTTATTTTTCTTGTGGTGTGAGCCACAGCAGGCCTTTCACAAGATCATGTGCTCCTGGGTCTCTTTCCTTACCTGGCCAGGCCCCCCTGTCAAGGGATGGCTACAGCTTGCCACAGCCCGGTCTGTCTGTCTTACAGGCCCTGCCGTTGGAGAATCGCTGCAGCACGTGGTTCCCACCCTCCGGGCCTGTCTGCAGCCTGCCAAAGACCCACACATGCGCCTGAAGCTCTTCTCTGTCCTCTCCTCGGTGCTGCTAAGGCCTAAGGACACCATTGACTCACAGGGGTAGGTTGCTCCCAAGTCTGTGCAGAGCCCAGCAGGGCCCATCCCCCACACTGCAGGGCAGGGCAGGGCTCCTGCCTCTCTTCCCACCACAGGGCAGTCTCTCCACCTGCCCCCCACTGCCCCTGAGCTTCTTGGTGGCCTGAATTGCTGGGTTTTTCCTCACTGGGTAAACAACAAGATCAGGACAGTAGTGCACAGCAGAGAAACACTGAGACGCTAAATCAAAGTCATTTTAGTGTGGTCATTAAAATTCCATTGAATGAAAAAGTTTTAGGGAACATTAACTATTAATGGCTTATATATTAGCTGTTCTCCATTTTAAAAGCCTTTTGGTACCTTTCAAACCTAACAAAGAACTGATTGAATTACCATCGATGGCTAGTCTTCTGTTATCTAAAGAACTTTTAGGTAAGCATTAAAACAGAAAGGGCCTCCACTCTTATGGCTTTGAAATAAAGGAAAAGGCAGGCAAAGAACATGGAGAAGGGGAACCAGTATCTGGAGGGAGAGCAGTTTCAGCTCCCAGGGTCACTCTGGAGGGAAGAGACCTGGGGATGAGTCCCAGCTGCTCCCAGGCTGCTCGTCCTACTTTGTAAGTCAGAGAGTGTCCAGAGTCACACTGGGCACCACCCTAGTTGACCACCATCGGTGGGGTAGGTGGTGGGGCCTATGCTCGTGGGTCTCACTGGTGCAGCCCTAAGTGATTTGAGCTGTTGGCACCTGACCCCTCCCCTGCCAGAGAACAAGCCAGTCAATGCAGAGTGCAGCCACAACTGTAAAGTTTCCTATGGAAATAATTTGGTCATTCACACTTCTCTTTGATTACAACGCTAATCTCCTCTTTGCTATTGGGCCTGTAGCCAGCCATCAGGAAATTTTGTTTCCTGCTTGTCTGCAAAACCCTCAGGGATAGAAGGGTCCATAAAACGGCATTAATGAGCGCCTTGGCAGTCGGCCACGAGCAGGCAGGCGTGCACATGGTCGATGGGGAGGCAGCGCGGCCACAGGACTGGCCAGGCTGTGGCCTCCCCACACTCCACTCCACCGTGCACCTAGAGGAGCAGCACACACTCCTCCTGGGCTCCAGCACAGCTAAGCCCATGAGCACAGCGTTCCAGAGAGGCACCGAGGGCTGCTCATGGGACGAGACTGACATCAGAACAGATTATTCAAAGTACGGTTGTTCTGGTGAAGTAAGTGGTTGCTTTTTTTTTCTTTAGGCAGGAAAGGTTTAAAGCACAACAGCATTTGCTTTTTATTTGGGGAATCATAACGTGGTAGAACACGAGGTCTCTAGTTGACATGACTGGACTGTGGGGAGGAGCCACTGCTGGCTGTGGCCCACACAGAGTGGTTCGCTATCGGCAAGTGCTGAGCACCTTGGAGAGCAGGTGGCTGAGAGGTTCAGGTCTGGGATCAGGTATTTCCACCGTGGACGCACATGGACCATTAAAAGGCTTCCAGGGCTTCCTTATATCTACCAGAAACCCCAAAGAGATGGTGAGGGGCATAGTGTAAGGCTGTGCCACCTTCGGGCATATCCAGAGGTCACGTCCCTTTCCAGAGAAGGATGCGTGCCAGCAGCAAGCCCAGCATGCTGGTCCTTTGCAGGCCCCTGGCTCCTGTGCCTGGCAGGCTTCCTGCAGGCAGGCCTGGTTGTGACTGGGCCTTCCTCCTAAAGTGACCTGCGGAGTGACCTGCTGAGGGATGCTTGTCTTCACTCTCCTGTTTGCCTCCTCCTCACAGATTCCCACCCTTGCCAGAGCATCTGAGAGGGGACGTGGGGAGGAGTTAGGACAATAACATGTCCCGGGCTGCCACTCTCCACTCCAATCCTCATTGGTTATGAGTGGAGAACTTTTTGCCAACCTGAGAGTAAAAGATTTACTTAAAAATTGCTGTCATGCTGTCAAGGAAGGTGATGTGTGTGATCTTTTGTGCGTTGTCCCATTCCATTTGGCCTCTTGGCAGAGCAGTGTCCTCTCTTTTGAAGGGGCCTCTTGGATGTGTCACCGGGACATGTCCTTGCAATAGCAAGGTCTGGTGTGCATCCTCACAGAACTCCTGCTTCAAAGGAATTTGTCTTTTTCTTACTCCCCTTGTTTTAATGGTGCAGATGGCAGGGTCTGGGGACCATGTGGCTGCAGCCATCTTTCCTAAGGACCAGGGTCCAGTCAGCCTCTGTACACCCCCTCAACTTTAAGCCCACAACTTTTCAATGCCACTTTTACCTGGAAACGGGTGCAGGGAGCTAGGTCATTCCCGGAGTCCTTTTGTGAATCACTGCAGGACATGACAGCTCTGTGTTTAAAAGTTAAAACACGTTGGAAACCTGACTGAAACTCTGCATCCCTCTGCGGCCGACTAACTCTCCAGGTTTGCTTGTCCATCTCCATCCTGGCCCCAGTGCCCTGCTGGGGGCAAGCACCTGGAGCCCTCAAAGGAGAGGGCTACGCATGTGGGGTGGTCTCTTACTGTCCTGGATGCCACTGGCACAGCTGATACTGGAGACAGGGCCTGTCAGGAGGGGCCTGCAGGTGCAGGAACCAGCAGGAGATGCTGAGGCTTCTGCCATTTTAACAGGGCACTCAAGTGTGCAGATGCAGAGCTGGTCAGGCGAAGTGAGAGCGCGCGACTGGGGTTTTGTATTGTTTGCCCTGACAGCATGTGGAGCTAGGACGAAGCCGCCCTGGCTCTTGGCAGGAGCTTCTTCCCTCCCTGAGGCCAAGTGACCCCACAGCTGCTGCCCTTGCTGACATGGAGGGTCATGTGGTCAAAGGTGTCCATTGACCAGTTTCTATAAAGTGAACACAGATGGATATGAGTCTGCTGGGCCTTGGGAGCTGTGGTGGCCGGGGTCAGGGTAGCTCAGGCCTCTCAGTGGAGACACTGGAGTTGCAGCCTCTGGTGTTAAAGAGACTGAACAACATCCTCAGACTGTAGAGTTCCCCTGAAAATCAGGACCTACCACTGGTCCAAAGAGAGGACACTGAAGCCCTTGGAAGTACAGCCCTGCCCTGACCGCTGTGCCTCTGTCTGCTGGCTGGGCAACAGCTCCCTCTTCCACTGGAGAAGCACCCAGCCCGAAGCCACCTCCTCCCCAGAATGGAAGTTCTCCTGGGGGGTGTCACTTCCAGTGCTTCCTGTTAGGCTGTCCCAGCCCAGTGCACTTCCCAAACTAAAGTGCTTTCTCTGGCGCAAGTCCATCCGCTGCCCTCACCGCCTTCGTGCTTTGGCTCCAGGCAGTTTCCCAGCTACCTGGAGATGGTGCTGAAGGACATCCTGGCTCCCAATCTGCAGTGGAGAGCAGGGAGGACGGCTGCAGCCATTCGCACGGCTGCTGTGTCCTGTCTGTGGGCACTCACCAGCAGCGACATCCTGTCGGCCACACAGGTAGGGACGGCCCTGACATGTCCTGGCTACAGGCAGGAAGCCTGCAGTAGGAAACGTGGGGCCTCACTTGGGGTTTCACAGCACCAGCACAGTGCTTTTCTTACAAGGAGCAGGAGAACACAGAGGGCTGTACTTGGGGGCGGGCAGGGCTGGGATCACAGGCTTTGTGACCTTGAGAAACCTGGTGGCCTGGCACGGAATTTGGTCTCCTCCTCTTGGTTTATGTATTGCATCCTTTAGAAGACTGAGAATTTAACGACGGAGTCCCTGAGTAGGGGCAGGCCTCAGGCTTTCTGCTCTGCTTGTTAGCATGTCCGACTAGTGCAGGAATTGGGAAGCTAGAAAACCGTGGCTTCCTGCCAGGTCTTGTGAATGCCTCATCCTCCTCAAGGCCTTTGTGCTGGGCACCCACAGTGTGCGAGCGCCCCCTCCTGGCACATGGGAGGGCTGTCGCTCAAGCTAATTGCTCCAGGCACAGCACTGGGTAGTAGGACTTGGACCTTGTCAGCTGGCCACATTAAAATAAAAACTGTTGAAGTTATGTATGTTTTAAAATCAAGTATACTTCCAAGTAGAACTTTCCAAAACAGCCTTTCAGACTGCATGTCATTTTGTCATTTTGGAACTGGTGTGAGGGCGTGGGTGCCAAGTAGTGTTTAGATGGGCAGGTCAGCTTCCAGGCATCCCCTCACACGCTGACTGGTTGCAGATGCAGGAAGTGCAGGAAGCACTGATGCCACAGGTGCTGGCCACCCTGGAGGAGGACGTCCAGACCACCCGGCTTATTTCCTGCCGTGTCCTGAACACATTTTTAAAGACAACTGGTGACACGATGGATCCAGATAAGCTCATCAAGATTTATCCAGGTAGGACACCGTTCATCAAAGCATTTGCTGTCACATGCTCTTTGGCTTCTGGTTGAGCTGGTACAAGTTTATACCAGCAGTGGCAGGTATAAAACACCCAGTGAGTAGAACGTGTGGAAGGTAAAGATTTCTGGAGCAGAACGAGGGCAGGGAGGACAAAGCTTCATGTCCACAGCAGCCAGTGTGCATGACCATAAGGATTGCGGGACCCCCTGCCCAGGCAGGTGCTATGACCAGGCCCTCACTGTGAAAATAAAATCTGGGACAGCTTCCATCACAATGCACTGGAGAAAGTGCCCCTGTGCTGAAACCAGACCTGGGCACCAGGGAGGGACAGAACCAACAGCCCCGTGTCTGCAAACACCAGACATCCCAGACTGAGATGAATGCAGGAGGGAGAGGTGCCAACCAGGTAGTCAGTGAGCAGCCACCAAGAAAAGGATGTGCTGAACCAAGTAGTGAACTCGGAGAAGGAAAACCAGTGGCTCAAGGGGAGCTTGCAGATATTGCAATGGAAGAACAGGGAAGGCCGGCCCTGGATGGAAGCGCAGGGAGGTGAGGGCCTGCCCCACATTCTCTCTTCAAAGCTGAGAGAGTAACATCCATTAAAACACCCGGGAAACTAGAAGGCAAGCAGGAATAAAGAGCAGCTAGCTGTGAAAAGAACCAACGGACTGGGATATAGCTCAGTGGGAGAGCGCCTGCCTAGCATGCAGGAGGCCCTAGTTCATCCCCAGCACTACAAAAATTCTTTAAAAAATTTTAAAAAACAGGAAGTTCTAGAAAGATGCCTGTCTGTTGTTGCTTATTTCTTAAAACGGGAGTGCCCACACACCTAATTTCCAAAAGGTGATTCTCAAAGATTCCTGTAAATGAAATAAGCCCTGGAATTTAAAGCTCAGTGCATTGAAGGCATGGAAGAGAAGGTGAGGTGCAGCCCAAGAGGAGATGGGAGTGCATCCTGGCTGCCAGGGTCAGTTTGGTTACTATTTGCTTTTTTTTTAGTCGGGGTGTTGCGGGTACCAGGGATTGAACTCGGGCACTCAACCACTGAACCACATCCCCAGCCCTATTTTGTATTTTATTTAGAGACAAGGTCTTACTGAGTTGCTTAGCGCCTTGCTTTTCCTGAGGCTGGCTTTGAACTTGAGATCCTCCTGCCTCAGCCTCCCTAGTGGCTGGGATTACAGGCATGCATACTGCACCTGCCACTCTTTGCTCTTAAAAGGGAAAGCCAGTGAGGAGGTTGCATGTGTTTGGGCATTTGTCCTGCAGTTTCAGCAAACGTGGTGGTTATTTTCATGACAAAAAAATTCAGAAGGTTCCTGCACCTCTCGGTGCCCTTCTGTGCTCTTAAATTGATGTGTTGAAAGAATTGTTGCCTACTTGACCAGAGAGGGAAGGGCATGCCTGACCCACTGTGATGAAGGGAACAGCAGGACCAGCCCTGATAGCTATCCCAGAAGTGAACCTGCAGGCAGCCTCTTCTGTCCACAGCTGGTTTACAGGAGCAAGTACCAGCCCCTGTGATCTGGACTTGGCCTGGGCACTCATGGCCTGGAGGAGTGTGCCTTTGCACTTGGCTTTGTGCACTGCTGCCTTGCACACATCCTAACTCTGACTCCATTCCTCATCCTGAGATGCAAGGTGAAGTGATTGCCTTGCAGGATGTGTGGATGTCACACAGCGTGCCTGGGGCACTCCCTCCCCTGTGCCAGTCCCAGTCGTGCAGACGTGCGTGCTTCCACGCAGTTTACAGCAGATACCCAGCACCTGAGAGAGCCCACAGGCGTCTCATGAGGAAGCCAGAGACCCCTCTTTGTGGGACACTCTGAACTTCGGATGTTTTCATGCCTTCCATGCAGGAGAGAGGTGTGGACTCCCGCCAGCACCCACTCTTCCCACCTGCACCAATTCTCCAGAAGCCAGAGGTTTTCTTAAGATTATAGGGAAAAGTGTAAATGTGGTTAAAAATCTTATTCTTTTACTTTGAAAGTTTCACCCATCAGGAAAGATTGTTCTGTTTGGGGGGGCAGAGTGACCTGGTCACAGTGGCCTAGTAGAAACAAACCCACAGCCACCACACCACTGCCTCAGCCCCATCCAGAGCCCACAGTGGTGGGAGGAAGGATCAGCAACCCATTCCTATGCCAGCTGCTGGCTGGGAAAAATGGGCAGCCAGCCTGGGAAGCCTATATGTGATCAGCATCTTAGAGCCACTGGGCTCCGGCCACCTCACAGGTGGGGCACAGCTCCTGGGCAGCACAGAGCTGCCGAGCCTGCAGGCAGACTGTTAGAACACAGTGTGGTCTAGGGCCCCGGTCAGAACCCAGAGTACCTCACTGTAAGTGCTTTAATACCTGATGTCTCCCTCAAGGTGTGGGTTCATGGGATCTAAGGGCAAGTGCTCCCAACTTTGTGGATTAAATATTGTTAGTGTCTGCTTGCACCCTCTCACTCCTGTCTGGGCCCCTCCTCCCAGAGCTCTTGAAGCGCCTGGATGACGTGTCCACCGAAGTGAGACTGACAGCGGCCTCTACCTTGCTCACCTGGCTGCAGTGCGTCCAGAGCACCGAGGGGAGGGCGTACTATCAGAGCAGCATTCAGTACCTGTACAGGGAGCTCCTCGTGCACCTCGACGACCCCGAGCGCGCCATCCAGGACGCAGTCTTAGGTAAGCTAACGTGCAGATGCCTGCACACACTGAGGGCCGCAGGCTCAGCTGCACTCAGAAGGCTGTGACTGTCCCATGAAGCTCTCTCTGTGATTTTACTGATGATACTATCATAGGAATTAAAGTCAAGAAAAATTTTATCCCACTTTTTTTTAATTGGTGCACTATAGTACATACTGATGGGATTTGCTGTAATAAATTTGTACATGCAAATGATGCACAGTATAGCAATGTAATTTGGCCAATGTCAATCCCAAGCACTCTCCTCCTCCCTCCCCACCTCTTACCCCTTGGTCCCTTTCCTCTGCTGATCTCCCTTTGATTTTCATGAGCTCCACCCCCACCTTTCTTTTCCTTTTTTCTTCTCTACTTTTCATCTCTGAAAAAAAACATTACCTTTGGCCTGAGTTTGACTTATTTCATGTAACAAAATGATCTCTAGTTCCATCCATTCTCTTGCAAATTATATATAATTTCATTTTTCCTTATGACTGAATATATATCACGTTTTCTTCATCTATTCATCTGTTGATAGACTCCTAGACTGTCCTTAGTTTGGCTATTGTGAATTGTGCTTCTATAAACATGCATGTATCACTGTTGTATGACTTTCATTCTCTAGGATAAATACCTTAGAAGTGGTATAGCTGGGTTGTATGGTGGTTCCATGCCTAGCCTTTTGAGAAACCTCCATACAGATTTCCATAGTGGTTGTACTAATTTACAGTCCCACCAGCAATGTAAAAATGTTCCTTTTGGGGCTGTGATTGTAGCTCGGTGGTAAAGCGCTTGCCTAGCATGTGTGAGGCACTGGATTTGATCCTCAGCACCACATTAAAATAAATAAATAAAATAAAGGTATTATGTCTATCTGCAGCTTTAAAAAATTTTTTTAAGGATTCCTGTTTTTCTACATCCTTTCCAACATTTATTATTATTTATATTCTTTTTTTTTTTTTTTTTTTTTTTTTACGGTACTGGGGATCAAACTCAGGGCCTTGTGCTTGTAAGGCAAGCACTCTACCAGCTGAGCTATCTCCCCAACCCTATTTATATTCTTGATGACTGCCATTTAGACATGTGAGATGAAATTTCAGTGTAGTTTTGATTTGCATTTCCCTAATTGTTAATGATGTGGAACATTTGTTCATATATTTGTTGGCCCTTTATATTTCTTCTTTTGAAAAGTGTCTTTAATTTGTTTGCCTGTTTATTAATTTGGGTTTTTTTTTTTTTTTTTTTTTTTTTGGTGTATAGTTTTTTGTATTCTATATGTATTCTAGATATGAATTCTCTGTCAGAAGAGTAACTGGCAGAGATTTTCTCCCATTCTGTGGATTCTTCCTTTACATTCCTAATTGTTTCCTTTGCTGTGCCATCCCATTTATTAACTCTTGGCATTATTTCCTGGGTTTTGTGGATCCTATTGAGAAAGTGCCTCTATGCCAAAGTGTTGACCCTATGTTTTCTTCTAGGAGTTGCATAGTTTCTGGTCTAATTCTGAGGTCTTTGTTTCATTTTGAGTTGATTTTTGTGCAGGATGAGAGGTAAGGGTCTAGTTTCATTCTTCTACATGTGGATAAACCAGTTGTCCCAGCACCATTTGTTTTTAAAAGGCTGTCTTTTCTCTGGTGTATGTTTTTGCTACCTTTGTCATGGGTCAGATGACTGTAGATGTGTGGGTTTGTGTGCCATTGTGTGCAGCGGTACAGAATAAGTCTGTTTTTATGTTGGTGCTCTGCAGTGTTTGTTACTACAGCTCTGTAGTATAATTTGAAGTCAGGTATTATGATGCCTCCAGCACTGCTTTTTAGGCTTAATAGCTTTGGCTATCCTGGGTCTTTTATTCTTCCAATGAACTTTAGGACTGTTTATTCTGGTTCTGTGAAGAACATCATTGATATTTTGATGGGGATTACATTGAATCTATATATTGCTTTTGGTAATGTGGTCATTTTAACAATATTCATTCTGCCTATCCATGAACATGAGAAGCCTTTCCATCTTCTGAGGTCTTCAATTTCTTTCTTCAGTATTCTATAGTTTTCATTGTAGAGAAGCCTTTCACCTTCTTGGTTAGATTTATTACTAAGTATTTTATTTTTTTTTTGAGGCTATTGTGAATGGAATTGTTTTCCTAATTTCTTTCTCAGCAGATTTGTTGTTAGTACATAGGAAAGCAATGGATTTTTGTATGTTGATTTTGTAACCTATTACTTTGCCAAATTTCTTTATTATCTCTAGCAGTCTTTTGGTGGAGTTCTCAAATCTTCTAGGTATAGGATCATATCATCTTCAAACAGTGATAATTTGACTTTTTCCTTTGCTATTTCTAATCCTTTTATCTCCTTCTGTTGCCTAGTTGCTCTGGTTAGAGTTTCTAGCACTATATTAAACAGGAGTGACAAGAGTGGACATCCTTGTCCCAAATTTTAAAGGAAATGCTTTCCATTTTTTCCCATTTACCATGAGATTTGCTTTGGTTTTTTCATATGTAACTTTATGTTGTTGAGGTAGGTTCCTTTTATCCCCAGTTTTAGTGTTTTTATCATGAATGAGTACTGAATTTTATCAAAGGCCTTCATAAGTAAAAGTTGAGAAAATTTTTAGTAATTGTTACCACCATTTGACCCAGCTATCCCACTCCTTGGTTTATACCCAAAGAACTTAAAATCTGCATACTACAGTGATGTAGCTACATCAATGTTTATAGCAGCTCAGTTCACAATAGCTAAATTATGTAACCAACCCAGATACCCTTCAACAGATGAATGGATAAAGAAAATATGGTACATATATACAATGGAATATTACTCAGCCTTAAAGAAGTATGAAATTATGGCATTTGCAGGCAAATGGATAGAACTAGAGAATACCATGCTAAATGAAATAAGCAAATCCCAAAAAACCAAAAGCTTAATGTTTTCTCTGATAAGTGGATACTGATCCAGAGTTGAGGGGGGAGTAGGGAAAAATGAAGGAACTTTGGATGCAGAGGGGAGTGAGGGAAGGGGTGAGGATGGGAAGGATGGTAGAATGAGACAGACAGTATTACACTATATACATGTATGATTACACTACTGGTGGGACTCAGCGCCATGTACAGCCAGAGGAATGAGAAGTTATGTTCCATTTGTATACAGTATGTCAAAATGCATTGTGCTGTCATGTATAAGCAATTAGGACAAATTTTTAAAATACCATTCTCCAGAAGAAAAAAAAAACAACTTTTTTTTTAGTAATTGTTAGTTTAAAATAACTAACTGGGGGTGGTGACACATGCCTATAATCCCGGCAACTTGGAAGGCTGAGGCAGGAGTATCACAAGTTCAAAGCCATCCTGGGCAACTTAGCAAAACCCTGTCTGAAAATAAAATAAAAAGGACTGGGGATGTAGCTCAGTTGTAGGACACTCCTGGGTTCAATCCCTGGTACCAAAAAATTAATAAAAATAAAAACTAGTATAACAGTAAGTCCATTATGTGTCGACACAAATAACTTGTGTTTTGGGAATGTAGTTTCTAAAACAAAACAGCAGAAGAGTGGCATAGCTTGTACATTTTGCAAATCTCTGCGTCCAGCTTGATGAGAGATGACTGGATTCTCGCATCTGCTTCTGCACCTAGTCTTGTGAGGCTTATGGTGCTTTGGTTGAAAGAGGAAAAAGATGTGTCCCCACCCCTACTCACATACAGTTGGAGAAGCAAAGGGCATTTTTAAAGCCTTTTCAGATAATCGTGGGTCCTCCACTGTGGGTCCTCCACTCTGGGACCATGTGGTGCCAGGGGTACTAATGGACAGACCTTGGTCCTGAGATTCCTTACCATGCAAATGGAAGCTGGAGTGGGTCCTCCACTCTGGTACCATGTGGTGCCAGGGGTACTAATGGACAGACATTGGTCCTGAGATTCCTTACCATGCAAATGGAAGCTGCCCCAGGAACCCTCTGTACTCCCCACATTACAGGCCATCAGCCCTTCTTGCACTTTGACAATGACATGCACGTCTTCCCCCAAGGATGCAGCTCACTAAGCAGTGTCCGCCTTGGGAGAGCCTGGCTCCTGGGGAAAGGCAGGGTTTCTCTAGTCCCGATTCCTTGCTTGAAAGCCTGAATTTTATCCTTGGCCACAAATCCTGCCCCTTGTTCTCCTTGGGGTGGAAGACACTCCATCCGTCTCCTGCCACATTCCCAGGTTTGTCAGTTTTCATCAGCAGTCATTCTTTCTAGCAAAAATAATGTATGTACCAGGGAGACGCCACCAGGTCCCCCCAGCTCAGCACAGCCTGTGCCCCTCACCTGCCCTCAGCAAAGTATGAGCATAGTGGCCACAGATCATGCCCTGAGTATGTTGTGGATGTAGTTTTGACTCACAGATCCCTGAAGGACCTGGACTCTTGGAGCATGCTTCAAAAACTGCTGCTGGTCTGGCATCAAGTTGTCTTGAGAACAAGGATCACACCAGCAGCAGAGATCCAGGCACCAGACGGAGGCGCCCTGGATGATGGAAGGAAGCTGGGGAGTAGAGGCTAATTAGAAATTGGCTTGAATACCAACAGTAACCAATGCAAGGCAGAGCTCTGGCCTTCATTCCTCAACAGCCTCCTGCCCAGGGGCTGAATCCTGATGCAGCCCCAGCTTGCCTGTGTCCACGTCGACCACCACCATTCCGAGCTGGCCACAGCCTAGCCAGGGAGATGCCTGTGACCCAGGGCTGCCTGAGCTCCTCTCCATACACCCACCCTGCTTGCTACTGCTCAGCCCTCTTCACAGCCACCGTGCCCCATGGCCCAGGCCCTTTGACCTCTCCAGGATCAGTGGAGCACTTCCACCCTGCACATTTGTTACTTCTCCATCTGTAAGAAAACAAGGCACAGACCCTCTGCCTGCCTCTCCCCACAAGCCCCTCCCACCATTTCCCACCTTTTCAACAATCCCCAGAGTAGTGGTCTGTGTGGCCTTTCTCCCCTCAGGTAGCACTGGGCATAGCTGGTATTCACCCACCTGTCCCCTGCTGCTGGGCCTTCTCATCTCTGTCTCAAGAGCACCAGGTCCTTTGCTCCCTCCTTTGGAGATCTCACTGCCTTGCCTCAAGCACACCCAGATCCACACCTCTGGCAGGCCCCGCTCTCGAACCCAGACAAGTGTCCATCTGTCCAGGGGATATGGTTGACACCCAGGTAGAGCCGCTGCCTCTGCCTGCCCTCCCTATTATTCCCCAGGGGCCTCAGTGGCCATCGTCCTCCTAACTGAGGATAGAGCCCAAGGGTCCTGCTGGATTCTCTCATACCCTCAGCAGCATGGGGTCAGCTCCACCTCAGGGCGCTTCTGTCCTCCCTTCCCTGTCAAGACAGACTCAGTCCTCACTGCCCTGCACGCCCAGTTCCCTGGCCCCTTGTCCATGACTGCCAGTGCCCATGGGCTTCCCTCTTGATTCCAGCTGCTTGCCACTGCCCACTCTTCACTAGCGTGAGCCCTGTGGAAAAAGGTTGCAGTGCCCGTAGCACTAGCACACAGTAGGTTTGCATCAAGTATGTGTTGAGAGTGGCATCGAGGAGGCTGGGGATACAGCTCAGTTGGTAGAGGGCTTGCCTAGCATGCACAAGGCCCTAGGTTCACCCCAGCACCACCAAAAAAAAAAGAGAGAGACAGACAGACAGAGAGTTGGCATTGGTGGATAATTTATGGAGATTGTCTATTTCCAAGCTGGTTCATTTGCAGCACAGAACAAGTCTCAGAAAATGTTAATGGTGCTGGTTCTGAGACTTGAATAAATGTGAGCTTTCAGTAACATCACTTTTAAAAGCAGTCTACTTGTTCATTGAAAGATTTCACCTTTCTAAGAATACTTCTAGGTGGGTTAGTGG
The DNA here is from genome assembly GCF_902686445.1 of Sciurus carolinensis. NCBI lineage: Eukaryota > Metazoa > Chordata > Mammalia > Rodentia > Sciuridae > Sciurus > Sciurus carolinensis. The sequence continues at coordinate 15,391,414 of NC_062230.1, read as the reverse complement.
ATTAGTGGAGTGTGGGCTGCTTGGCTAGAGGGTGAAGCCATGCCAGAGGCCTCTGCTTGAGGGAAAGAGCCACTGGGAGCAAATGGGGGTGTCAGGAGCAGGAATCACCTGTCTTTTCACCTCTTTTGTTTCTTTGACTCACACACCTGCGGGGCGGGGGCGTGAAACACATGGCTTGTTTTTTGTTTGTTTTTTTTTGTTAATTAGTACTTGGGATTGAATTTAGGGATGCTCTACCACTAAGCTACATCCTCAGCTCTTTTAATTTTTTATTTTACAACATGTTCTCACTAAGTTACTTGGGCCCTAAGTTGCTGAGGCTGGCCTCCAACTTTTGATCCTCCTGCCTCAGCCTCCTGAGTCATTGGCATTACAGGTGTGACCTCTGTAGCCAATGGAATATATTTATATAAACTAGCAAAGAATTCATTGTTCATCCGAAATTTAAATTTAGGTAGGCATTGTCCTACAATCTGTTGAGCAATCCTAGTGATTCAGAAGGCTGGGGCAGGAAGACCTTGAGTTCAAGACCAACCTCAGCAACTTAGTGACCCCACTCTCAAAAGGGCTGGAGGTCAAATGTCTTCTCTGATATGCAGATGCTAACACACAATAAGAGAGGGGAGGGGAGAATAGAAGTTCACTGAACTAGACTAAGGGGAATGAAGGGAAGGGAGGGGGATGAGAATAGGGAAGATAGTAGAATGAATCAGACATCACTTTCCTGTGTTCATATATGAATACACGACCAGTGAAACCTCACATCATGTACAACCACAAGAATGGGAAGTTAGACTCCATGTATGTATAATATATCAGCACACACTCGACGTCATGTACAACTAAAACAAACAAATAAAAAATTTTTTAGAAATATGAAGCCAGTTGAACTAGAAAAGATTAGAGAAGGAGAAATTTTGATAGGAAGTAAATGGAAAAAAGATTTCTAAGTAAAATAATTTCATGATTCAAAGGCGGGAAAGGCCATAAGAAAACATCAAAGTTGGTCAATGTAGTTGTAATATTTTTAAATCACCTTTTACTCACTCTCCTTACATCCTAGCAACCCTCTTAATCCTTCTACCACTGCTGAGCTTAGGAATCCATGACAATTATAGATTCATGATGTATTATACAAGTGATTATTTAACCATTTACCTTTGTTTATTTTACTCACAAATTCATCATTAACAAAATCAATACAAGCTGATCTCCACTATTTTAAAACTGACAGCAAGTTATTTCAAACAAGAAACATATCATGAATAACTTTTATTTTTAAACAAAAATGTTATTTTTCAAATTAAAAAAAGGGGGGGTCTGTGGGTATAGCTCAGAACACCCCTGAGTTCAATCCCCAGTGCCAAGGGAAAAAAATTCCAAAACAGTTCTTCAGATGCTACCAAGGCCCTGAGGTCACGTGAGAGACATCCGTGCTAGGTTTCCCCAGCAGCCAGCTCCAAGGGGACTGTCCTAAGTTCCTCCTGCCTGCACTGTGACCTCATCTGTGACCTCATCGGCCTGGGAAATGCTCACACGGGCTGACTGGGGAGCTTGCGTGCGGAGCCCTGAGGCTGCTCACTGTTGGCTTCTGGCATCTTCAAGGTGTTTTGCTGTTTTACAGAGGTTCTCAAAGAGGGCAGCATCCTGTTTCCAGATCTCCTGGTGCGTGAGACTGAGGCCGTCATCCACAAGCACCGCTCGGCCACCTACTGTGAGCAGCTCCTGCAGCACATGCAGGCTGCTTCGGCTGCTCAGTGACCACAGGCTGCGGGGCCAGCACCATGACTCAGCCTCAGCCATGACACCTGATCCGCAGCTCAGGATGCCCACAGCAAGAAGAGGGCACCAAGATACACCCTGCTGTTCATCCCCCCCAGACAGTGCTCTGGGCCCACTTTGAGTAACATGCTGGTGGTTCTGTATTTTTGTTTTATTCAGGGGTCCCCAAAAGTCCCATCTGAGTTAAAGTTAAAGTTGAATGCCAACTACCACATAGGCAAGCAAGTTAGCAGACGCTTAACTTTCCTCATGTGCATCCCTGGGTCCTGTCCTGTTTAAATGCCCACCAATAACGTTCTTAACTATTCAAGAACAAAGAAAAAAAAGCCAAAGTGATTAAAAAGGAAATTTCATCATTCTTTGGGTTCTATCTCAGCCTGAAAGCAGTTTGAAATCTTACCTGTTATCAGTGGACGTTTTCCCATTTTAAATGTACTGGAACTTGCTCCTGTAGGTGCCCGGCCACAGGTTTTCATCAGTGACGCTGACCACGTTGAGAGCAGCTCCTCGGGCCTCAGCTGGCTGCTTTGAGTAGCAGTGAAGATTGTATTTTATTCTTCAGCACTTTCTACACCCAAGTGCCTAAATGATTTTAATTGGGTGTTATTACCGTGAACCAGTGTTTATGTTAACATGGGGAAAGGCTGTGTATATTTTCCAACAATCAAATATTAACATTTATGCTTTAGTGTTTGAAATTTTAATTAAATTATTTATTGTAGTTCTGCCTGCCTTGCCTTTATGGGTTTGAGTAATGAATCAACATTTTTGGAGACATCTGGGGCTCCATTAGTTCCAGCCTCATGGTGATCCAGCCTGGAGAGTTCTGGGGTGTGCCGTGCCATGGGCTCCTGAGAGTGCTGGACACCACAGGCTGTGGTGTCCCCTCTGGATACCAGGCAGCTGGAGCTCCACATAAACCAGAGACATTGCTGGTGTCAGCAGAGAAGGAGCTGGAGCTTCCAGGTGGAAGGGGAGGCTTATCCTTGAAGGAGGGTTGAAGGGGAACTTGGAGGGTGGGGGAGGCAGAGAGTCTTTGGAAGGGCAGAGGAAAGAGGGGAGGGGTGACCTTGGAGGGACTGTGGGGGAAGGGGCCTTGGAGGGGACTAGGGAGAGGGGGATGGCCTTGGAGGGATCAGGGAGAGTGTGGAGAGGGAGGGCTTGAAGGGATCTGTCTGCACCACAGTCCAGGTTACTACAGCCCTGGAGTTGTGCTCTCGCTGTGGATGTCACGTCATCGGCCCTGTCCAAGTCTGCATCCTAACTGCCCCCAGCCTAGCTCCTATCACTGGTGAAGGCAGGGACCTAGGGTGCCCTCAGATGGGACCTTTCCCTTTTTCTCTGTGTTCTCTGCCATTTCCTTCAAGAACCCCTAAGACCCTACCCCATGGCAGAACCGCAGGCAGCCTGATGAGATCCAGGGATTCAATTCTGAGGCCTGTAAGGGTAACTCTGCTCCACCCCATTCCCCAGCAATCAGCTTCATTTTCATCTTGTCACAAGATACAGAAATAAACACAGAAGTCTTGACTGAGGAAAAGCAGCAGAGGCCAGCTGTGCCTTCCAGGCCTGCTGGTCACAGAGGCGCTGCTGAGGGAGGCCATCGAGGGAATCCCCAGGACCTGGGGTGTGTGTAGACAAAGACCCACATCACCCTGCAAAGGTCTAATACTTAGGAAGCAGCATTAATTCTTTGAAATTCTCATAAATTTGCTCAATTCAGTAGCAAATTTTTATGGAGTCCTCTGTGCCAGGCGCCAGGTGGTAAAGAAGGATCTGGTAGTGCAAGCCCTGCAGTCAACTTTAACAGCATTACTGAGGTATAATTTACAGATCATAAAGTTTGCCCATTCTAAGTGCGCTGCTTGGTGAGTTTTAATTAATTTACAGAGCCGTGCGGTCATCACCACAACTCAGCCTCAGAGGATTCCTGCGCCCTGTGACTCTCTTCCAGTCTGCAGCACTGTGTCCCCTAACCCCAGCACCCCTGCTCTGCTTCCCATCTCTAGTTTTATCTTTCTAAAGTATTTCTGTATAAATGGGATCATGTACTCCGTGGCTTTGTGCATCTGATTTTTTCCCTTGGCATGGTGAAAAAGCCAAGTCCATTTGAAGTTGGTCATCTCTGATGAGACCCCAGATCGGCTGTCTCCTGTGAAGGCTTTGTGCCCTTTACAGTCTCTGTTGCAAGTGCTCTGCCCCACTGTCACGCTTAGGTAGTAGCTAGTAGTGAAATGCATGGCAAGGTCACAGGTGTTCCTTAAGTTACTTTTAGAGTCTTTAAACTACTTTCTAGGCAGATGAGAAAGCAACTGGTAACAAATAACCTGTAGGAACACACTGAGTGCCCAGACCTTGAGAATAAACAACAGAAGCAAAAGGAGCTAATTGGGGAAATACATCAAGAAAGAAGGATTAATGGGATTAACTCTTTACAGGGTCCACTGAGGTCATGTGAAGCTAGGAATTAGGGCCATCAGTGCCTCCATTTATCTTGGAAGGAAGGTTTCTTTCATAGCACAAGCACACTAAGGCAACTTCTGACCAGCCACTGACCCCAATACCCACATTAACATAGGATTGAGTTGTAGATGCAGCCCCCTGAATAGGGTGGCCACCATGACAGTTCCAGAGAGGATCAGTTAGGGTCAAAAAACTCCACCACCCAATATGAAGGAGGAGTTTGATACCTGATTGGTGAAGAGTGCAGAGGTGGACCCCAGTTCTCCGAGCAAACGTAAAATAGCAATAAGTTTGGAAAGGCACTGTTACTCCGTCTTTCTCTGCTCAGAGATGACCCACTCTCTTGAGAGCGCTCTCTGCTTGAACTTTGCTTTTTCTTTACTTGCACTTACAGTAAAGCTCTCTTACATGGCTCTTGGTGACTGACTTTAAATTTTCTTTCATCGGAACACCAGAACCGAGGTTTAGAGTTTCAGCTCCCCACTCTCTGTGACATCTAACCTGGTGACTCAACTCGAATCCACAGCCATGTACAGGACAGGTATTTAAACTTCACCTCGTTCATCTCCCAACCTGATTGAGATGAGGTGTAACAGCCTCTGACATCTTGCCTTTTACCTTTGATGTCTTATGTCATCTTGTTGTATTTCTTCAGCTTTTCTGCAGTCAGCAACCTCAGTGACACCTTGTTTTTTCTGACTGGAATGCAGACTTGCACTCTCAGCCATCTTTTTGAGCAGGGCCATTACAGCAGGATAACTCCACTGTCGAGTCCGTTGTCTGGTGGCAACTTTACACCTGACTCTCTTCAGAATCAGGCATCATCCCACCTTCTATCAGAGGCCATATCCAGAATCTGGAGGGTAATGAGTTCACCATCTTTACCTACTTACAAATCACCTCATTGGGCACTAGTTAGTTTAAGATACCTCATAGATAATAAACCTTTTCTCAGCTGGTTTTCTTTTTTTCACCAAAACAGTAATTTTGTATAGTGACTCTGGATTGACAGTATAGCTCAGCAGCGAAGTGTTTGCCTAGCATACGTGAAGCCCTAGGTTCAATTCCCAGCTTCACATCATAAAAAAATAATAGCGATAATAATGAAGTGGGACTGTATAGTGACTCTGCATGAACACTATGTCCCCTCACATTTATTATTTGAAGGGAAAGCTGAACAATACTATGATTCTTGCTCTTTTTTTTTTTTTTTTTTTTTTTTTTGCGGTACTGCGGATTTGAACCCAGGGCCTTATGCTTGCAAGGCAAGCACTCTACCAACTGAGCTATCTCCCCAGCCTGATTCTTGCTCTTTTCTATGTCACTTATCCTGTTATTTTCAGATTTGCTACATTTCCAACGTCGTGACACAAAAACACTGCTCCCTTCTACTCTCTGACCTCAGGCCTATGCTGCTCTTAGAATTCTATGCAAAAGGATTAAGGGTCACACCCCCAAGTTATATCAACTGACTGGCATAAAGTTATTAAAAATATTTCTTAAATTGTAATCTTAAGTAACAGAGGGTTCAGCAAATAAGCCACAAGTTGCAGAGCTTGGACCAAGCAGGACCAAGTTCTTGGACCAAGTTCTTGGGAACCATGCAGGGACACCTCCTGTTTCTGGGTTTAAAATGGAATGTGTGGAAGGGACACCTTCAGGTCTTCATCTCTCTTGGAAGTCAGTACTGCTGAGGGACATCTGGAGTATTAATAGACTCTGGCTTTATTTGTTTTATAGATGGGAAATCAACAGTCAATTTCGTCTACCACCCCCCTGGGGTGCATTTTGAGAAACTGGAACTGTTTTGACCCAGAGACCCTTAAGAAGAGATTAATTTTCTTTTGTAATGTTGCATGGCCTCAGTATGATTTAGGGGATAAAGAGAAATGGTCCATCAATGAGATTCTAAACTACAATACTCTCCCAGTTAGATTCATTTTGCAGAAAGGAAGGGAAATGGTCAGAATTCCTCTATGTACAGGCTTTCTTTTTATCAAGGGATCAAAAAGATTTATATGCTAAGTGTGGCATTGATGATGCTCTTCTAGCTATGACGAGTCAGGACATTGCTGGCCTAGGAGATCCCCAAAACTACACCTTCCTCCCTCTCAACAATGTGCTTCACACTCGGATCCATCAAAGTCTAACTCTCCCACTCTTCCTCTGTGCCCACATTACCTATTGCTCCTGTTTGCCTCATCACAAGCTGTCCCCACTGAGCTCACTACCAGGTTACACCCATTACAAGAACAAGTGGAGAATTTGGACCAGACAGAATACAGGTGACTTTTTCTTTTTTCTGTTTTTTTTTTTTTTCTTTTTTATATTTTTGCCAACAGAGATTGAACTCAGGGGCACTCAACCACATCCCCAGCCCTATTTTGTATTTTTGTATTTTATTTAGAGAGAGGGTCTCACTGAGTTGCTTAGTGCCTTGCGGTTGCTGAGGCTGGCTTTGAACTTGTGTTCCTCCTGTCTCAGCCTCCCAAGCCCCTGGAATTGCAGGCATGAGCCACCACGACTGGCTACAGGTTCCTTTTTCCATGTGAGATCTAAAACAAATCAAACAGGATTTGGAAAAGTTTTCTAAACTTTTCCCTGATAAACCCTGATAAACATATAGAGAGATTCCAACATTCAAACTAACTTTAAACTTCTGAGCTAACCTGGGGAGATAAAAGAGTAATTTTGAGACAGAGAGACACAGAGAGACATCTGATAACAGAAGAGGCTAGGCCTTTTGGAAATGATTTACATTTTACCTACACTTATACTCTGTGGGTCCTTCAGCTGTCCCAACTGAGGACCCTCAATGAAATTATGATGAATCAAGTGGCAGGTAGCATAGGGATCCCATGATCATTTGTCTCATGGCAGAACTTAAAAACAGTAGGATAAAACCTATTAATTACATGAAATTGGCAACTACTGATCAGAAGTTAGGAAAATCCCATGGCTTTTCAGAAAGATTGAAGGGAGCCTTACTAAAATATACACCGTTAGATCTTACATCTCTTGAAAGGCAACTTATTTTAAAAAATAAATTCATCATTCAGTCCACTCCAGATATTAGAAAGAAGTTACAAAAATTGACAACGGGTCCTGGGACTTCCCTCAATGACCTACTCCAGGTACCCTCCCCGGTCTTCTATAACCAAGACAGGAAACTAAGGGACAGGAGAAAGGAGAAAAAGAGGGATGAGAGAAAGGCTGTGGCCCTTAGGGGACACCTCTTCCTTCTTCCACAGGACCTCTAGCCCCTGAAGACATCTGTCATCGTTGCAGAAAACCAGGACACTGGAAGAAAGATTGCTCAATTAAGAGCAGGCTTCCAAAGACTCCTGCCCTGAATGTGATAGAGAAGCCATTGGAAAGCTGACTGCCCTAAGGTCAAAGGGGCCTCAGATCAGACACTGTCTGAATGATAGCCCAAGAATGAGGGAGACTTCGGAATCCATCGGCAGCCCAGTCACCATCAGTGGGGCTGAACCTAGGGTAACTTTGGAGGTAAGAACGAGGCCATTCAATTCCTTTTGGATACTGATGCTACCTATAGTACTTTTTTTTTTTTTTTTTTTTTTTTTTGCGGTACTGGGGATCGAACTCAGGGCCTTGTGCTTGCGAGGCAAGCACTCTACCAGCTGAGCTATCTCCCCAGCCCTACCTATAGTACTTTAATCTTGCTCCCTGGACAGCTTTCTGCAGATTCCAGTGGAAATTGAGGGAATACCCAGGATAAGACCTTTTACTCCTCCTCTCTGTTGCAGTTGGGAAGAAAGAACAGTCACTCATTCTTTTTTGGTAAATAACTAAATGTCCAACTCTGTTATTGGGTTGTGATATCTTAAATACAGTTAGGAGTTTGTCTAAGTTTTCAGTTTTCCACTCAAGGAACTCCAAGTTTGTTTTTTCTTTCTTCCCTTTTTTTTTTTTTTTTTTTTTGTTGTTGTTTGTTTGTTTGTTTGTTTGTTTTTTGGTACTGGGGATTGAATCCAGGGGCACTTAACCACTGAGTCACATCCTCAGCCCTATTTATATTTAGTTTGAGACAGAGTCTTGCTAAGTTGCTGAGTCTGGTCTTGAACTTGTGATCTTCCTGCCTCAGCCTCACAAGACTCTGGGACTATAGGCATGTGCCAGTGCACCCAGCAAATCCTTTCTTTCTTTCTTTCTTTCTTTCTTTCTTTCTTTCTTTCTTTCTTTCTTTCTTTCTTTCTTTTCTTTGTTTCTTTGTCTTTTTTTTTTATGTTCTCACTAGTTGAACAATGAAAACAATTGATTGACATTACCTTGTTGGGTATCTTCCTAAAAAGGAATAACTAGATAAAATTACAATCTTTAATGCTAGAACAAAAGAGAAAGATGTACTCATCATGAACTGCTACTTGTGCAGATGTTATTTTATGGCCTATAAATAAGACTGTCACACCCAGGTTACAGCAAAAAACTTTACTTTAGAGCAAACCAATTTCCAGGCTTTTGCAGTCGTAAAGCCAAATTTGAGCCTATCTACTCCTCATCTTCCATGATTAATGCCAGAATGTTGAAGATATTAGGATGGTTACTATCAAATTTGGGATGAATATAGCCAGGCGTGGTGGCACATGCCTATGATCCCAGCAACTCAGGAGGCTAAGGCAGGAGGATCACAAGTTCAAGGCCAGCCTCAGCAACTTAGTGAGGTCCTAAGCAACTTAGAAAGACCCTGTCTCAAAATTAAAAATTTTAAAAAAGATAGGAATGTGGCTCAGTGGTTAAATGCCCCTTGGGCTCGATTCCCAGTTTAAAGAAAAATGGGGAGATGAATATATATGGCTTACACCCACCCCAGGACATCTAAATCAGAAGACCCCAATCCATTGGGAACAATGTAATTATACTTATGATAAGTGGCCTAATTCCACTCAGGAGTTAAGATAGACCCCAGAATCTCCATGTCAACATATTATGGTTTTATAGACTGATGATTGATTTGGGACTAATTGGTTCATCAAGACCTGGAATTAGATGCCCAGCACCCAATGGGACCCAGTGAATATATGGGAACAACTATGGACCTGGCTTCCTCCAGGGTAGATGGGAAGATCTAGTATTGGGAGCTAGACACAAAAAACAGGACAACATACAAAGCTCCCCAGTCTGAGATGGGGATGATCTGCTTTTCATTGGTATGACCATTTAGCTTCACTGTTTGTCCCAAGATTTGTTCTGAAGGATGTAACATGGCATGTGGAAGCTCTGACCAATTATACCCCAAAAGCTGTCCATGACACTGAGAGAGGTGTTCCTCTCCTTAATACTGAGGTGGAACTCATGAGAAAATCTCTTTCACCAAATCAAATTCAGACTGAATGTTGTGTTTACATACATCCCTGATGACTCTGACAATGTGACCAAATTCCTCAAAGATTTACACTTCCAAATAGATGCCATGCCCTCACTAGCCTTATCGTGGGGGCAACTTTTTAGTTCATGATTTTCTGGCACTTCCTGATGAAGGAAATTGCTGGTGTCTGTAGTCATTATCATACTCATTGATATATTTAGATGTTTCTCTAGCTATTATATCCATCTTATTCTGCTATTTATGTCTTCTTGTTTTTCTCATAGGGCATCTGCCTCACAGATGGTTTTACAATCTGTTTCGACTAAATCAGAAATTTACCATGGTCTCCTGGATGACCTTACTCATAATCCATAACATTTCACTGATGGCAAGGACTGGGGATACCTACCCTAAAGGCCTATACCCCTAATCAGCAAGAAGTAGCTAATGATTTGATCTCATCACCCTTGTTCCATCTATGATTTAGGGTCTCCAATCCTTGAGGGGGGAATGTTAGGTAGTAGCTAGTAAAGAGCAGTGAAATGTATGGCAAGGTCACAGTTATCCTATAAATTACTTTCAGAGTCTTCTTTAAACTATTTTCAAGGCAGATGAGAAAACAACAGATAACCTATAGGGAAACATCAAGGGCCCAGATCTTAAGAAGGAACAAACAGAAGCAAAAGGAACTAATTGGAGAAATATATCAAGAAGGATTAATGGGACTAACTCTTGACAGGGTCCACTGAGGTCCATGTGAAGCTAGGAGTTAGGGCCATGGGTGCCTCCATTTATCTTGGAAGGGAGGTCTCTTTAGTAGCACAGTCACACTAAGGCAACATTTTTTTATTTTTTATTTTTTTGCACCAGGGAGCGAACACAGAGGCACTTAACCACTGAGCCACATCCCCAACCTTTTTTTACTTTTTCTTTTGAGATGGGGTCTCACTAAGTTGCTTAGGGCCTCACTAAGCTGCTGAGGCTGGCATTGAACTGGAATCCTCCCTCCTCAACCTTCTGCCTCAGCTGAGACTACAGGTATGTCATTGCATAAGGAAACTTCTGACCAACCACTGACCCCAATCCCCACATTAACATAGGATTGACTTGTAGATGCAGCCCCCTGAATAGGGTGGCCACCATAACAGTTCCAGAGAGGACCAATTAGGGTCAAAAACTCCACCACACCACATGAAGGAGGAGTTTGACAGCTGATTGGCAGAGTGCAGAAGGTGAACCCCAGTTCTCAGAGACCACCCACTCTCCTTCTGCTCTCCAGGGTGCTCTCTGCTTGAGCCTTACTTTGCTTTTACTTAAAAAGTTCTCTCACATGGTTTTTAGTGACTAACTTTACATTTTCTTTCATCAAAACGACAGAACCGAGGCTTGGAACTTCAGCTCCCCACTCTCCTGTGACATTACCATTCATCCGTCATGGACATTTGGACTGTGTGTGTGTGGTTTTTGTGACTGAAACTGTCCTGAGCTACTGTCTTTCTCTGTGGGCACCCGGGAGCAGAATCATGAGGTCATATCCCTTAAGTGTGGTCCCCGAGTGGATTGATTGCTATTTTTAACCACTTTATTGACTTGCAATTAACTACACATATTTAAAGCATGCAATTTGGTGATTCAGACATATGTATGCAACCAAGATACCCCACTATGCCTGGGGCAGGGGGCCTCTCCTGGACACCAGGCCTCTGCAGCCCCACCTTCCCTCTACTCAAGGTCACCTGCTTTTAGTCACTACACAGTCATTTGCATTTTTAGAGTTATGTGTAAATGGATTTATTTATCCTGCTTATTTCATGTAATGTAATTATTCTTTTTTTCTTTTTTCCTTTTGTACTGGGGATTGAACCCAGGGGTGCTTAACTGTTGGGCCACATTCCCAGCACTTTTCTATTTATTTGTTTGTTTGTTTGTTTGTTTGAGATAGGATCTCGCTAAGTTGCTAAGGCTGACTTGGAACTTGCGATTCTCCTGACTCAGCCTCCTGAGTCACTGTAATTACAGGTGTGCACCATGACACTGGAACAATGGAATTATGTTGAGAGCCACCCATGCTGGCTCCATCATTGCTCCATCCCTTTGTATTCCTGAGTGGTCTCACTGTGGCTGGACAGCGTATCTCTCCACTCAGCTGCTGATGGGCTTGAGTTTGAGCTTGTTCTAGCTTTTGGATATTAACAAAAAAGCTACTTGGAACACTTATGTATGAAGTTTTGTATGATAGATGTTTTCGTTTTTCTTGGGTACACTTTTTGGAGTAAAATGGCCATCACCATAAACGTTTTATTTAAGAAACTGACAAACTTCTTTCCAAAGTTATTGTACCATTTTATATTTTCAACAGCAGCCTCTGAGAATTGGTCCCCCATCTTTGCCATACTTTATAGGTGGGTTTTTAATTTTTGCCATTCTCATAGATGTGAAGTCATGTCTCAGGATGGGTTTTTTAAAATATTTTTTTAGATGTTGATAAACCTTTATTTTATTCATTTATTTATATGTGAGAATCGAACCCAGTTCCTCACACATGCTAGGCAAGCACTCCTACCAGTGAGCCACAACCCAGCCCTGGGTGGTTTTCATTTGCGTTTCCCTAGTCTCTAATGACATTGAGCATCTTTTTCATGTGCTTATTTCTGTTGTTCTAAAAAATATTTTGCGCAACATTTTAAAACGGGGTTGTTTTCTTGTAGACTACTGAGAATGTTTCATCTATTCTGGTATAAGTGTTCTGTCATATAGATGACTTGCAAATGTTCTCTTCTCTGTCCCTTGTCTTTCATTCTTTCAACAGCATCTTTTGAAGAAGTTTTTAATTTTGAATGAAGTCTAACTTACTGATTTGTTGTTTGATGATTTGTACTTTTGGTTTTGTAGCTGTGAAATCTTTACTTAACTCAAGGCCAGACAGATTTCAGTTCCTGAATTTTAAGAAGCTCAAAAAGTTGCTGTCATAAGGCTAATTAGCGGGAGCTGTCTACACCTTTTGGTGCCTTTGAATTTGCGATTGGTGCCTGTATCACTCAGTCAAAATATCTTCACTGAGACTGTAATTTAGGATCAGAAGCTTGACTGACAGTGGTGACTCCTCCCTCTCCAGTCAGCACTCCTGTTTCTTCGGGTTCCTGAAGGATGTCAGGATGTCAAAGCAAAAGGTTTATCAGAAGGTTATCTGATAGCCAGGTGTGGGGACATAGGCCTGTCATCTCAGGAGGCCGAGGCAGGATCCCAAGTTCAAGGCTAGACCCAGCAACTTATTGAGACTGTCTCAAAATAAAAAATGAAAAGGGGGCTGGAGTTGTAGAGCACACGCTTCCCACATGTGGGGCACTGGGTTCCATCCTCAGCATCACAGAAAAATAAGTAAATAAAATAAAGGTATTGCATCCGTCTACCAAAAAAAAAAAAAAAAAAACCTTTAAAAAAATAAATAAATAAAAATAAAAAGGACTGGGTGGGTAGCTCCCCCCGGGGATGATAGAACACCCCTGGGTTTGATCCGTAGTACTGGGGTGGGAGACTTGAGGCTTATACTAAATGTTCATAGTGGCCTTATTCCAGGCCCAAACTGGCAATAAACGAACTGCCCACTGACAGGACTGAATCTGTAAACAATCTATAGCACACAGAGTAACGGAATGCCACACTGCCACAAGAACAAGCCAATGACTGACACCACGGGACAAAGATGGTTCTCACGGCTGAATGAAGCCAGACCTAAGAGCAAATCAGGAAAAAGAGAGCGCGAGCAAATCAGGGCTTACTTTCCTGAGAGAGTCTAGAACTGTCAAAGCTATCCTCGCTACCTTTAAGATCCCTGAATCAGTGAGTATACCTGGGTTCACACTGTTCTGCTTGTGTATATGTGGATATTGTGTGAGGTTTTCATATGAAAGTGTTAGAACGTTGAAGACAACCCCCTGGCTGATCTCAAGGTGAAGGCTGCCTCTGGCCAGCCTGCCTCCTCAAGGCAGGGACGTGTGACCCCTTTGTAGCAGGCTCAGGCTGGCCTTTTCCTACAGTTGTCTCCTGAGCAGCCTTGGGACTTGGTTTTCTGTGAGGAGAGGTCTTTCTCCCATTTCCCAGGGCTCTCTGAGTGGCCAGTACCAAACAGACATGGAGTCCTTGCCCTTGTGACGCCAGGGCGCCTCCCCCCACACCAGGATGGTGGCTGAGAGTACCTTTGCTTTTCCTTCCAGGATTTTGAGTCACTTTTGACTTTGAAAGCATCTTCAGTGACGGCATTTGGTGCTGGCAATCTCCCTCCTTTTGCCTGGGAGTGGCCTGGCCCTCGCCCCAGGGTCACCTATGAGCAGGTGTCTCAGGGCACACACTGAGGCCCAGAGCCTGCTGGGGCAGAAGCCCTTGCTCACCAGGGCTCACTCAGGTGTCCACTCCAGAGTTTCTTGATGATGAGGAAAGTGAAATTTGAAGGGCCGAGGCAGCGCTTGTGCTGACAATAAACCCAGCCAATGGCAACAGTGTACAGAACCTGCTCAGAAGTCCAGGCATCCTTTCCCTGGCCTAACGTCCCGCACTTTTATTCTAAGACTTTGTTAGTTTACTTATGTTTCTTTAAAAAGCAAGTTGGTTTTGGCGGAGGTGGAGAGGGAAGAGGTAGTGACAATAGCAGGCGTGTCTGTTAGTTTTGTGTGGTGTCATTGCTGTGACCAAAATACCCAAGGAGAACAATGTAGAGGAAGAAAGATTATCTTGGCTCTTGGTCTCAGGGGTTCAGCCCATGGTGGGCGGCTCCTTTGGCTTTGGACCGGAGGGGAGGCAGAGCATCCGGGTGGGTGGGGGAGTTGGAGGACTACTGTCAATTCAGGGCGGCGGGAGGCAGAGAGGGAGAGAGCACACCCCAAGTGCTGCAGCCTGAACCTCTTTCTCTAATTAGTGAAATTGGTTTGGAAACTACTATGAAAGACTCACAAACAAGTTAAAACTTTGGGTGACATGTAATGACAAAACCCAGGTCAGAAGCTGAGTCTGGAGTACAGAACAGGGGCGGCGCAGAGGGGTCTTAGAGCCCAGCGACTCAGATTTCACAGACTGTGACCCTGCGCCTCTCTTCTCCCCAGACGCCCCAGCGCTGCCTCCGCCTGGTTGTCAACTTTTACTTTTTCCAATTTGGGTACCTCTCCAGCCTCTCGGGTGCTACAAAGTGACAGTGTTTAACATTGAATCTAAAATAAACCCAGTGAGGGTGGAGAGGAGAAGACGGACCCTGACCTGCTCCAATTTCATTCTTCTGGGACCACTTACAAGTTAATTTGCAGCAAAACTTTGAAATAGTGAATAGCATACAAGTTGCAAGCTGGGATATTTTTGTTTGCTAAGTGAAGATTTTAGTTTCATCTTGAACTATTTTGCTATATTTGAATAAGGTCTTTAACAGTGAAATCATGATACTTTTAAAATGACAGTTAGGGCGGGGATGCCACTCAGTGGCAGAGCATTTCAATCCCCTGTGGGGGCTACTTAAAAACTAAAGACAGAACTAAGAAAACGATAGAATATTTATTCTGATTATTTGTAAAATATATTTGTTACATAGAGGAAGGAGGTATTTTAAGTGACCATAAGTGCTAGGAAACTAGGTTTGCGACTAACGACCTGGACACTTTGCAGTGCCCCCCATCCCCCAGGAGCCCCGGCTAAAGACAGGTGCACATGGTGGGCAAAGCCTCCATCTGGGGCCAGGGCCAGGAAGTCCCAGGCTCCCTCCCTCTGGAAAGTGAACCACCTTGGTCCCTTCCCTCTGGGGAGGTGCCCACACCAGGCCACTTTGTGCTCATCCAGATGGAGAAATGCCCCTCATAGAGATGGTGCTCTGGTCTCACAGCCTGGACATTTATTTAAATCGTAATTAATAGTTCCGTTTATTGCCTGGAGGGCGAGATATTTCCAACAAGAAGACAGACTCTGAAAGAGACAAAGCCAGAGGCAGGAAAGGAAAGCAGCTCTGCACTGCTCAGGCCCTGCTGGGGTTGGCCACCAGGAAGGAGGCAGAGCCAGAGGTAGTTTGGGTCACTTAGAAGACTCCAGACACTCTGGCAGCTGACTTGGTGGCCTGTCCTTCAGACCAACTCCTGACTTGCATTGAAGGGTTTCTCACAAGGAATATGGACCAGAGGACAATAGGGTAGGATGGGACATTTTAATGACTGTTGGATTAGGTTCAGGGGCTCCATGATATATTTTGGGTGGGATTCTCCCCACCCCAGTGCCAGCGGTGTGTTCTTAAATTCTACCTCTTATCCTTCCTGATAGTGTGAGGCAGTGGTTCTCAGACCCAGAGCACTGGTCCAGGCCTTCTGAACTATTGGGAATGGGGTGGAATTTGCATTTCTATCCAATTCTAGGTGTGATGCTGATCTGAGGAACCACACTTTGAGATCCCTGGGTTAGCCAAGCTGTACAGAGTCTTGCCCTGCCCTGCAGATTAGTTGTCCAGGGGTGACCCAGAGGAGAACACTGTTTATTTGTTCACATGTTGTTGGTTTTTTTTTTTTTTAATCTTTGCTTAGTTTCTTTTTTCTTTTTAATTTTTTTTTTAGTTGCAGATGGACACAATACTTTTATTTTATTTATTTATTTTTACATGGTGCCTCACATGTACTAGGCAAGTGCTGTACCACTGAGATACAACTACAGCCCCTGCTATTGGGATTTTTGATGAGTGCAAAGAAAGGTTATTCTCTTTTTATTTTGTCTGTCCAAGAAATTTCTCTCTCCTGATCAAATTATATCTGCAGTCTAGTAGCACACATCTGTAATCCCAGTTACTCAGGTGGTTGAGGCAGGAGGATAGCAAGTTCAAGGCCAGCTTGGGCAGATTAGCAAGAACCTGTCTCAAAAAGCGATAAAAGAAAAAATTTAAAAATAAAAACAGGGCTGGGGATATGGCTCAGTTGGTAGAGTGCCTGCCTCGCAAGCACAAGGCCCTGGGTTCAATCCCCAGAACTGCAATAAATAAATAAATAAATAAAAAATAAAAATAAAAACAGTTGGGAATATAACTCAGTGGTAGCTTGCCCCCTGGGTTCAATCACTAGTACAGCAAAAAAAGGACACAGGTCACATCAGTGCTGTTCTTGCCCAGAAGGCATAACCTCATTCTAAGCATGGGAAACATCAGACAGACCCTGTTGCAGGACTCTGCAAGATGGCTGAGCAGTGCCCCTAAAGTGTCCCGCTCCTGTAACACAAGGGAATTGCAAAGACTGTCGAAACAGAGCAGCCTAGGAGACCCAGCAGGTAGAGGAAGCATGGGACCCTGAAGTAGCCCAGAGCAGGAAAAGGACATGGGAAAAACTGGCAGTCTGTGGTTTAGTTGACAATACTGTGCCAGGATTAAATTCCTGGCCTTGATGTTGTGCCTTGGTTATGTAAGATGTTAGTGTTAGGAGAAGTTGAGCAAAGAAAGAATAGATGGGAACACTCTATTACTTTGGCTTTTTTTTTTTTTTGCCACCAGGGATTGAATCCAGGGGTGCTTAACTACTCAGCCACATCCCCAGTGCCATCTCACACATGCTAGGCAAGTGCTCTACTATTGAGCCACAACCCCAGCCCTGATTTTTTATTTTGAAACAGGATCTCTCTAAGTTTTTTAGAGCCTCACTAATTTTCTGAGGCTGGCTTTGAATTTGCAATCCTCCTGCCTCAGCCTCCCAAGCTGCTGGGATTACAGGTGTGCAACACCATGGCCAGCACTTTTGCAATGTTTATGTTAAAAAAGTCTAAAATTGTTTCAATATAGAACACACACACACACACACACACATATACACACAGGTGGGTTAGAATAAACAGAAAAGTTGTCACTCTCCTGGGCAGGGTGAGCAAGGACATCCAGCACTGGGGCTGACCTCAAGTCACAGGAAGGTCAAGGCCAGGGCGAAGTTCATTTGGTAGAGTCCGAGCTCTGAACCTGACTCCACCAACTGTGCAAGAACAAATGCCCTGAGTGGAACACATTTGGCAAGTTGGAGGATCAGCAAGGAGGCCTGAGTCAGGGAGCCTCTCCTTGGGCAAGAGGAAGATGGCGGTTTTGGGCAGGTGGCAGAGTCAGACCATGAGGCCTCCTTGGGTCAGGTTGGAGGAGGAGCACTCACCTC
The DNA here is from genome assembly GCF_902686445.1 of Sciurus carolinensis. Lineage (NCBI taxonomy): Eukaryota > Metazoa > Chordata > Mammalia > Rodentia > Sciuridae > Sciurus > Sciurus carolinensis. Next base: position 15,373,702 of record NC_062230.1, on the reverse strand, counting down.
CCAGCTTCAGCATTAACTAATGTCCTCCACTTAAATCCCACCTGTGCCCCTCATCCTTTCCTCGGCCTCTCCTGGTTCATGGTGGCTGGTGTTTGATTTGCCTTGTGGGTGTCACTACAACAGTTAGAACAGACGGAGAATGTTCCATTTCATGGTTTGCACGTCTGTTGCTTCCAAAGGTCACCAGAGGGACCAGCTGTGTTTTCTGATTATGCCTACCTATATCTTTTATTTATTAAACAACCTAGTGACCAGAATTTCTCTCCCACTAAGTCCAGTTTTCTCAAAGAAAAAGATTATATACCACAAATTGTTCAAGATAATGCCACAAGGTGGCTTGCTTTGTATTTGGATCAAATTTCATCTACACCTTTTTATTTACTTACTGAATTTATAATTGCCCCCCCCCCTTTTTTTTGGGTGGTGGTAGTGGTGCTGGGCTTGAACACAGGACCTCACACATGCCAGGTGAGTGCTCTTCTGCGGAGCTGTACCCCAGGCCACCTTTCTTTGGTGCCTTTGCCGTCTCCTCACATTTGTCTGGTTTCCTGTTGCCCAGCACACCTGCCCTTCTCTGGAAGGTGTCAGTCTCAAAGCCCTCCAGCCCTGCTGCCCTCAAGGCCTGCTGCCCTGCCATGGGGGCCATCACAGCCCTCCAGGTGGGCCCAGTGCTTGGCTGGCCAGTCACTTTCTCCATTCATGATTTCCTTCTTGGTTTGCTGAGTTATGTCAAACATGTCTTCAGAAGGAATGTCAGATCCAAAAATGCCTTTGATTTGCCCTTGTAACCAGGTACATGTTTCCAGATCCAAAGTTTTTCCTCAAAATTCAAAGGTAGGTCTCCATTGCCTTGCCGTGGACGGTTTGACAGTCATTCCTTCCCCGGAGTCTGTGAGCTTCTAGGATGTTTTCTTTATCCTTGATATCCTGAAGTTTCACTAGAGTAGTGTAGATAGGCCTCTGTGCTCGATGGACTCTTTTGCTTCTACAGATAAATTTTGTTTTTGTCCCTTCCAGGGGCTTCCTCTGTTGTCTCCTCTCTCTTTCTGTAGCATCTTTGCATCCCGTGTTGACCATCCTGGGCTGGTCCCTGACGTCTCTTATCATCTCTCATCTGTTTTCTGTTTTTCTTCACTTCCTTCTTTCCTTTTCATGATTTTTTTCCTAAGTCCTAGAAGACTTATCTGTCTTTTATTTATTTATCTTTTCTTTTCTCTTTTTGAGACAAGGTCTGGCCATCCTGCCCAGGCTGACCTTGAACTCCTGGGCTCAAGTGATCCTTCTTCCTAAGCCTACAACCTTCCTGCTTCAGCCTCCCAAGTCGCAAGGACTCCAGGCACCACAGCAGGTATATTTGTCTTTACTTTATAGCCCTTTGATTGACTCTTTTATTACCGTCTTTTAGTTTTTTAAAGTCTCTTTTCCTTTAAATTGACTTGATTGAGATTTAATGTACATGCAACGAGATGGTTCCAGCCTAGGCGTATATTTTGGCAAGTAGGTACAGTTATGTAATCACCACCATAGCAAGACAGAGGACATTTCCGTTACCTTAGAGGTTCTAGGCCTCCCCACCCTTGGCCTCAGCCCTGGGCAAACCACAGATCTGCCTTCTGTCACTGAAGATCAGAATCAACTGCTCCAGTGTCATGTCAGTGGGATCATGCAGCTTTTGTATCTGATTTTGAGCCACCCATGTTGCCAACATAATAGTTGCATTTTTATCACTGAGTAGTGTGCATTGCATGGATTTGCCACAGTTTCTGTCTGCTTACCAGTCAAGCGACAGTTGCGTTTTCCAGTTCCACTTTGAATAATGCTGCTTTAAGCATTCGTGTGCATTTCTTTGTGTCGGCAGGTGTTTTCATTAAACTTGGGTAGTTTATAGTTTAGATATGAGGTGTTCCCCAAAAGCAACACAAGAATCTTCAGAGGTGAAATGATTAGATTATGGAGGTGTAACCCAATCAGTGGATTAATGCACTGATATGAATTAACTGGGTGATAACTGTAGGTAGGAGGGATGTGGCTGGGGGAAGTGGGTCATTGGGGCCGTGACATGGGGGATTATATTTTGTCCCTGGTACGCAGAGTTAGCTCTCTGCTTCCTGTTGCCATGTCCTGAGTTGCTTTCCTCTGTCACAATATTCTGTCTCATCCCAGGTCCAGAGCTATGGAGTCCAACAATCATGGACTGAACCTCTGAAACTGTGTGTTGTTTTGGTAACAGGGATGCAAAGCTGACTAAAACAGGCAGGTAGCTAGGAGTGGGACTTCTGGATGGCATGGTAAGTGTGCGTTTAACCAGATGAATATCTGCTGTTCTACTCACCCTCCAACATTCCCTCCAGGGATGTCTGAGGGCTCCACCTGTTCCAAATCTTTCCCTTCACCCAGCAATCACCCGTTTGTCAAATGTCAGCCTTCTAGTGGGGTGCAATGAGTCTCCATGTGCTCTTTACTTGTGCTTCATTGGTGACTGATGGTGATGAGCATCTCTATGTGCTCATTAGTCATTGCTGTTATCTTTGATGCAACGTCCATTGGGGCCCATTTTTGAACTGTGTTGTCTTCCTGTTAGGTTGTGAGTTCTTTGCATAGATGTTCTTCAACTTACAAAGAGATTTATTTTCCAACAGACTCATCAGTTGGAAATGAGTCACAACCTTACCTACCAAACGTCCTAAGAGCTCACTGTGGTGTTGGTTGGTGCCTAGTGGGGGCCAGAATCAGGAAAGAGGTCTTACCACATACCGACAGCCCAGGAGATCCAAACTAAACATCTGGTTTTCACTGGAAGCTCATTCCTCTCATACGTTATAAAGTTAAACCATCCTAAGTGGAATCATTGCAAGTTGGGGACCATCTGTATCCTCAATACAAGTTATTTGAGATACGTGTATTAAGAATGTATTCTCAGGCTGGGATTGTGGCTCAGCGGTAGAGCACTTGCCTAGCATGTGTGAGGCATTAGGTTCGATCCTCCGCACCACTTAAAATAAATAAAATAAAGGTTTTGTGTCCATCTACAACTAAAAAAAAATTTTTTTAAAGAATATATTCTCTCAACCTTTCTTGCTTATTAATTTTGTTACAAATGTTTTTTGGAAAAAAATTCATTTAAAATTTTTCTGGGGGCTGGGGAGATAGCTCAGTTGGTAGATTGCTTGCCTTGCAAGCACAAGGCCCTGGGTTCGATCCCCAGCATCCAAAAAAAAAAAAAAAAAAAAAAATTTTCTGTCAAATTTCTATGGCCCATGTTCATTAAACATTTATTTTTCAAAAACTTTCTTGTGGGGCTGGGGTTGTAGCTCAGTGGTAGAGCACTTGCCTAGTATGTGCGAGGCACTGAGGTCAATTCTCAGCACCACATACAACAAAATAAATAAAGGTTCATCAACAACTAATAAAAACATTTTTTAAAAATTTCTTTAAAAAAACTTTCTTGCATAATTTTTCCTTCTTTACAGCGTCTGATTCTTGGAGGGTTTGTTTTTTGTTTGTTCGTTTGCTTTTGGTACTAGGAATTGAACCCAGAGGCACTTAACCACTGAGCCGCATCCCCAGTCCATTTTTATATCTTATTTAGAGACAGGGTCTTGCTGAGTTGCTTACAGTCTCACTAAATTGCTGAGGCTGGCTTTGAACTCACGATCGTTCTGCCTCAGCTTCCTGAGCTGCTGGGATTACAGGTGTGCACCACCATGCCTGGCCTAATTCTTGTTTTAAGACCTGATGGAATGGTGCACACCTCTAATCCCAGCAGGTCAGGAGGCTAAGGCAGGAGGATGGCAAGTTGGAGGGCAGTCTCAGCAAATTAGTGAGACCCAGTCTCAAAATGAAAAATAACAATGGGATGTGGCTTAGTGGTTAAGCACCCCTGGGTTCAATTCCCAGTACAAAAAAAAAAAAAAAATCTTGAAACAAGATCTTGTTCTAAGATATTACTTCAAATCTCCCTGAAGATTTCCAAGAGGATATTTCCAAAGCTCTTCTTTGTCTCCTGGTCACATCTCTTGGTCCTTCTCTTTCCTGATGCCAGTTCTCTGGTGTCTCCCACTTAGGGATGGGTACTTGCTTAACTATTCCAGGTGACTCAGTTTCCTCCATGGGTCTCTCTCCTCAGTAGAGAAGTTGACCAATGTGCTTTATCCAAGGCTGGTTTCCAAGTGTCCTTTCTTGTGAACTGTGGAAAGTCGAGGTGCCGGGACCTCAGGGCTAGAGAAGACCAAAGCGGCTCAGAAACCCTCCCACGCCAGTTGCCCTGTCTCTGGCCAGAGAGCCCACCAGCTGCCACTCGCTAAGGGCCTGGGTATGGCAGGGAGCAGCTGCTTCTGCCAGGTGCTGGACCCGTAGCTCTGCTCTGCCCCCGGGGTGCCCATTCTGAGATGTACTTCCTCCTCTCCACCCTCTCATGCATTCTATAGCTCTCTGCCTTCCCCAAATTTATGGAAGCCTCAGTCTGTGACAACCTACCTGTCTGCCTGCATTCTTAATGTGCTTCTCCATTAGTCATTGAAGGGTCTTAGAGGGAAAGGGACACTTCCTTTTGCTCTGAACTCTGACCTCTGTAGACAGGGCAGAACATCCATGTGCTGTTAGGTAGGAAAGGAGATTCTAACACCTATCTAGAGGACCCACTTGTATGAAAATACACACCTATGTTCATAGAAGAATAACAGGGCGGCCAGGAGAATGTTTGCAGAAGGTTCTCTGGGTGATGGGATTCAAGTGATCTCTGTTTAAGAGCTTCGTGTGATGTGGTTTGTGTAGTGACTGAAGCCTCAGGCTAGGGAGTCCCTGGTGTTGGGTGTGTGTTAGATCTGCAACCCTTCCCAGAGTGAACAGGGGCAGTTCATCTCTCTTAAGAGCCATGTCCTTATTTTCATAGAGCTGTTCTGGGCAAAGACTCCAAAGAGTGCAAGACCTGCCATAGAAAATGCCCAGCAAATGACAGCTATTACTATTTTGTTTGTTTAAGATAAAAAACAAATGGTAAACAAACATTGCAGATCATTGAGCTTTGAGCAAATGCCTTTCCTGGACACCTTCCAAGCTGAGTTAGCTGTGCACGGTCAGTACTGCCAGAGAACTGAGCTGATCACCTCCTGGGGATAAAGAAATTGATTTTAGAGGAAATTTTCATCCAGCTCTTGGCTACTTTGATTAAAAAAAAAAAAGAAGAAGTTTCAAATTGTCTTCTTATTTCTGTGAAGATTTCAATGAAACTAAAGAAGACACATGGGCTGGAATGTAGCTCAGTGGGGCAGTGCTTAGCATGCACAAGACCCTGGGTTCCATTCCCAGCACCACAAGAAAAGAAAAGAAAAAAAAAGATTGTAGCCGGCTGCAGTGGTGCACACCTGTAATCCCAGCGGCTTAGGAGGCTGAGGCAGGAGGATCACGAGTTCAAAAAACCAGCCTCAGCAACAGCGAGGCACTAAGCAACTCAGTGAGACCCTGTCTCTAAATAAAATACAAAATAGGGCTGGGGATGTGGCTCAGTGGTCTAGTGCCTCTGAGGTCAGTCTCCAGTACCCCCCACCTCCCCGCAAAGAAAGATTGTAGATATCTTGTCCAAACGAGAGAGACCACACTCTGTCCATCTGCAGGTTCGATGGCAGTGCACATGTAGATCCTGGCGGGTACAGTCTGTCATCTTATCACCAACAAATATGAAAATAGGGCCCTGGCTTCCTGCCCAGCTCCCCTTGTTGACGGCATCAAGAGTGAGGGTAAGAGTTGCTTACTGAGTCCCGAGGTTTCTAAGGGAAGTGTTGGTCATCCTGCAGTGAGACTGTCCTTCATAGGAAGGGAAAATTGCCTGAGGGGTCTTTTTTTTTTTTTCTTTCTTTAATATTTTTAGTTGTAGATGGACACAATACCTTTATTTATTTATTTACTTACTTACTTACTTATGTGATACTGAGGATTAAACCCAGTGCCTCACACGTGCTAGGCAAGCGCTCTACCACTGAGCCACGACCCCAGCCCCACTTGAGGGGTTTCCACTGTCAGCTGTGACTTTGCCAGTCACAGAAAGACTTACAATGCTGGCCTGTCATGAAATCTTAGTTTTCTAAGTAGGGGACAAGAAGAATCTCCTCTCCTAGTTTGGAAACGCACTGAGGATTAAAACAGGAGGAGAGACAACAGGACAACAAAAGGTTTGTGCTCGATCAGAGAGGCCAAGTGAGGGGCACGGCCTCCCAAGAGGCTCCTTGTTCTCTGTTGGTTGGGATGACACAACGACTCACTTTTTGGAAATAAGATACTTTGGAACTCAATGTCGCCAGAAAGGGCAGCACGGAAAGACGCGACTTTCTCCCTCCTTCACTCAAGCCTGAATTTACAGTGCAATTTGGCTCCAGTTTCAGGTTTGCATTTCCTTTGCTCTAAAAGCATCTCTCCTGAGAGCATGTTCAGCCACGATGACTCCCAGTATGCTCCAGTGTTTAAAAATACACATCCTAGACAGGGACAGCTCACAAGATAAATTTATAGATGCAAGAAGCCCAATTTTCAGACAGCCGGTCAACTAAAATAAGCCTGTCGACATAAGTAGACGGACCACTGAGCTACATCCACAGCTCTTTTTTAAATTTTGAGACAGAGTCTAACTAGGTTGCTGAGGCTGACCCTGAGTATGCGATCCTCCGGCCTCAGCCTCCTAAATTGCTGGGATTACAGGCATGCACCATAGCGCCCAACCTTCGATGGACATTTCCTGAGAGGCAGAAGTCAATTCCCACAAGTCCAGCCTGGGGCTCTGGGGAGGTGGCACTGCACTGGGCATTGACAGCCATGAGGGGGTCAGCACTTCACACAGCAGAGCTGTGTGGGGTCACACATGCTGCCATGCTCCATTCTCCTGCACAGGAGAAGAAGACACCACCACCATGGGCAGTTCAGAGAAAGATTGCCAGGACAGGGAACCAGGTGAAAATCCTGCCACATCAAGGGACAGACAGAAATGTACCACTGTCATTTTGTATGAAATACAGGCAATATCGTTTCATTAGCCCCACCATTATTTGTATTCTCCTTTCTAAATCTTGCATTAGTAAGGAACAAAAGATTGTTACATTTAGCTTGGAGGAAACTCCAGAGAATAATGCTGAATGCAATGGCACATACCACCTGCTCCATTTATATGACGTTGTGGAAATCAGAATTTTAGAAACTCAGGGCAGATGAGTGGTCAGGGGTTAGGGACCAGAAGAGTGAAAACCCCCTGGTGCACAAATGACAAGAGGTGAGCTGGAGGAGACCTGAGTAGAACTGGCAGATTGTCTGTCCTTGTCCTGGTCATGACATTGTACTGTGTCCTGCAAAACGTCTCATCCCTTAGAAGAATCTATAGTTTCCTCCACAACTGTAGTTTTATATATCTCGCATGCCTATGAGGTTCAATATCTAATAAACAGTTTTTAAAAACTTCAAATAAATTGCTTAATCAGATAATATTATTTTTAGTTGGGCACAGTGGCACACGCCTGTAATCCCAGTGACTTGGGAAACAGAGGTAGGAGAATCATGAGTTCAAGACCAACCTCAGCAATTTAGTGAGAACCCTGTCTCAAAATAACAAATAAAAAGGGTTGGGGATGGAGCTCAATGGTAAAGTGCTCCTGGGTTCAATCCCCAAAACCAAAAAAAAAAAAAAAAAAAAAAAATATATATATATATAATTTATATATATATATAATTTTATTTTGCATAATTAACATGCACTAAAGATTATAACAAAATATTTTTTTCACTATTCCCACTAAGGATTCCTATTAATTGCCATTGTTAACTAGCCCTATGTTTGTTTGATTTAAATAATAACTTATGTACCAAAGAGGTAAATGATACCCAATAGTACATGTTTTCAAAGAAACACCTTCTTTCATGTTTTTTGTGTTAAAGTGCTGGCTTGCATGTAGAATGATTTATTACATCTTGCAGTACTGTGTTTTGGGGGTCCGTCAGAGCTGTGTCTGGGTCCCCAGCCCATTAAGGTTGACACAGGCTTTCAGGCTGAGAAGGCTGAGGCTCCCCAGGTCAGCCCTCCACTCAGCTTTTCTGGAGCGGAAGTCCTGAAAACACCTCTTCCTCAACGATGATTACCCTTCCAGGGATTTATTCCAAGAAGATATAAGGATGGGGTGAAAGCAAGTGTCCAGAATATTCTGGAGGTGCTGGGAATATTGGGGGGAGCTTCACTGCCCAGGGCATCTCACTACAAGGAATACGGGGAGACACATATGAGACAGGCAGAAGAGGCAGGTCACCTGAACATGTGCAGATGACTCCGTTTGGTCTATACAAAGAAGTGTAACGGTGTGTATCTGTAATCCCAGCACCTCAAGAGGCTAAGGCAAGGAGGAGTGCAAGTTCCAGGTCAGCCTTAACAAACTTAGTGAGACACTGACTCAAAGTAAAATAAAAAGGGCTAGGGATGTAGCTCAGTGGTGGAGCATCCCTGGGTTCAATCCCCAGTATGAAGAAGTAAAATAAAATACAAGCCAAGGGCTAGCGGGTGTGGCTCAGGGATAGAGTGCTTGCCTAGCAGTGCCAGGCCCTGTGTTTGATCCCTAATGCCAAATGAAGAGTAAAAAATAAAAAAGGGACCTGTGTCAGGAAATCTTTCAAAACAGGAATGGCAGCCATTCTTCACAGATCTCTCTAGGGAAGGCTTTCCCCACTTTTTACAGAGAGGTTTTGTTTCTTTTAAAAGGGTTTTGACAACCTGTGATGGAAACATAACAAGGACTTAAAACCAGGCACCTCAATGACAGTCACTTTCCTCCTTAGACCTCCACACCTCGGTGGGCATCTTTCCTCAAAGCTCTGCAGGCTCTGGCCTCGGTACCCCAACTGCCTCCTGCATTTCTCCAGCTTTTTCCTAGGCAAGTTCTGGCAGGTGGCCTTCGGCCCAAAGGCCCAGGACAATGCTTCCCCACTAAAACAGAAGCCTGGCCTGGTCCCTATTGTCACTGTTTTCATCCTGCCCCTTTCTTTCTGAACAAGTAAAGCTCCAGACTGGTGGGTTTACAATTGGGTGGAGGGTTTCATCCACCGGAGACCCTGGGGCAGCTGCTTTCCAGATGGCTGGGCAGTCTGGCTGACTAGTTTCTGAGCCCTCCCCGCAATCCTCCAATATCTGAGGGCTGAAGGTGTCTGCGGCTGGATTGGTTGGATCGTGGAGAGGCGTCTGGGATGTGAACTGCCTGGGAGCCACCCATCTGCCCTGAAAGGAAGGGCCTTTCTCCTCTGCCTACTGGGTGTGGCCATGGGACAGGTTGGTACTGCCAGCCGTTCTGATTTCTCAAGAGAAGCTGGAAGACCAGATTTTTAATATTCAAGTCCTGGCTCTCTGCCTGAGAGTGCTGAGCTAGGAGCGAGTTGGTGGCATGGCTGCATCACAGCAGGGAGGGCTGCACTGGGGACGTTCTGCAACCATGTTTCCCTGGGCTCCCCGCGCTGTCCCTGGGATGTCATGCAACTCCTCCCAGGATGGAAGCCTCTGGTGATAGCAGGCAGCTGGATCCATGTCCGGCCTCAGTGCTAGGAGGACATGCAAGAGAGAGAATGAGCCAGAGGGACACGCTGGAGCATGTTTGCCTGGGGTTGTGGCGGTACAGTGGAAGCTATCCTGACATGTCCACGGGAAGTTGTAAAAACGCAGCAGCAATTATCTTTGGTGACACTTTATCTCGGAAGATCAGCTGAACACTGTGGCT